>NW_013525180.1:3030439-3097813 GCF_000836215.1 Papilio polytes
ATACAAAGCACATTTAAGCAAAAAAAAGAGACATTTCAAACATCAGATAAAGTTGTCTATGGAGCAACTTGATTCAGCCCAATGTGCGCCGGTCGCGCGTTACGCTCCACATTCAAAACCCGTCTCAACACTGCTCCTTTGTGTCAATGTGATTAAATTAAAAAGTAATTTATATAAACCAAAATATAAGATTAATCAACGCATACTAAAAAAAGAGAATAAGATCGATGATAAGAATAGACTTCATATTCTAGAAATCAAGGCGACATAGGCAATGACGCTAAGGTCATACGCATGCGCTAATTAATCTAGAATCCAATGATTCGTGGTTGGAAATTAAGTCGATGTAATTTTTAGTAGGGTCCCAGCAGGGGTCACGATCTGCAAGACCTCGAGGCTCGGACCTACTTATTCTTTGACTTTCCCATTTTCAGTTTATATTTGTAGCATTTTTTACGTTTTTATAGTCTTGCCCATCGCGTTGGTTGATAACAATGGAGAATAGCTTGAACCACTATTGGATACACTTATCCACCGTACAATGTATTTGCCCAAAGCGCACAGGTTACATAAAAATAAGTAGACACATCATCCTTAGGTCCTAGGTTGATTAAATATACTAAATGTATAATGACGGACATGTCGCGGTAGAGGCGTGCGTGTCGTAATGGCGGTCGGGTCGGGACATCGGCGCATAAAAATCATAAGCTGACGTGTGCACGTTTCGCAACACACCTGCCCGCGTCATAACCTCCGCCCCCTCTTACCCTCCTTGCCGCTGCCGCCCTCCCCCGCCGAGTAATTAAACTATTTAATATCATTCGCGCACATCGAGATGAGATGTGTCGGGACTCCGGACCGACTCCTTAATTCGCCGGCTAATTGCAAGCAAACATGGTTTCGGTCTAGACTAGACAAAAGCAAACACACTTATAATTCTTTAAACATCCTACAATTTTGATGTATGAAGTCTGAAGCTGGTTTTCTTTGATGTAAGCAACTATTTAGCCGATTATATAAAGGATTTTTCCCTAATGTTATTCAAAGTCAACGAAATCCCAGAAATTCTTTTGGGTATTTTGAATGTGTGCAGTTCGTTAGCCTTCTTTTTTACTTTTATAAAAGTATTCGTTCAAAATGGGTATTGTGATTCAAGTCTTTTAATCGAAACATGTCGAGTAGTGAATTGTTCTGTCCGAACGTTCTTTCCAAAACCCATTCTTTTTTTGCTCTTAAATTGACGTCGAGCCGGTATAGATTTGACGTGGAAGCAACATTGTTTCAATTCTGAGTAGCGGTTGTTTTGTGAAGCATCGCTAATTAACTTCCAGCAACTAGAAATAATGGCATCTACGGATATCGATTTTGTTAATTTTCAAGTACTGCATTCAAATCGCTTTTCGAATTATACCCTAACATGAGGTACCTGTTGAAATTGACAACAACGTGGTTAATACTTTTGCATTTGATTTAAGGGGTTGTTTCACCTCTTTACACACTTGCCAATTTTATCATGTGTATGTATTATTTGTGCAGCGGCGATGGAGGAGGAATCTACGGCGCTGCCGGGCACAGACGGGCTGGCACCGAAGCAGTGGCACCAAGCGAAGCACCGCGAGCTGTTCCTGTCGCGCCACGTGGAGACGCTGCCCGCCACACACATCCGGGGCAAATGCACCGTCACGCTCCTCAACGAGACGGAGTCGCTGCTCAGCTATCTCAATAAGGATGTGAGTATGTACCCACACCACAGGACCCCACACAACACCACACTGCACCACAAATACAAGTTGTAAAAAAAGTAATCTTTTGTATGTGCGAGGACTTTAATTTCCTACCCAATTAGGTATGTCATTTTGCGCTTACATTCGATTAGGTCGAAAATTGACCATAACAACATATATAGTGCTAGATTATAGCTCTCATAGTGAGAGTTTTCTGTATTATGTTAGTCCCTTTATTATAGCTCCTTCCAACATATTTTTGTCTCGTCACACTCCCCTTAATTCATTCTCTCAACTGAACATCTAAAGTTGATTTACCATTTTTATTAAATAAAAGATTCATTACAATATAATAGTAGTTTAGTGACATTGTTATCGCAGCAGCAGCGACACACAGGCAACGTGGATGTACAGACGAGGCGCGGCTACACACGTACACGTACTAATAAGGAAATGAGCATGCACTTGGCGGCCTATCTCGTATCTCCGTCCGCGCTTCCTGTTACGTTTTATTGATTTATTTCTAGCCGCGCAACAAACGAACGCTTTACACTAACACTGAATTTACACAGATCCTTATCTCATTCTATTGAACGTACACGAAATGGCAACAGTACATATAATAGTCGAACTTATAGTTATGACAATCTGATTAAATGACCCCTTATAGTACTAGAATTACTATTTTCCTCCAATTTATATGAAAGTAGTGTATATGCGTCTCTTTTGCTCTCATAAACATCACATCATTTCAAGAAACTGAACTGAACTGAACTAGTATTTCACAAAAATTTGCCTGAAACTGCTGGTTTCGACAAAATTTGTTTGGAAACTTGTATAACTCTCCCATCGGAAGGGAAGGATACCTACAAATCTCATACAAATATTGTTGGTTACTTTTTTAAGTATTACAACTAGTGTTTACTCCCTAAATACAATTAAAATAGGCTTGCAATTATTATTTTTAATTAGTAATTGATTACCCCAGTAGAACCAGTTGGAAGTGCCTAAAGCAATGTCTTTATATCCATTTGTCGTCACATTCTTGTTAAAGTTGGAACGTTATCATAATTAACGCGGTCTACGCGTTTGCAATTTGCATATCGCTGTATAAAAACGTGGACGTTTGCATAAATGTTGAATTTTAATTACAAATGCCAATACAATAAATTGAATGAAATAGAAGATTTCAAATAATATTAATAGTCTTATGGTGGGTTTTCATTGTTGAGATATCGTCAACGGTTTTATTCTTCTTTAAAAAATAAAAGATTCTTTACATCAGTAGAAATCCACGGTTGTTTTAACGAATTTACGTGTGTTTTTGTACTTTTTATTTCTGACACTGTGTATTTCTTTTGTTTCAGGACGCATTTTTTTATTGTTTAGTATTTGATCCTTCACAAAAGACTTTATTAGCAGATAAGGGAGAAATCAGAGTTGGAAGTAGATATCAGACTGAAGTAACTAATTTATTAAAAGAAGGTATGTATTTCATATTACAATAAATAAAACGATTCATTTAATTCATAAATGTTATAAAGGCAAAGTTTAGATAGAGATTTACAATTGCCATTAAATTAAACTATATCACAAAACAGATAACTGAAAACTTGTTGATTGCAACTATCAAACAAATCCATTGTAAACTTCATAAACTATGGAAATACAGAAAGATCTGTCACAAATCGCACTATCGTACAATTTCAAGGTCGTAAAATATTACGCCGTTGTGTTCCAGAGCCGCGCAACAGTGAAGAGCTTGAGACGCTGGTGTGGACACCGGAGCACGGGCTGACGGACCGGCAGATCGACCAGTTCCTGGTGGTGTCGCGCTCCGTGGGCACGTTCGCGCGCGCCCTCGACTGCTCCTCCAGCGTGAAGCAACCCTCGCTGCACATGTCAGCCGCCGCCGCCAGCAGGGACATCACGCTGGTATGGCACCTTTTCATCACCAACTCAATATAGGTCCTCACCGACGGGCTCGGTGACTACCCGAACGTTAGGGACCACTAGGCCTTCACACATAACCTTGAATTTCTTCGACGATATGTGCAGGTTGCATCACAATGTTTTCCTTCACAGTAATAATGTCGGGTAAATTACATATAAAATTCGAATATTGGTATACGATGGGATTCGAACCCAGGACCTGTAGATTACAAGTCAAGTGATTTGTTATTGATATTGTTACTTTTGGAAGAACTAGATTCAACTAGTGAGAAGGGGACAAATACGTACTAAAACATTTCGATATAAGGGCGGACTGCCGTCCACCTTTTTATGCTTCTTTTGTTCTTGTTGGTCGCTGAGAGAGTGACTCCCCGAAAGCGTAATGGTGCCACAGGCGTCGTATATTTGTATTTTTCTATCTTGTATTTATTACAACTTATTTAACTATTTAATTTATTTTAGCTGTTAAACGTCTGAGCCATCGACGCTCGAGAGACAATATTAATGTATTGAATATGACAATTTCAGTTTCACGCGATGGACACGCTGCACAAGTCCGGGTACAGCATAGAGGGCGCGCTGTCCTCGCTCGTGCCCGCCTCCGGGCCGGTGCTGTGCCGCGACGAGATGGAGGAGTGGTCCGCCTCGGAGGCCAACCTCTTCGAGGAGGCCCTCGACAAGTACGGCAAGGACTTTACTGATATACGACAGGACTTTGTGAGTACTCTATACATTTCATATAATACTTTCTGAAATATGTATTTCAATACTATTTGTTGCTCGCGACTTTATTAATGAAATGTAATAAGTAGATTATGTTCTTCCAGACTATATTTTATATGTGTGCCTTTTACTGAGATTTCTTAAGCCATTTTAGAGATACGTACACACATGCAAACTTTTGCATTTAAAATCTATACTAATATTATAAAGAGGAAAGATTTGTATTTGTGTATGTATTGAGATAACTCAAAAACTAATAGGCCGATTTCAAAAATCCTTGCATATTAAAAAAGCTATGTTATCACTAAGTAATATAACATATTTTTTACTATTAATAACCACGTGGACGAAGGCGCGAGCAACGGCTAGTTATTAATATAATATAGTTTTTAGAGCACTAAGCACGTGTTAAGGTACCCATGAGCGAATAACGCGAAAATATGAATGTGTATATATAAACAGTTTGTGATTGTGTGCAGTTGCCATGGAAGACGCTAAAGAACCTGGTGGAGTACTACTACATGTGGAAGACGACGGACCGCTACGTGCAGCAGAAGCGCGTCAAGGCGGTGGAGGCCGAGTCCAAGCTGAAGCAAGTGTACATTCCCAATTAGTGAGTGTTTGTACCAACCACAATATCTATTTATACTTTTTTTATCTATACTTATATACTAATATAATAAAGCGTAACACACACTACTTCGTGGCGTATGATGTTAGCAATCACAGCATGTTTTTGAATAATTCTCTCTTTAATAAAAAGTCCTACACTTCGTCACGCTTTAAGCTATATATTTTTACGTTATTAAAGTTAGCTTAGGAGGTCAATAAATTAGATGCAAACCCTAATGTGGGAAAGGGACCATAATGTACAAGCTGCCAACATCAAGGAAATAAAATTGCCATAGTTTGTCATCGTGTCATGTAATTTCGACATTTGCAATTGATAATCTGACAAATGTAAACAATGAAATAAAATGTTCATAAATTCATGCGGATGAAGTCACACGGGAACATCTAGTATTATATAAAATACAGATTAACTCACGTGAACATTTTGGGATAAGTCGACCAGTTCGCGTGAGTTAGCAGTGTTTTATCTAATACTAATGTTATAAAGATGAATTTGTTTTTTTGTATGTATTGAAATAACTCAAATACTAATGGGCAGATTTCAAAAATTCTTTTATCATTAGAAAGCTATGTCATCGCTGATTTTATTTCGCGCGAGTGAAATCACGAGCTATAGCTAGTTAATTATAAAAAACGGCTCAACTCAGCTGAAACATTTCGGTACAGGCCGACCAGTTCACGGGAGTTAAGTCGTGTTAATATAATTTATTGTCTCACGAAAGTTTTTATATGTTTATTTTATATTATTGCTTATGTTTTTTGTGAATTTCGCTTCATTGTGTGTATATTGTTAGATTTTTTAATTACTTGAGAAGTTTGGTTGTTCAGGAATAAGTAATTTTCTGTTTGATTTGCTATATTATGTTATGCATTTTAAATAATTAAACACATATGTGTTATAATTTTCTGTTAAATTATAATTATTTTGTATCTTATATTTATATGTTTATTTTACGCATATATAAAAGTGGCAGTATTAATCAGTGTGTGGACGTGTATTTACAGCAACAAGCCGAACCCGGCGCTGGTGTCGAGCGGGGGGAGCGGCGCCGCGGGCGCAGCGACCGCAGCGGGCAAGGCGGGCGCTGTGCTCAACGGCGGCACCAATGGCACCGCGGCACCCAATCTATGCGCCTCATGTCAAGGTAACATTCACTCTACATATATAACTGACTCACGGCCAGATACTGAAACGAATATCACGCTGAGTGCCACTAACTGATCATCGTCTTTCTCCTTATCCTACTCCCGTAGTGTTGCAAGAGGTTTTCATCCTCCACATAACTCTATCGTATACGTCATCTCAGTCATCACTCCCTTCATCATGTCACCTTTCACGCAATACATCCATCTCTTTCTACGTCTATCTCTACCGGTGACACTCATAACTAACATTCTCCTTGTAATATGCGATTCATCCCTCATAACATGCCCACATATGCAAACCTTTCACTCCACACTGGGGCTACTCTCAAACATCCTACCACTAATTGATATTGAATTTATTTTCATACGTTAAAAATTGGCATAAACACTTCGCTTTGTAAGTAATCTAACAGACATCAATATTTTAATGGAATTAGGAGTTTAAGTGTTACCTTTTAATTTAACACGCTCTTCATATTTAAATGCCGTTTCAATATTCGGCCGTTAGATTCGTAAATCAAACAAAGTGTTACTCTTAGTGTATAATTTTCGACAATGCTTCGAAAATGAGTCGTATGCGTATTTCGTTAAAGACCATTAATTTATGTATTATAAAATAGTTTAATTTTATTTAGTGTTATGTAATTTAAATGAGAATGAAGATAACAATATTTTTACGATTAATTTAGGCTGATTTTTTTAATTTACGACCAAGTGTAATAAAATCAAGACACAAGTAACCTTTACAATAGATAAGCATCTGTGATTATTTTAATATAATTTTATCTCTTAATATTACAAGCTTTACTAGCATTTGCCCACGAGTTTGTACGGTAAATAAAAAAATTTAGTAAGCTGTGTTTTTTTCAGATTATGTACAATCTGTGCCAAATTTCTTCCAAATTCGTTAAGGCTTTTGTATTAAATCCAAAGTTTTTTCAATATTAATATTAGTATGATAATGTATGTTTTTTGTCGTTTCAGTAACAAACTCAAACCAGTGGTACGCGTGGGGTCCTCAACATTTACAGTACAGACTTTGCGGCTCCTGCTGGCAGTACTGGAAGAAATATGGAGGACTTAAGGTATATCTATTATATCAATATCTATCGAAACCACTTATAGTATACCTTAGTGTGTATATTTTTAATTTATACATATTATATACCTAGCTTTTACTCACGACTACGCTCGAGTAGAATTAAAAAATCAAATAATTAACATAGCCTTTGTATATTTTTATATCTACTATAACCTATATTTATTACAAGATATTATCTATTTGTAATATAAGCTATCTTTTTTAATTATACGTGGTGAGTCGCACATAGTAGTAAGTACTAGTATTCATTATATGTGGTAAGTGATAATATTTATTTGTTTTTGTAATAAATCCTGTAAAATTGTACCAGACGGCGGGCGTGTTCGGTGAAAGCGAGGCGGAGGCGGCGAAAGGCGCGCGCGAGGGAGAAGACACCGCGCTGTCGGCCTCGCACCGCCCGCACCGCTGCACCGTACTCAACTGCGCCAAGGTACAACGCACCACGCAACACCGCACCACACAACACCGCACACTACACAAGGCTTTACACACAACTATACAACACCGCACCATTCACACAACACTGCACCACTCACACAACAACGCCCCGCACCACTCACACAACACCGCGCCATTAACATAAAATCGCACTGCACCACTAACACAACACTGTACCGTGTGTACATCGCACCACTCACACACCACACGGCACTACACTACCGGATGACAACATGGCACTATACAATACCGTACTACAACACATGACACCTCAAATCAGCATTAGGAGAAGGTTCTCCAAATACTACACCTCTTATACGGCTGTCCCAGCGTCTTACTACCCCATCAAAACTGGCACCATAGGCTGAAGAAAAAATCAATTGGAAGAAAAACTGGAAGTTTGGAGTACGTGGTGCCAGCTGTTTTTTCTGTTTTCGACAAATCTACAATTCACACACAATTCCTATACATTATTGTTTGTTATAATTATATGTACATGTGTCAGGAGTTCAAATTGCGTGCGCACTTGGCGCGGCACGTGGCGACGGCGCACGGCGCGGGCGAGGGCGCGCGCCCCGTCATGAAGACGCGCGCCGCCTTCTACTTGCGCGCTTCGCCCTTCACGCGGCTGGCGCGCCGCCTCGCGCGCGCGCTGCGCCGCCCGCGACACTACGCGCGCTCCCCCTTCTCCCCCATCAACCTGCACCAGGTCAAGCATGAGTGTGAGTACCCAACGTATGTTACACACTACTTAGTGGCCCTACACCTCTAGTGCCCTAGAACAAAATAGTCTAAGTTATTTCAGTACATAATAGCTACTTACCAGTAAAAAGTTTCGTGAAAATCGGTTTAGCCCTTACGGAGATTACTAGGAGTAAACTCTGTCTTGGGATAGCTTGGGATGTCTTGGGAAGCCTCTCAACTGTCGAAAGTATTTTGCGATAAATAAATGTTTAATATTTGCTATTTGTTTTAAAATTTGTACTAATATTTGCTTATACTCAGTTTATTCCTAGGTTTAACTTTATATCGCGTTTATTTGTAAGGCTGTTAGTGTTTTCATTAATATATTTTTTAGTATGATTTAAACATAGTAACAGTGTAATGAGTGCATTTGAATGTATTGCAGGCACGGTGGCGATGGCGGGCGGTGTGGGCGGTGTGGGCGGTGTGGGCGGCGTGGGCGCGGAGGTGCGCGGCGCGGCGCGCATGCGCGGGCCGGTGGGCGCGGTGGCGGCGCGGCTGGCGGCGGCGCACGGGGGCGCGGTGCCGCGCGCACACGACTGGCTCACGCTGACGCCGCGCGACCGCATGCCCGCGCCCAACCATGTCGCCTTCCCTAAGCCGCCTAAAGCGCCAGGTAACTGTATTGATGGACAAGTTGGTTTCTTAAAAAAAAACGGAAAGTTTCTTAAAAAGCAACTTATATTGGCCCAAATATCCACGCGAAATAATAAAAACTGTCTTTTGTTGGACTATGTTCATATATGTCAAATTTCACCGAGATCAGTTTTGCCCTTTTGGAGTTACCTAATGAGAAACAGCTATCCATCCAAATACTAATATTGTAAATGCGAAAGTTTAGATGGATGGATGAATGGTTGTAGTCTAAATAGATCTGGATAAAATTTGTCATAGTATTTTTGTTTTTTTTTTTTAATTCCACGCAAACGCAGTCGCGGGCAAAAGCTAGTTTATAATATTAGTAAAATTACAAATTATATAAAATCTTGTATGAAAATTTGCATGAAATATTTATTAACTTATTTGTGTTAGAACTTTTAACGTGAAAGATGTTTAATTATAGCAACATATGAAACAATGTTAAATGTTAATAATTATCTTTGTGTGTGTAGATGGTAGCTTGATGTACGAGCGCGTGGCGTCGCGCGCGGAGCTGGAGGCGCGCCGCAGCGAGCCCACGCCCGCGCCCGCGCCCGCGCCCACGCCGCAGCCGCCGCTCAAGCGACGCGCCTACGACGACATCAACGGACTCGACAGTCAGTATACACATTCATGTGGAAAATATATCATATCACATTATATCAGAAACAATAAAATATCAAAATGAAGTTAACTCTGTCCTTCAAACTGTAATTTCTATAGTCTAAAGTAATAGTTTTTAATATCTATCTTATCCTAATGCTTCTCTATGGAACAGCACCAGGTTAGTTGGAAATCACATATGTGACAACAGTCACTTACAAAAGCATTTGCTACCATGATACTTCAACTGAATAAAAATGTATAGATTTACAAAAGTTTTGATGCTTGTAAACGCTGGTTAAAAGAAACGTATACACTTATTCCTCAATAACAAGTGAACCAACCAAACCGAAAGCTTACATGAGTTTCTAAGGTTTTGTAAATGTATATTTATGTAGGTGAGTGTAGATTAGAATAGAATGTATGAGAGTGTGTGTCAGGAGCGGGTGTCGGCGGGGGGCGCGAGGGGCCCGCGCCGCCGCCCGCCAAGCGGCCCAACAAGCACCCCGCGCCCATGCAGCGGCCCTCGCGCGAGCAGTACGCCGCCATGTGCGCGCGCGCGCAGGCCACCGGCCAGCCGCTGCCCGCGCACGTCTTCACACACGTCAGTACACACTGCTTATTAACAGATACATCTTCTTCCTCTAGTCGTCACAAACACCTGTCTAAAATGTATTCAAAAATCACCAAATTTTTTATAATATCGCGCAGGTAAACGGCAAGCCGACGAACCTGACGGGTCGCGGCGGCCGGCGCCACGTCATCTCGTGGATGGACGCCCCCGATGACCTCTACTTCAGAGCCACCGATCTCGCCAAGTAAGTTTCTACACTACCTTTTTTGAATCATTATGACTATTTTTGTATTTGTACGCGTTTCTAGTGATTGCATTCATTATTAAAAATAATAAATGTGAAATTAAAAATATAGCCTATGGGTACTCAATTATAGCTTCTCGATGGTGAAAGAATTTTTGAAGTCTGTCCAGTAGTTTTTGAGTTATTTCAATACATTCATAAATCTAAAAATCTTTCCTCTCTATATTAGTATAGATTTATAGTTGTCCTAAAATGGATTATTTGTGTTATAGGGCGGGTCGACGGACACTGAGCAGCGGCGAGCTGCGCCGGGGGGCGCGCGCGCCGTGGCGGGCCATGCGCGGCGCGGCGGGCGTGGGGGGCGCGGTGGGCGCGGGGGGTGCTGCGCCCGGCAAGGCGCCCGCCGCCGCGCCACCGCTGCAACTTGTCATCCTCGACTGACAGGTACGGTTTACTTTTACGTTTCTTAATTTAAAAAATGATTCATACATAACAATATATAAATCTCTATCTTTACGAAATATGTGCAATATCAAGTAATTTGTTTTGGTGCAGGAGCCGCCGCGACCGCCGCACCCGCCGCACCCCTACACGATGGAGGCGCTGCTCGGCTGAGCGCCCACCCTTGTACATTCGCCGTGTAAATACGTCCGCCGCCCCCCGCGACCGCCGGCGCCCCCCGCGCCCTCCGGCCCGCCGGCCCGCCGCGCCCGTCGCCCCCCACGCGCCCGCCGCGCGCTCCAAACGAAGATTGTATTTTTGGTAATCGAATCGCCGAGAACGGATTCTGTAGATAATAATTTTAAAACTATATTGTTCTTATGTGGTTTGATCTGGCGACGAGCAAAATAATGTATTTGATACATAAAACGATATGTAAGTCTATTTCATTCGGAGATTCATTGTAGGATAATTTACAATTTTTTTCATAAATAAAGCACAAATCGGAATAATGTATTTTTCTTTCTACAGTGTTATTGTTTTTTTTTTCCTAAAAGTCCTTCGATCCTTATTCCTTACCTTAAAAATATCAATTTATCAAAACAAAATTTATATATTTTCTGGGTGCAATGAAATAAAAATATAGATAACAAAATGTATATCGACACTAAATAATCAAAATTGTCACGCATTCGTGCGCAGATTCGATTAAATCATAGGTTCCCAAACTTTTTTTATCTGTGGAAATGAAACGCGCTAAGCGTGTTCTCTTATATTATATTAACTCTATCAACCGCTACTTTATTAGCGCAAAATAAGCATTATTATTTTGGATTCAAGTATAAATTATTTCACCACATAATTATCAAATTAATGTTTATGCATTTTGGTAATTATTTACTAATGGCGCGTCATACGAGCGCTCACGGATTTGTGAAACCAAATAAAAATTTTATGGACCCCCATTTACAACTTGTAGAGCCCCCTGATATCCCGTGACACTTCATTGCAGCTATCGCAGTGTCGGGGACCAATGGGATGTAAGTATTAAAATAAAAGAAAATTGTTCTTTTTTAAAAAGTTATATTTATTCGAGTACATAACTACACCTTACGATAAATGGATAATAGCTATTATTCCGTATGATAAATATGTTTTAAGTGGATTTTTGACCCCTGCATCGCCACGTCTCACTTTATTCGAAAAGCGCTATCACATAGTTCATAGGTTACACGTTCACATACAAAAATATTTGACATTAGCAACGAGAGCGGCGCGACCTCGCCGTCGACGGAGCGGACTGCAGCTCGCAACAGCGTTGCATTCCAATGGCACTTGACTGTACTTCCTTGTTCCCACTCCTAGCTATCTCACAATATATTCCCCATGTACGTTCATACAAAAAAAAACATGTTTTTAACATTTCCAAAACCTAGACACTAATTACCGACTAAATTGAAAAGCATACAAATACAAGTTGTATATAAATAAGATCATAACATCGTTACATTTTTGTACACGTATTCGTCGCACGCGGACACTTTCGAAATGATTAATGACGGAAAATGTCCGCGTGCAAGAAATTTTAAAAACATAAAACAATTCACATTTACAAATTATCAAAATGTGCAATGAAGTGACACATCGAGGTTCAGCAACGTATCACGTAACAGTCGAGTTAGAGTATTTCCCGTTGGGCTGATCGATCAAGCAGTCCAATGGGATTTTATTCCCACTGAGCTGACCGACCCAACGGGAAACATTCACTAGTTGCTAAACCTCGACATAGACACAGCTGACACGAGTACAGTCGGCTCCCTAAAACGACGTCGCCTGAAATTGTTCCCTAACTCTCATTCTTTGTGAATTAAATTGAGCAGAATGTATTAAGGCTACATTTACACTAAGTCAACTTTGTTGGCGGACTATATGGTTTGTTAGAGTAGGCCTCCGATTACAAAACTATTTTATACAATTCCATTAACGATAATGTTACAGAAGTCAGTCCCTTACCATCGTTTACCTGTTCTTATGATACATAAGCCCTCACACTTCAACTAACATTGCAGTACACTATCTCTACATTTTAATCTCAAAGCCGACACGACACGGCACGCCGCGCACTCCCGCAACACGACACGACACAACGCCGTAAAATACTCAATACAAAAATACTGTACAAATTACAATAATTATTATTTGTATGTTGAACTCCTACCGATATATCGTAAGCGGTTCATGCTCTGATAGAATCTAACCTGCCTCTCTCAATATTACACCATTCACAAATTATATACAATGTCTTTTTGTTTCAATATACATGTAACATTGACACACAAAATTTGATCCCAAAACTGTAGTCTTTAACCTCGTTTTATTTTCTAAATTAAATAATGAGATCGAACCTAGTCATATGGATTGTTTGACGAGTTCGTAACGGGCCGCGGAAGATGAGGATTTACATTCAGCCTGCATTGAAGGTAGACATAAGATAAATATATACCTACAAGTTAATACTTTCTCATTCATAAATATGTTCATATAATATCTTCATTTGTATCAAGGCACTGTTCGCTAACAATCAACTGTTTTGTTTATTTAGATTCATCATCTTGTTAACTTATCCTAAAATAATAGCCAATATTAAAATATTCAACTTGCGGTACAAATAAGTCGTACGAAAATACACTTGACTCTGCGTACATACATCTATACTAAAATAGTTATATTTCAGTATATAATATACATTTTGTAAATAGGCTTCAAGGCTACCAGATCCGCCGGAAAAATTACGTTTCATATAAAAATATCGATCTTTACTTTTAGTTGCCGGTACGCAAACGATATTTGTTACAGCTAGTAATAATTAAAATTAGCCGCGGTGGTGGCACCGGAGGTCGGGTTAGGTGGGATTCGATTTTTGGACATTTTGGACGCCAATCGTTTTAGTGCGACAATGGAATGTTAACAGAACTACGTGTGACTGAGGACGCGAGGGCTCGAGAGCGCGGCACCACCCTCCCCCTGCCCCTCCCCGCCCCTACACAACACTCCGCACCCGCGACCAGCCACCGACGTCACACACTTCAATCACAATCATTTAAGGTTAGAGTTCCTCGTGGATTGTCGCGTTGGTGCACATGGTCGTACGGGACTGCGTTGTTCACAGCACACACACCATCGAAACTAAAGTCTGGTGGCTTCGTGAGCCTTCGACACGTCGCTTCAATGCTTCGACAAATTCAACGGCAAATCTGAAACAGAGAAAAGTTTTTTTTTTTAAACTAATCACATGTAATCTTCTTTTCATCATAAAATAATACATCCAAAATTTTTTAAGTTCTTGTTTAAATAATATAGTAACTGTACTAACCGGAGGTGTGTTCGTCCTTGGGTATGTGGTCGGTGAGCAGGGGGTGGGGGTGCGGCAGCGGGGCCCAGGGGCCGGGCGCGTGCGGCGCGTGCGGCGGGTACTGCAGCCACAGCGGCGGCGCGCGGTACAGCGGCA
Source organism: Papilio polytes (assembly GCF_000836215.1). Classification (NCBI taxonomy): domain Eukaryota; kingdom Metazoa; phylum Arthropoda; class Insecta; order Lepidoptera; family Papilionidae; genus Papilio; species Papilio polytes. Next base: position 3,044,912 of record NW_013525180.1, read on the forward strand.
CGTAGCCGTACGGGTACGCGTACACGTCGCCACCGCGGTACGCGGGCCAGGCGCGCGCGTACCCGCCCGCCGCCGCCGCCGCTGCGGAGGCTCGCGGGTGCCGCAACTCGGGCGGCGTGGGCGGACCCGGCGAGCTCAGTCCCAGCGCGCCGTACCGGTACCGGTAGCCGTCCGGGCTGCCGCTCGCGTCCGACTGCGCCGCGCCCGGCGACTCCGACAGCAGCGGGGCGTACGACTGCGGCGACCGACGAGACGGACTGTCGTCCGGCCGATTCAGTAACGAATGAATACTGTAGCTGCACACGTTCTTGGAGGGCGTTTCTTTGCGAGGGGCGGTGCCGTTGGGCCGCGCCGGCTCCGGCTTGACGGCGTGGCTGGGCCCCGGCGAGGGCGGGTACGAGGCCGTGCTGAGCGCCGGCACCGTCTTCGCCCGTCGCTTCGTCGCCTGGTCCTCGAGGCTGACGCGCTCCATCTCGCGCAGGATGCGCTTCCGCGGCGACACCATCATGTGCTCCTGCCGGCAGTTCGCCAGCTTCGCGTTCACGATCACCGGCAGCGAGGAAGACTTCTCGCGGAGCTTATCGATGGTCACAGTCAGCAACTTGCGTCGTATCGGAGGTCGCGTCTTTTTGTACACCCTTAACTTATGATACTGATATGGTTTCTTGAGTTTCATGTGAAAATATTTCTCACGATCGTAGTCCGTCCTCCTGTCGTCGTCCGCGTTCGTTTTCGTTTTGGAATCGGAGGGTGCGTCGACGACGTCCTCGCCGCCGCAGGGCTTCGCCTCGTGTGCGGCGAGTTCGCCGTTGCGTTTCTTGTCGCAGACGCCGTTGATGGGTCCCCGGCGCGCGTTGCCGTTGAGGAGGGCGGCGGCGTCGAGGTGGCCGGTGTCGTAGGGGCGGCGGCGCTTGAGACGCGCGGGTGCTTCGATGGCGGCGTTGTGCAGGGTGGCAGGCCTGCAGTAGTACATAGCTAGCTCTTTGGATATGTTGCGTCGCGGCGCGGCCTGCTTCCAGCAGTGGTCGCGCTGCCAGGGCGAGGACTGCACGGAGCTGTTGTCGTCGGAGACGGAGAGCGATGCGCAGGGCGGGGGCGCGGGCGGCGTGGCGGGCGCGGCGGCGGGCGGCCAGAAAGTTTTCCGGGGCACCGACACCCAGCCCGCGCGCTCTCCCTCGCGGGCGCTCCCGCGCACCAGCTCCAAGATGAACTTGCCATCTGAAAATCGTGACAATATTATCATTATTAACATCATTTTAACCCTTAAATATTTTAACTAAGGCCCAGAAATAAACACAATATAAATTTAATAAAAGCATGTTTGTTTCAATGGGATCAGTTAATATTGCAATTAGAAACACATATCAATGTTTCCCTTAAACTACAGTAAACAATGATATAAGCAGTCGGCCATATTTGTTCTTGTCAAATGCGGTAATCACCTGTCCGCTTTGTTATTCTAAGCAAGTGCAATGTTGACTCAAGTCCATGATAACACTTCTTCCCTTATTCAATACTATCATATTGTTTGTTTTTCAACATGTTTTGTTCCATTCAAGTATGAGTGTGGACGCTACAAGTATTCAATTAGGAACATTAGGAATAAATTTATGAGTTACACAAAATTATCAATTTGTTTTCCTTCCTATAATTAGATTTGGATACTTCACCTGCTTTGAGGTCAAACAAATAAGCACCCGCTTCACCATCTTCTAATAAAAATAACAATAACAAATTTTGGAGTCTGGAAGAATATTCTAACTATATAAATTTTAACTACAAAAACATAGTTAAATGTAATTTAAACATTCAAATCACATATAGTACAGGGCCAGCAAGTTGTTTTTCTGTAGTAGGAAAACCTTATTAAATCTGCTTAACATATATTAATATGCATAAACATTGGCATATTCATCAACTAAAACTGTGCTAATGCTAAATACAAGATTGATTGAATCTTGGCTGATTTAAAATCTTCATAAAATTTTATAGTTACATTTTACATACTAAACACATATATTACAGATAATAAAATTAAACTAAGTTTTATTTTAAGTAAATATACTTATTATGTAAAGTTTAAACCAAACACCATCATTTTCATTTTGATAATCCTTTACAAAATATTTATAATATATGGAAATGAATACAAGCTTGAATAATTAATTATATGAATTCATAAATAACAAATTTAGTGTTTTTGTACTTTACTATAAAAAACGTAGTTAAATAAATGATTTTAAACACATTAAATTCATTAACCAAATTAGTAGAAAAATCCATTGAATTGAGTTATCAAATATTTAAGAAGTCTCCTTTTTGCCCCTTTCCACCCTTTTCTTAAGAGGAAAGGATGGGAAGGAAAAGTGGATTTGACAGTTGAGGAAATGCATAGGAAGGGGAAATGTCCTCTTTATTTGCGTCTCCTCCTCTGTTGATTAATGGTAGGCAATGCATTTGTAATTGCGGATGTTTATGGGCAGCAGTCGCTCTCTATTTCAGTGGATTCAAGTGGCCACTTGCTCATTTGCCACCTTATATTATAAAAAAAAATTTTGAATATTAAAAAAAAATCAGTTTAGGTAAGAAATCAAAATGATAGATAAGGATCACACATCCTTAATTTATTTGCTACTTAAGTAGTTGAATCATAACAGAAAAATAAAATTTATTCAATATCATTTGAAGTCAATGTTGCAATAAAATTTTATGATGGCATAAATTGAAAAAAGATTTAAATCTCATATTAAAAGGTTATGAAAACATATATTGTTTGTCGTAAGTTTGAACTAAATCAAATCATGTAGTAATAAAAATAAGTATTCATGTTAGAGGTTTTACATCAATCTATCAAATTCTTATTCTTACATAATGTAAAATATCTACAATTTCTTACAATAATACAAATAGATGTTACTTGTATTCATAAACAGTATTTTTGGTAAGCAAAAAGTATTCAAATATTTACATATAAAATTAAGAAAACAAAAAAAGCTGTTTATTTATTCAAAACAATTTATGCCTAATTCCTATTAAGTTGATGTGTAAAAATGGTCTTATTACCATCACAATAAGAGTGTGAGTAAAGCTGTGGAATAAAGATAATTGGTTTCCACTAGAGTGCATCTATTTTCTTACAAAACTAACAATAGCAGAGAAGCTGCATTCACACAATTGGCAACAGCTCACTCAGATCTGACTGTGTATGATTATCAGAGCATGAATGACTTTCTAGTTTTTATCAACTCATAATGGTAACAAACATCTGTAACTGACAATTAGCACAACTCCAGTAAGAGAGTGATAGAGACTTACCTTTGAAGAATTTAAGCCTTCCACCAGTCGCAGCGAGAGTAGAATTGTGACCAGAAACATCCTCGCTCACTTTGCTACTGCTGTTACCATTCACACCATGTCTTCTGTCTACTTCTTCTGTCATTTTGGTACATGTTGTCAGAGTTGTATCCGTTCCTCCCTGTATATGCATTTCATTTCTGAGCGCTCCACTACGCTACACAGGACCAACACTTTAGTTGATACAGAATCGCCATGTCGCTCTCTGCGCTGCGATCGGCTCCTCGCTTACTAGACGTGGAATCAGATCGACACTTAGTATTTCCGTCAAAGTCCTCATCCTAATAGGGCCACCTGCGGGAAGCTCGTCTGATAGGTATCGGACGAAGATTCGTATAAACACATTACCGACACGGTGATTGCCAATTTGAACTATTATTACGAACAATCCTATAACTAACAACACTTTTACAGGTTTGTCACTATCTTAACAATTACAAAACAAAACCGCAACGCCGGATTCCCGATTATAATCGGACCCACGACACAACTCGATAAAAAGCTGTTCGTTTTTCAGTACATAGTTCATTCACACCCAGCATCCATTTTGATTCGTTCAAAATCCAAATACAATCGTTCATTTTGGCCACAAATAAACTTGAAATCTGAATGCGTTGTTAAGAACGTTCAGGTTATGCTAAAATTACGTTCATCATTTATGTTCTTAACTTATTTTTGGTTTAAATAAAGAGATTTTCGTACTAGTTAATGTTTTAAAAAAAGCAGAAACCTTAGGTTACATACAGTTTTGTCGGGATAAATAGTTTTGTCCTTTTTGACAAGGAAATACTGTTGTAAATTGCATGCTAAACCAAATTCCTATCAAATACAAATGTGCAGGTCTGTATTAAAAGCGTTGCAATTAAAAACTATTTATGCTTCATGTGAATAACAGGAATTTGGAACCTAAGTTTGCATTATCGTATCCAGTTTTAGTAAAAGAAGGATTTATAGTTAAATTATATAATCTGTGTTGGACTCTAAATCCAGACAAAGACAACCGTAACAGATTATAAAAAGCGCTTTGCTTTCCCTCGATGACAGAAAACGCGTATTTTTCTTTCCGTGTTTCCATTTTTGTTTGAGTAACATAGCCTCGTTATTTAGAAAGTTATTGTAATATCAAATAATTTAAAGACTAGTTATAAACATGACATCGTCAGAAGTATCATTTAATCGTAAGATAATATCGGAAGATTTGTCGAATGTAGAATTCGACACGAGTGAAGATGTGGAAGTCATTCCAACATTTGATTCAATGGGTTTGCGAGACGAGTTACTTCGAGGGATATACACTTACGGTAATACTGATAAGAATATATTGATTTATATTCTAATAGTTATATGTATCTATATACTTTATATAATTTTAGGTTTCGAGAAGCCGTCTGCTATACAGCAAAGAAGTATTCAGCCTATAGTGAAGGGTAGAGATGTTATAGCTCAAGCCCAGTCTGGTACCGGTAAAACAGCAACATTTTCAATCTCGATATTGCAGTCTCTGGATACTACACTCAGGGAGACTCAAGTGCTTGTGTTATCGCCTACACGCGAGTTAGCCACACAGATTCAAAAGGTTATTCTTGCTTTGGGTGATTTTATGAACGTACAATGTCATGCTTGTATCGGCGGCACTAACCTTGGAGAAGATATAAGAAAGTTGGATTATGGTCAACATGTAGTGTCTGGTACGCCGGGAAGAGTATTTGGTATGTAAACACTTTATTTTGTTATTTACTACCATAAAAGAATTAGTAATATCTACATATTTTTATTACACAATATTAAGTCATAATAGAAATTTAGTTTTCTTGCTGAAAGGCTGATTTGTGCCATGGGATTGCTAGCAAATAATCTAGGCTAGTTCTAGGGGAACGGGCAGAGGGCATAGGAACCTTTGTTATGGTCTTTTTGAAGTTGGTTTATATATATTATCTTACAGTTCTCGTTTTTAGGGTCCCACAATTCATACATCTTAAATGTGAACTTTCAGATATGATAAGAAGACGTGTCCTGCGCACCAGGTCAATTAAAATGCTGGTTCTTGATGAAGCAGATGAGATGTTAAACAAGGGTTTTAAAGAGCAAATCTATGATGTGTACCGCTACCTGCCACCAGCAACTCAGGTTGTGCTTATTTCTGCCACACTGCCCCATGAGATACTTGAAATGACTTCAAAGTTTATGACAGACCCAATTAGAATTTTGGTCAAACGGTTTGTATTTTTGTTAATGTATTTTATATGTTTAATGAAACTATTGTAATACCTAGAAGATAAAGCACACTTTCCTTTTAAACATTTTATGCTACATAATTTACACTTCACTAGTGTAAATATCAGATCTAAAAGTGTTTGTATCTCTTTCTAGCGATGAATTGACATTGGAAGGCATCAAGCAATTCTTTGTGGCCGTGGAAAGGGAGGAATGGAAGTTTGACACATTATGTGACTTGTATGACACATTGACTATAACTCAAGCGGTCATATTCTGCAACACCAAGAGGAAGGTGGATTGGCTTACACAGAAAATGCAAGAAGCAAACTTTACCGTCAGCTCCATGCATGGTGACATGCCACAAAAAGAGAGAGATAATATTATGAAAGAGTTTCGTTCCGGACAAAGGTATAATTATTATTTTGATATTTTTACTGTACTTAAATTACAAGCTTTATATTATGGGCATGACTTGTTACCCTTTTTTACTGGTACAATTTTTGTACTGGAAACACCTATGATATAATAAAATAACATTTACATAGCTTATCATGAACATTTGTGATAATATTTTCTTATTGTCATTAGATTTGTGCAGTTTATTGTAATGAATACATTCTCGCTACTTTCACGCAAATATTCCTGATAGACCTCCAGTTTCATTGATAATGGGTGACTTGTATTAATTTTGTTTCATATTTCCAGCCGTGTTCTAATAACAACAGATGTATGGGCCCGAGGTATTGACGTGCAACAAGTCTCGCTCGTTATCAACTACGATCTTCCCAACAACCGTGAGCTGTACATCCACAGGATTGGTCGTTCTGGCCGTTTCGGACGTAAAGGTGTTGCCATCAATTTTGTAAAATCGGATGATATTAGAATTCTCAGAGATATTGAACAGTACTATTCAACTCAGATTGATGAAATGCCAATGAATGTGGCTGATTTAATTTAAAATAACTCAATAATTCTATATTCATCCGGTAACTGATTAAATATTTTAGGTGAAAGTTATGTCTTAAATTCTGTAACTTAATTAATAAACATTCATTTATCTAAATTCTTGTTTTATTAAATTACTAGCTCTCTCCTGCGCAGAATTATATAAAAAGTCTGCGTTCTTTTAGACTGGCTTACATCTGTGACTTACTTGTAATTTCCAGATTCATTAGGCAAATTAAAAGATGCCAAGTAACAAACAGCTATCTATCTAAACTTTCGCATTTATAATATTGGTATATTATGTGCTGCTGAATTTAGTAGATTTTTGTGCAGTACTATCCATACTTTATAGTGATTACAATGCCATGAGACGCAGCTCACAAATTTATTTGGCATACTGACATAAGATAAGAATTTAGAGATACGAGATTTATTAGAGGAAGTTTGAGAGGCGCCAGTGGTTGCGAAATTAAGGAGTAAAAGGTTAGCATGTAAAAGTTAGCATTAGGTATGAATCACATGTAACAAGGATCTTAGTCATGAATGTAGAGGGGTAGACTTAGAAAGAGATGGATGTATTGCATGAAAGGTGACACAATCAAGAAGGGAGTGATGTGTAATGATGAGTTATTTGGAGGATAAAAACCCAGTGTTACGGGAGTAGGGTAAGGTAGGGGAGAAGACAACTGATGGGACAAAGAGTGTCAATAAAAAGTAGTAATAGAATGTCCAAAATTTAATTAATAACACAAAAAAATTTAAAAGCATATAGTTAAAAAAAACTATTTTGCAAATATACATTATCAATAGACATCTAACAATAGCTAAAAAATGATATAATGTACAAAATACGTAATTAAGCTCTTGGAATGTCGCTAAAAATTACATATAGGAACAGGCTATCAGTAAATGAAAGCTTTTTGGTTTGTAGTTCCATGAACACAATAAAACATCAGTCGAATGTCACAGATAAAAAAATCTCCAACTCAAGTTTTCACAATCAAAAAACTATATCATGTTTTGTCATAAAAATGTGGGTTTTTGAAGTCACAATAACTACTATTAAAAATATGCAACCACTTAAATAAAATATGTATTAAAATCTTTCATTTACTAAATAATGTTCACAATTTATATTTACTTTAGAATACATTTTTATACAAACTACTTTTTTTTTCCTAAAAAATAAATAATTTATATCTACAATAATCACAAAAATTGTTTACATGGTATACCATAGCAAAAAGAATTTTATAATACATTATAAATCTTTTGATGAACAAAATATTTTTTAACACTACTAAATAAACTATATAAATATTCAAAAGATTTATTTTATATTTATCATAACGGAGTATTTTCCATTATGATAATCTCCAAGTCCCACTCTGGGACACTGGCAAGAGTACAACTAAATTTTTAAATCATCAATTTAAAAACAATAAATTTCAGGTCAATTTGAAATATCAACATTAGAAGCTATAAAGTGATTTTAATAGAAAACATAAATACTTGTTATGACTAAGTTTAAAATGTGCAATGTATTTACTTAAAAATTACATTTTAAAAAGCTATTCAAATATTGAAATGTTTTTGTCTCAAAAACTTACTGAGGCAGACTGAAATAATTTTGATATTACTATAGTGTGTTGACTTTTGTTGACAAAAACATGTCTGTAAGTCCTATAAGTTAAATTTTTAACATTCATTATCTTAAAATACTTCAGAAATCTCAAGTGTTTTACATTTCATCACCGGCTGCAGTTTGATGTGTATTCCAACGTCGGTATATGAATATGCCAATCGCACCAACAAGCAGTGCTACAAGAATCTCCGTTAGTTGATCTAAGAATGTAGTACTGTTGTCTGATGATTCAATCACTTGCGGCTCAACTTCTGGAGCTGTCTCATCCACAGGTGGCTTTGCTTGCTCATCTTCACCTTTAAATGCTATTTGGTTTAAAACAGACTGTTCTTCCTCAGTTAAGGGTTTAGCTGCTGTTGAAGATAGCAAATTTATTATTTCCCCACATTCCGAACATGACCATGTTCGCGATTTCTTTGCCAGAATTTTCCGTTCTGCTGGACTGTAGTCCAGCGATCCGATAGTACCTTCCGCTGGTGTTGGCATAAAGGCAATCAGAGCCAGAAGAGCTGTTCTTATCGACCATGAAGGTTGCCATGTCTCTGGATGATGTCCAGATATAGACAAGCAAATCTTTTTGTTAACTTCGAACCTTCCATTAGGTGTTAATAGTATGATATGCGGTGGATGCATAGGATATTCTTTAGGTAACAGTATCCTACCATGGTAGACGCCATCCTCAAAATCTGTACCTTTCGGTCCTTGTATTGTAAAGTGCCACTCGAATAAGTTATCTTCCAATGGCCTTGCGCAGTATTCTTCTGTAGCTTCTGCTAACTCTATAGCCTCTCGCATCAGACGTTTCACACCAGGGCATTTAGTGTTGTATTTTTCGCCAATCTCTGCCATATTCTTATACTGATTTTGCCACTTTTTACTTATAATTCCAAAGATTTTCACAATATCACTCCCAGGAAAAGTAAATAAAGATTATACACTTAAGATTATCTCGATAAACGGGTGATATGTAAATTTTTCCCTTATTGAAAATGAAAAGTGATGAAAAGTTTTATTTCTGTTATGCTGGCCAAAGAGTATGATGACGAAATATTGTACCAATCGAAAATGTCCCAATCACCAAAGAGTACATACATCATCAGGAGTCGTTGTTGCCACTATCAGAATATCGTTTTGCATCATAGCTTAATAACTATGAGGTGTGTTAAATTAAAATTAATATATTACAGTTCATAACATATATTACATATTGAAAATAGTGAAACAAAAAGTGTAAATTATTTTATTTCAAATTGTACACCAAAACAAAGCTACGCAATTTACATGTCTATGGAGATGAAATGCAACGACTTGATTCGATGTCGAATATTAAAAAAAGTGTTGTCAATGTCATAAACAAGCTGCGTGAAGCGTCAAGTCGATATTTTGGATTTTTATAATTACTTCCATTTATAAGGTGTAAATGTGTTATTAATTTAATTTTAAATATCCGCAAATATTGCTCTCTTCAATGGAGCCTCCTGGTACAGGACCTAACAATGGATCATTGGCACCACCCGGCGTGCCAAATTTTCCGCCAATGCCCCCGCCGCCAGGATCAGTAGGACAAGGCAACATGCCTCCCCTACCGATGGGCCCTCCAGGAGCTATGCCACCTGTCACTTCATCCAGTGGTTCGACAAATATTCCTCCGGGGATGGGTCCTCCGCCAAGTATGATGGGTATGGGTCCGCCAGGAATGGGCCCTCCGCCGCCTGGTATGGGACCTCCAGGTATGGGTATGGGGCCTCCTATGGGTCCACCTGGAATGGGACCTCCTAGAATGCCTCCAAATATGATGCGAGGAGGTATGAACATGAAAGGCATGGGTATGGATATGGGGCCACCAGGAATGGGACCTCCTGGTATGGGGCATGGTCCCTGGGATGAGCCAATTCCACCTCCAGGTTGGGGAAGACAGAATCGGTCTGATGGGCCACCAGGTTGGGATGATGAACAGGATGAGGGTGATGAAGACGATGCTGAAGAAGAAGATGATGAATCCTTGAGTGATCAAGGACTTTCACAACCTTTACCATCATTATTGACAATGAAAATTGATACTCCAGAAGAATTTAGAACTAAGCCAAGTACTCCTAGTGGAGTAGTGTTGCCAAAAGCTTTAGAAGAAGCACTTGCTTATAAAGATCAGAGGCAAGCGGCCTTGGGTGATGAAGGGAGTACTGAGACTGGTAAGTGTTAAGCTTTAACATTAATACTTTGCATAGTGCAATTTCCTTTGCATCCTAATAAGAAAATCATGTTTTGTTTTGATTAAAACAGGAATTTTCACATAATAGTTTAACTGCAACTAAATTTTCTTGTATAACAGAAATAGATGACATACCAGAAGCCCCTCCAGCACCGGTGATCAGCACAGAATATGATGTAGAGGAAGATGAAGGGGATTCGGATGATGACAATGTTCCTGAGGCACCTTTACCACCTATCATTTCAAAGCAAGAGGTATGAAAAACATAAAAAAATGTCCTCTGAATTCAAAACCTTACAAATAGGATTTATTCAAATTTAAATTCATAATTCATTTCAGGTTTCATGGTTTTTATTTATTTTACTCTAATTGCTTGATGATTTCATGTTATAATTATATTGTAATACAGTTTTTTTCTAACATCTTTGTGGCAAAAGGTCATTAGCATTGCATATAGTACTATTTCCCAGCTGCTGAAATTACTAAGCTACTGAACTACTAAAATTGTGTTCTGTGCAGACCCGCATGGAATAAAGAGCCAGCACTATATCTGAAAACTATACTACTTACCTTTATTTTTCCAGAATCAACCTAACAAATCCAGTAAGAATAAACGCAAAAAGAAAAAGAAGAAAGCAGCCAGACAGAAGAGAAATGAAACTAAGAAGATTGAAGAAGAACAGAAGAATGAAAAGCAGGATATCAAAAGTTCAAGCGATAAGGAAAATGAAAAGGCAGTTGAAATTGAGTTAGTATTTCACAGTTATATATGTAAAAATCTTATTTTTATTAGGCAAATGCTATATTTATGGCACATGCACATAATGCCATATGCCAAATATCCACCAACTTTCAAAACATTAACACCAAGTACTGAAACTAAACAACTGCTTAGTCTTGCTTCAATACTTATGAGGTTATGTGGAGATGCGCACACTACTCGAATTTTTTTTTTAATTGTCTGCGAAACAATCTACAATTACACAACAGTTGTGCGTTAGTTAAGTTATTAACAACTTGACTCAATTGGCTGTGGCTTGATTCTCTAAAGAACTTCATATCAGCACAGTTCCATGTGCGAATGTGGTCTTGACGAAGATTCAAATCACATCTTTTTCAGTTGCCCCCGTCTATCTTCCTCCCACTATGATCTCATTCCTCCTATGGATATTCCCCGCCACATTGATCTCAAATCGCTTCTTTCTCTTGTGAACTCCCCTTTCGTGTATGTTCTTAGTTCATTCAATAACCATGATAATGTTAAGCTGTAGATTGTCTGTTGTGTTTCCAACTAACTCCTGTATTTTTTTTTTATAAAATAAGGTGGCAAACGAACAAGCGGACGCTTGAATCCGCCAAAATGGCGAAGCGACCACTGCCCATATACATCCGCAATTGCAGATGCCTTGCCTACCCTTATCCGACGGAGGAGGAGACGCACATCAAGAGGATATTTCCTCTTCCTAAGTATCCCCTCTACCGTCAAATCCACTTCCCGTTCTCATCCTCTCCTTGTATGAAAAGGGTGGTAAAGAGAAAGGGACTTAAATTAGGCCTCTGGCACCACACTCATCAGACAAAACACGGAATGGCTTCCATTTCACGCCTGTCTTCTGTGTGGTCGTGGTGTTACACCGGGCGTGCCGGCCCATTCGTGCTAAGATGTTAAAGCGGGCACTACCACTGTTAAATGTTAATATCGTGGTTGTCTTAGTTGTGTTAGAGTATTATATATACTTGATATTGGCGAAATCTCTAAGGAAACGCCATTAACATAAAAGATAGATAGATTCTCTAAAGGCTAATTTTATGTAAATCAAAGTTGTTAAACATTGAAATACGTATTATAAACCTTTATAAGCAAAAATACTTGAAGAACAGCTAACATTTTTGTTTTTGTAACTTTTTCCAGGTATGTTCAAGAAAATATTCAGTTTCACGAACTGGAGCCAATGTATCGTCAATTCCATCGTATTCTAGAAGCTTTCAAGATAACAGAGAAGAAGGAGGAGATCAAAGAAGAGTTTGACAAAGAGCCTAAATCTAGTTCGAAGCCTCAGGAGAAGGTGCAAGATCAGTTTGCAACTGATGAGGAGGCTGTGGAGGTTTGTGAATATAACATTAAAACTTTCTTTTGTACATGTGTGATAATGTTTATAAAGTCATTGGAATCATACTTATGATAATATTATAAATGCAAAAGCGTGGATGGATGGATGTTTGTTAGAGTTTGTAGCCTAAACCGCTGAATGGATATCAATAAAATATAGTACAGATGTGTCTCGAAGAATACATAGGCTACTCACCTTTGTTTTTTTTAACTCCATACGGACAGAGACGCGAGCGAATGCTAACATACTATTATTGTTAATAATGACTAATATTTTTGCTAAACAGCATATAATTGAACCTTTAAACAATAAATTATTTCATACTCTCTTTCTAAATGTTTGTTATTTTGTATATCCAGAATAGCTCAATGAATCAGTATGAAATTATCACAGATTTAGACCAGTCTAGAATAAAACAGAGGCTTACTGCGTTTTTATTAATTTCGTGCAGGCAGTCCCAGGCAAAAGCTAATCTATTATAATTGGTGCATATTGCTAGTTGCTTTCTATTGTAGAAATATTGAAAACATACGTTTTTTTAATTAACGCAAACTCTCGCTTGTTGTAATTAGTTGAATATTGTAATCGCAGAAACACGCGGCAGATGAAAAAGACCGCTTATCTAAACGCAAGCTAAAGAAGCTGTCTCGGTTATCAGTGGCTGAGCTAAAACAGCTGGTATCTCGACCGGATGTTGTTGAAATGTATGATGTAACAGCGAGAGACCCCAAGCTGTTGGTGCAGCTTAAAGCACATCGGAATACTGTACAGGTGCCGAGACATTGGTGCTATAAACGCAAGGTATGTTTACTTAGTGTTTTTAAATCATACTAATATTATAATGCAAAAGTTACGATGGATGGATGGATGTTTGTTAGCGTTTGTAGCCTAAATGACTGAACGGATATTGACCATGTAATTTGGCACAGGTTTAGAGACTATGAGACCTAATATTAGGCCCTTTCCCATTCCACCCTTTTCTTAAGAGGAAAGGACGGGAAGGAAAAACGGATTTGACAGTACAGGAGACGCATAGGAAGTGGAAATATCCTATTTATGTGCGTCTCCTCCGTCAATTAAGGGTAAGCAACGCATCTGCAATTGTGGATGTTTATTGGCAGAGGTCACTTTCCATTTCGGTGTATTCAGGTGACCGCATGCTCGTTTGCCACCTTATATTATAAAAAATATATATAAAACATTATAAAAAAAGGTTTTGAGATTTATTTCTCTTAAGATCTATCTACTTGTGAAGCTGCGAAAACTTTTTTTACTAACGTTTTATTTCCAGTATCTTCAAGGGAAAAGAGGTATTGAAAAACCTCCTTTTGATTTACCAGATTTCATTAAAAAGACTGGTATTATGGAAATGCGAGCCTCTTTACAAGATAAGGAGGAAACTAAAACGTTAAAGGCAAAAATGCGTGAACGAACTCGACCTAAGCTCGGCAAGATCGATATTGACTATCAGAAATTACATGACGCTTTCTTCAAGTAAGTTTTTTTTTTTTTTATAGAAATTCAGAATTGTATTTTTGTTTGTATTGAAATAACTTAAAAACTACTAGGCCGATTTTTTAAATTCTTTCACCGTTATTTAGCTATATTATCGCATAGGATATATTTTTAAATTTCAACTGGACGAAGCTGCGAGCAACAGTCATATTTCCAATAAATAAATTATTTTAAAAAAAAATTTCATGTTTTATAAGAATTTTTACTCAATGTGATCAAGAACAGACTAAAATATCTTTTACTATTGATCTTATTGGTTACCAGTTGAACACTGGTACAACATTTGTTTTTTAGTTGAGATTATTTGGACCTAATTTAGGTCTAAAATGGTACCTGAATTGCTTATTGGTAAGTGATAATATTTTTTTAAAGTCCTATCAAATATCAAAATATTGAAAATATGTTAATATTATAAACTCTCTCTGTTCCAATTTAAAATTCGTGTACTATTTCTCCCTATAAAAGTGAAGTCACTAAGCGAATTGTTTTAATTAAAAAAAAAAATAATTAAAACACATAATTTTTACATACTGTTAAAAAAAAAATTATTATAGATGGCAGACGAAGCCTAGAATGACGATCCATGGAGATCTTTACTACGAGGGTAAGGAGTTTGAAACGAGACTGCGCGAGAAGAAGCCCGGAGACTTATCAGAGGAGCTGCGCACCGCGCTCGGCATGCCAGTCGGACCTGGCTCACAGAAAGTAAGTAAACTCAATTTATATAACGCATAACAACGCATTTAACTTTAACATATAGTACGGATTTCAACCAGAATGGCGCGTAATTCCAATACGTCTCATGACATTGACAGCTGTCAAATAGGGACGGGGTATAGCCAGTAATCTAATGTTGCGCTGACCCCGTAGCGAAGTACTAATTTATTTCTTAACAGTAAGTACAAAGACTGTTATGTCGCCAGAGGTCTAGAAAGGCGAAAATTGTAAATTCTTCCTAATCTTATAAATGCGAAATTTTAAATGATGTTTGTTTGTAGCCTAAACTGTTGAACTGAATTAAATATAGCCAATAAACAGTATTTTTAAAATAATACTTTATGATGTTGAAGTCTAATCTTTTTCCTAGTGATTTTCGACTTTTGTTATTGTCGCACGGTTGTTTGAAATTATAATGACGTAAATTGTAAAAATCTTTTTATTTGTTTAGTAATTTAATTTATACTCTTTTAAAATGCAGGTGCCTCCGCCGTGGCTGATCGCTCAGCAACGTTACGGCCCTCCCCCATCGTATCCCAACCTGAAGATCCCAGGGCTGAACGCGCCCATACCTGAGGGTTGCGCGTTCGGCTACCATGCGGGCGGGTGGGGCAAGCCGCCTGTCGACGAAGCGGGAAAACCCTTATACGGGGATGTGTTCGGACATCAAAGCAGCGGACAGGATGTGAGATTTATACAAAAAACATAGATTTACGGTTTACATTAATAGAGAAACTGGTCAAATTTAGTAGTTTTTAACATTTGTTATATACCACTGCAGCGTAAATATACGTATATAGTCGATTTGTGCCAGGTAATATATATGTTTTAGGTTTTCTGCGATGTTTCTATAAAAACCAAACTTTCGCGCGATTCACGAAAAAATTCGGTAAAAAAGTAATCTCGCAAATCAAGTTAATATGTAAAATATATAACATTATATAAACCCATATTTAGTACTAAATGGTTTCTTCAGGATAGATAAACATTTTATTGAAATTCCTATTTGATATATGTTTATTTTCCACCCAAGAATACGCTCTCTCGTTTGTTAGATATTTTACTTAATAATTTTCATGTTGACATTTTGTTATCAGGACAATGAGGACCACGACATAGACCGCACAATGTGGGGTGAACTGGAATCTGAATCCGAGGAGGAATCTGAAGATGGTATGTATAAAATAACATTAATACTACATCTATACTATTATAATAAAGCGTAAACACACACTTCTTTGTTGCCTAAGATATCAGCAATTACAGCATATTTTCGAATAACTCTTTTTTTAATAAAAAGCCCTACACTTACGTCACGCTCTAAGCTATATATTTTCACGCCATTAAACTTAGGGGGTAAATATTTTGGATACAATCCTAATGTGGAAAAGAGACCATAAGTTGCTGCCAACATCAAGGAAGCAAGATTGTCAAGGTTTGTCATGTCATGTAATTTTGACATTTGACATGAAAACAATACTAATAATAACAAATTTTTATAATTTTATACGGCCGTAGTCGCATGGGAGCTGCTAGTTATTTTATAGTTGGCACGTTGGGCAGAACAAAATTCTATATTCCCACGTGCCATTTGCTATGTAAAAATGCTACGTTTCTGGCTGATTTAAAATTCACTTCAGTAGAAAGTGATTTATTTTTAACCGATTTAAAAAAGTAGGAGGGAATAAGGAGGGTCGTATTTTTTGTGCATGGTCGATTACTCTCAACCATATGATCCGATTTTCCATATTTCCAAAAATTATATTAAAAAAAATTAAAACCCAATAAATATATAAGCCTTTATTGCTATTCTTAAAGTAAAATAATTTTTCAAAATAAAGTTATTATTTATTATGTAATAATTGTTGCAGAAGAGTCAGGTTCAGAGGAGGAGGGCGGGGCTGCTCCAAGCACGGGCACGGCGACTCCCGGCGAGGGCCTGGCCACGCCGCTCGGCATCAGCTCCGTGCCGCCGGGAGTCGAGACACCAGACACCATCGAGCTGCGCAAGAAGAAACTCGACAGCGATATCGAGGGGTAAATCATCAGCTATACGTCCCCTCTGTGTCTACCCTAATAAGGGGTGACGTCATAGTCAACCATGCTGAACTGCAGGTTGACTTCACACGTATCTTTTTTTTTTAGCAGATATGTGCATCACGGTATTTTCCTTATTGGTGCACCCGTTCCAGAGATAACGGTCCGGTCGCCATTTTGACAGCACGGAATTAAAAAAAAGTAGCTTACAATATATCCGTCTCTGTCAGTCGTAATCGGCCCAGCCGTTTCAGGGGTTATCCGGAGAAAACGCGGCTTGCGGATAGACAGACAAACAATATTTTATTAAATGCGATTTTCGTTATCAGCAACGCAAGTACATCATCTTCCCGAAATCTGGGATTTTTCTTTTGACATTACAAACAGACTCTCCAATTTTATTATGTGAACAGATATAGATATTAAACTTAAGTGAAAAGCGCCTAATGTCATTAATTAGAAGGCCTAATTTAAGTCCCATTCTCTTTATCACCCTTTTCTTATGAGATGATGGGAAGGGGAAGTGGATTTGACGATGGAGAAGATGCATAGGAAGAGGAAATATCCTCTTTATGTGCGTCTCCTCCTCCGTCGGATAAGGGTAGGCGACGCATCTGCAATTGCAGATGTCTATGGGCAGCGGTCCCTTCGCCACTGTGGCGGATTCAGGTGGCCGCTTGCTCGTTTGCCATCTTATGTTATAAAAAAAAAATAGGATAGAAGCTAAACAATCTTACTTCTTACTAATATTATGTATATAGATGGATGGATGGATAGATGGATGGATGGATGGATGTTTGTTATCGTTTGTAGCCTAAACGGCTGAACGGATCTCCATGAATTTGGCACAGGTTTAGAGCATAATCTGGAAGAACACATAGGCTACTTTTTATCCCTGGAATAGTTACGGTTCCCCTGGGATTCATTAATTTAGTTTTTTAATGTTTACTCAATCATTCTGCAACGGTTCAACATACCTTAATGAAATTTGGCACAGATATAAAACAAAATCTGGAGTACACATGGGATAAGCTTTATCCCCGAGAATTGTCCGCTTCCCGAGGGATACGTAGCTTTTTGTAATTTATATAGTTTGTATGTTTTCTAATACCACGCAGACGAAGTCGCGAGCAACAGCTCGTTGATTACTATTTAAATATTTTTAATAAAAATGTTAATTATTTAATGACAAGAAAAAATAAAATTCTTGAATTAGTGTAATATATTTTCGTCTTGATATAAATGTGTTTCGTTGTGTGGTGCAGCGGGGACACGCCGGCGCTGTACCAGGTGCTGCCGGAGCGGCGCGTGGGGCTGACGGCCGGCATGATGGCCTCCACACACGTCTACGACATCAACGCCGCTAGCACAGGTACCTACTGCACTTACGATATCATACTAATATTATAAATAAGTTTAGATGGATGGATGGATGTTTGTTAGAGTTTGTAGCCTAAATGGCTGAAAGAATATCGATGAAATTTCGCATACACGTAGGGTATAGTCTGGAAGGACACATAGGCTACTTAATTTTGTTCTTTTTAATTCCACGCGGACGGAGTTGCGGGCGAAAGCTAGTTAATATTATAAAGAGAAAAGATTTGTATTTGTGTATGTATTTGATTCACGTAATAACTGGCTGATTTTCAAAATTCGTTTTTATTATTGTTAATTTCACATGGACGAATTCGCTAGCAACAGCTAGTTTATTACAAAACATCATTATTATTACGACTTACTTAGCTTTATCATATGTAAAAAAAATCTAAATTAGTATTTTTAATTAAAATTATCCTAAATGTATATTCTGATTCTAGAAATATATAGATTTGTGTGATTTTTACAAAAAGTTGATATGATTCACGACTTTTTTTCTCATTTTAGGCAAGCGCGGCGCGAGTGGCGGGGGTGGGGGCGCGGGTGCAGCGGGCGGGGGCGGCGGGGGCTCGGCTGAGGGCGTGGTGGAGGTGGCGCTGGACCCCTCCGAGCTGGAGCTGGAGCCCGAGGCGGTGGCGGCGCGCTACGAGCGACATCTGCGCGAGCAGCGACCCCGGCACAAGGAGGACCTCTCAGATATGCTCGCAGACCACGTCGCCAGGCAGAAGGTAACCACTTTATTTTATACACTAATGAAATATTTCTACAAAAACTATATTTCATACTACTTCGCGTGATTTCAGCTGCGTAAAATTAAAAAAAAAATGGCTTATGTTACTGTTAACGTACGTTTTTATTATAATAATTAAATAATTATTAAAATCTGCCCAGTAGTTTTTTAAGTTATTTTAATACATAAAAAAATACAAATTTATCCTCTTTATAATATTAGTATACTAAATATTCTATCTACTATATGTTACTTTATGTTTTCTTTACAGAACAAAAGGAAACGCCAACAGAATACGGACTCAAAGCAGGCGAAAAAATACAAGGAATTCAAATTTTAAATATTCTTATATATTTAGTTACAAGATTTATTGTAAGGGTAATTCATTTACTATTAGGAGTTATTAAATTTAACATACAATGAAAACGAAGTTTTTTATTTCTTTCCACCTTTATTTCATTAAACCAACATATAAAACTCTTAAATGCTTCTTTTTTAATGAACTTTACAGCCGAGTTTATTAAATCTATGTGCGCGGCAATGCATCCTCTGAGGCAAACACAGTTAAACACTATTTCACTCGAAGCGCTTCAAAGCACGTTTGACACCCCTGTAACTCCGTTGTTAATAAAGATAGAAGGTTGAAATTAACATAGATATCATACATCTTGTTAGAATATATAAATATTTTACAATTATAGTTTGTAGTTCGAAATATTGTTGATCGAATTTTCCACATTTATCAGAAATTCACGAGTAACAACAGCTTTTACTACCTAAAATAAGATCCATTTTGATTTGACCACTAGAATAAAGCATTTTACGGTAGGGAACAAAGAGAAAAAAAACCTACAATAAGAAGTGAGATCTCACAAAAAAATATGAAACATAAAAAACTGTCGAGTCTCGCTTCCCCTACAAAAATGTAGAATTTTTTGTGGTATCATTTTTACCCATGTCCTAGGGAATTATATCCAATACTTGCAACTCTCGTTTAAAAATGTCAAAACTGACAATTCGCCGCTGAAAACTTTGCGTGCGTCGATTTGTTGAACTTTTTTATTTTATTTGTTTCTTTATAATTTTCGTTATTGTTTATTTTCATTTATTTGTTTACTCTTTAAATCAATTATAAACTAAACACAATGGCTCGTGTTCTAGTCGGAGTAAAAAGAGTTATCGATTACGCGGTCAAAGTAAGTCAAAAGTACAAAGGTTAATCAAATTTCAAGATCATTAACTTTTTCACCAACTAGTTAATAAAGATATAGACTTTTAATTAAATTAAAAATCAAAAATAACAAGAATTATAAATATAATGTTATATTTGGATAGGTCACAATTATTGCTTTATTTTAAGAGTAATAATATATCGATATTAGAAATATTTTGAGTAGTCCATAATGTAATAAACAATTTTCACTTAGATACGAGTTAAGCCAGATAAATCTGGCGTGGTGACAGAAGGAGTTAAGCACTCCATGAATCCATTTGATGAGATAGCCGTAGAAGAGGCGGTGAGAATGAAAGAGAAGAAACTTGCTAGTGAAGTTATTGCAGTTTCTTGTGGACCAACTCAATCACAGGTACAGGTTTTTTGTAATAGTTCAAATAGGTCATCTGATGTTAAGAGACTTTTAGCCATAAATATTTGCATATACAGACAAATTAAGAAATGTTAATTATACATGATTGTTCAAGTTTTATATAAAATAAGACCTGTTTATAGGCTAATCGGAGTTTTAGAAACATTTTCTTGGTAAAATATTCATTAAAATGTTTAATGTTCTCAGGAAACTTTGAGGACCGCTCTGGCGATGGGTGCTGACCGAGCCATCCATGTGGAGGTAGCAGGAGCTGAATATGAAACCATGCAACCTTTACATGTGGCCAAGATCTTAGCTAAACTGTCACAGGATGAGAAAGCTGATATTGTGATTGTTGGGAAACAGGTAAAAGATACATAATGTTTCTTAATAATTATGTAATTATCATTAAATAAATAATTCTATGCTTAGTATGTCTTAGAGACCATTGAAGAACTGTGTTACAGTTTCTATGGTACTCATTTTAAAGAAAATTTTCTCATTTTCAGGCCATTGATGATGATTCTAATCAAACTGCACAAATGACTGCTGCAATTTTGGACTGGCCTCAAGGAACTTTTGCCTCCAAGGTTGGTCTAATTACAGATTTATTTTGTCCCACTGATAACCTCACTTCACAGAGTTATTTTATCAATGAGATTTTAAATATGTTTACATAATGATAGTGATGAAATGTAATTTGTGTGCTTTTTACATCAGAAGTGTTTATTTAAGGAACATTTTCTAGTTGTATTTAAGGTACAAAACCAACTTGTAACAAGTTTGTGTCATACATTCAGGTTTATGAAAATTTTGCAACTTTTTTCTTTATGACTACTTAATTTTTCTTTGGATCTATTCAATTATAATAAAGCGAAAACACACACTTCTTTGTTGCCTAAGATGTCAGCATATTTTGAATAATTCTTCTTTTAATAAAAAGCCCTACACTTAAGTCACGCTTTAGGCTATATATTTTCACGCCATTAACTTAGGGGGTAAATATTTAGGATAAAACCCCTAATGGGGGAAAGAGACCATAAGTTGCTGCCAACATCAAGAAAGCAAGGTTGCCATGGTTTGTCAGCGTCATGTCATTTTGACATTTGCAATTGATAATTTGACACATGTAAACAATAAAATAACTTTCATAATTTTATGTGATTGAAGTCGCAGGGGAACAGCTAGTGTATGAATAATTATGTAATAGTGTTCCTATTTAATTGATTTATACTGCTATATTTTCCAGGTGGAAAAAACTGATGCTGGTTTTACTGTAACACGCGAAATTGACGGTGGCTTAGAGACAATCAAGACTAAAGTCCCCGTAGTGATCAGTGCTGACTTGAGACTGAATGAACCGCGTTACGCCACACTGCCTAATATTATGGTAAGTCTGCTTATAAATTAAATGTTTACTCTGTTAAAAATTCGACTTCGACATTGGTACAATCAGAAACATTTCTCTACTCACAATGAAATTAGAAAACTTGTTATAACTATATTTAGTATAGTATTGTTGTACATTGTCTCAATGTCTTAAAAAGTTCAAATAAACGGACATAAGATGGTACACCGCCAGATTCCCTGATTGTACATGCTTAACTATCATAGAGTTGTATTTAGTCAAGTTTAGAGCAAATTTAATTACATTTGTTGACTTTATTTTTTTCAGAAAGCAAAAAAGAAGCCATTAAAGAAGTTAACAGCTAAAGATCTAGGAGTTGATCTAGCGTCTAGGATTAAAGTGATAAGTGTTGAAGATCCTCCTGTAAGACAAGCCGGCTCCGTTGTCCCTGATGTCGATACTCTCGTAGCTAAACTGAAGGAGGGAGGACATGTATAAACAAATTGTCAAACAAACATTACATTTATTTTTGTGATTTCTTTCACAATTTTTTATATCTATTGAAGATTAGAACATCCATTGTTATTGAAGTAAATGTTATTTTAACAAAACTATAAATATTGTAGGAATATGAAATTGTGATAAAATAGTGGAAAAATTATTCTATGAAGTTTTCTTGATAAAAAACATACCTTATTGAAAGAAATTACTGAATTTACATTGACAAAGTGACTCAAAATTGAATATTTACAAATTATTGCATAAACCAACAAGGATATCCGAGTTGGTGGGAAATCAAAGTAAATTATAACAGCTAACTAGCTCCCTTGTCAATGTTGAAGTTTCTTTAAATCTTTAGAGCGCGCGCACAGACCAAACTATCGCACAACTGTTTTGTCGCGCTTTGATTCCTGAGCTTATATGGAGGTGCGCACATTACTCGATTTTTAGTTGTGCAACTAAACAATCGCACACAGTTGTCCGATTGATTAGTTAAATTATGGCTGTTTTTTCATTGGTCAAAAATATAAATCAATCAAGATCATTGCTAGTTCAAATTGCCAACTACCTTGATCCTTGATTCTGTCGTTTAATTTCAATTTAAAACATAAATAATTTTTCAAGTTTATTTAACAAGGTGTAAAATTACAGCTTATGAGTCTGTAAGAGGCCATCAAAGTAACGCAAGTATCATTGCAGTAAAAAACCACAAATAGAACGATATTTACAGTGCTATAGTACATTATGGACAGAAAGTAAAAAGTTACTTTTAACTAATGAATTAAAAAAATATAAAAAAAACCCTAAAAACTACAACAGTCTCAACAATTGATGTAATAAAAGACTACAAGTCTATCCATAAATTTATTAAGTAATGGCTTTGCCTGTGACTTTGCGGGAATTTTAAAAAAGTAGAATATGTTCTAGACTATTCTACAGCCAGATTGTGCGTTATCCAGATCTGTTGAGTCTGGAGATGCTTACATTCATTGAACTCTCACATTTACTACAAATTGTTGCCCGCAACGAAATTAAAAAAAAAACTAACCCAAGTTCTTCCAGATTCTTTATTCTACATTTATTGCAAATTTCAGCGAGATCTATTAAGCTGTTCTGGATATACATAACAAACATCCATCCAATTTAGGGTTGTAACGGAACTCCGCTTCCGCATCCGTAAGTGCGGAACTTCCGCAATGGAATGATAACTCCGCTTCCGTTATTATGCGGAGTTATAACGGAGGTTAACTTATGTCTCCGCGAGTGGCGCGATTAGATATCTTTTATGCGACCCGGCGGCGTGCTAGGTCAACTAACTATAATTGCTATACATTATATCTGCATAATAAACTGTATCTTGTAATTATGTAACAATCTGTATTTTGGTTTAACGTAGTTTTAGTTTTTATTTCTTTAATAAATCGCAATTAATATTTTATTATTAATCTCCGCTTCGTGATTCTCTTCGCCTCCGCATCCGCATCCGCTTCCGTTAAAATGGCCTCTGTTACAACCCTAATCCAATTTATATTAAGCAGGATGATCAAAACAATTCCTCTCCGCTGTAAGGCTCGTACCACACTATTTTCCCTTCAAGACATCCGGTGACGAGGACATGATGGCGGGGGCTGAACTTGGTGCTGACGACCAGGTCCTGGTGGATGCCGAGGCTCTGGCCGACCTCCACCAGTGGTGTGGGACCGCGGAAGTCCTGCACGCAGTGAGGCAGCTCGCTGCACTCCTTGTCCAGCGCCAAGAGATGCATCCCCCGACCGAATGGGGAGCAGACTAACCTACCATCTGATGAGAAGCACAGCTCCTGATGGAAAATTGACAATTCAGTTATTTACACAATAGCGTTACGGGATATTAGATTGAAATTGGGTTTCTGATGTTTAAATGACATAAAAACAATAATTAAAGAATATATTAAAACTGTTTTTTGCCACCGACTTCTTTCGTGTGGAATTATATTTAACTACGTCTTAAAGATAAGGCCACATTTAAACATCAAATTATAATCGGCGTGAGAGAAATATTGAAGACTAGCTGTTGTTCGCGACTCTGTCCGCGTGGAATTAACGACAAAAGTAACTATTAGTAACTACTAGGCTATGTGTTCCTTCTAGAATATCCTCTGCGCCTTTGCCAAATTTCATCGCGACCCGTTCAGCCATTTAGGCTACAAACTAACAGACATCCATCCATCTAAACTTTCGCATTTGTAATATTAATAAGATTCGTTTCTTATTGTAATCTAGGTCCTGGGTTGGAATCCCACCATTTACCTACCTTACTTCGAGTAGGATCCCTCAGTGGGTACCTAAGGTGATTAAGTGAAATAATTACCTTTACCTTGATAAATCCCCTGCCTTCGTTAGTCTCCTCTATATAATAGAGCAGTCGTTGTCTGTTCTGTCTGATGTAGTGTTTGGTAGCGGCCGCCTCCTCCGCGCTCGCCGCGCTCGCCGCGCTGTGCTGCGCCGGCGTCTGCCCCGACGTCGACGGCGTTGTGCTACAACAAACATACCAACTGTTAGACAACTTATTTAATTGATACTGTCGCTTTAAACTCAGAGCAACACTTCTCGTTAGGACTAAGGATGCGCGCCAATCTATCCATACTTCTAGTGACATTGACAGATGTCAGCTAGGGACGTGACGTTTATGCCGATAATCTAGAGTTGCGCCAATTCTATAGCACGGTACTAATTTTATTCCTAACACTACTGAGGGATAGCACGAAAATTCTCGAGAAAATATCCGTAATACCTGATAAACCGCTGTTGTAGTCTAAATTTTTAATAATGATTATATTTTTAATAAAAAATCGACATTTACACTGTGTACGCTACGCCTGTCATCTGTATGTACTGTTTTTAATTTATTTTGTCTACAATATGTTTAATTTGTCTGTGTACTTTAAACTGGCTATTGTACTATTAATAAATAAATTAATGTATATGATGTAGTGATACCTATCTTCGTCGGGGGCGGAGTCGTCGTGGTCGGGGGGCAGGCGCGTCGCGGAGCGCGCATGCTCTAACGAAATGGGCGCTCCGATACCAGTCGCGAAACCCATTATTCGCTGCATGTTGAAGTTTCGGCCCAGCTGACCCCTGAAATACATGAGAATTAAAAATTTCATCCGTTCAACTATCACCAATATGGTGACAGATGGAACCCTTATGAAATAAAATAAGTTCCAACCGTCCCCTCGTCGCAAGGTGGGACGGATGAAACTTTTTATTCTCATCACCACCTCGGGACAGAGTGTCGTGATGGTTGGGAATAATCCTGCGCTGAGGGTAGCCTACCCTAAGGGTGAATAGGCCATAATCAAACCAGGCTGGGCTGTGGATTGACTTATGTCTTTGAATTTCTTCGCCGATGTGTGCATGTATCACGATGTTTTTCCTTCACCGCGAGAACGTCGGATAAATTATGTACATATGAAATTCGAAAATCACATTAGTACAGCGGTATTCGAACCGAGGACCTGTATATTACAAGTCAAGTGCTTAACCCCTGAGCCACCGACGCACTCGACGTTGCACATTAAAAGTTAATTATTGGCCTTTTTTCATAATATAAGGTGGCAAACGAGCAAGCGGCCACTTGAATCCACCGAAATGGAAAGCGACCGCTGCCCATAAACATCCGCAATTGCAGATGCGATGCCTATACTTAATTGACGGAGGAGGAGACGCACATAAAGTGGATATTTTCCCTTCCTGTGCGTCTCCTCCAACGTCAAATCCGCTTTCCCTTCCCATCCTTTCCTATTAAGTAAATGATGGAAAGGGAAAGGGACTATAATCAGGGTTTCCATCGCCTGTTTTCTGTGTGGTCGTGTTATTACACCGGGCGAGCCGACCCATTCATGCGAAGATGTTAAAACGGGCTCTACCACTGTATAAAACTAAGTAAAAAAACTAAGCAAAAACTGTTCAATTCTACAAACCTCTACACTACAAGATGATGATATGTTATGTTAAATAAGAATCGTTTTATGATTACTTAAAAATTATTAATGGTTTCTTGTATTCAATTTGCACTAATGGTGAATCCCTTTTAGTAGCTACTCAATTTTATTATCTGATAACAATCGAAGGTGTACAATGTTTGATGGAAATATACGATTTTGTTACTTTATCTGACAGTGACGTCATTTTTAAGCTGAGTCTACCAGCCAGTGGTGGGACAGGCCCTAAGGACGACAGTCTGTCTAAATTAGTACACAAATGTAAATAGAAACGTATTTGTATGTATAACGTCCATTACAATTTCATTACCAAAAGTTGTGATTATGTATTTTATTTATTTTATTTTATGTGTGTGTTAACTTAAATGAAATAAATTTAAAATTTCCCCTAATTTAAAATTATATTTGAAATTAGAAGATTAGAGATAACAAAGTTTTGATATACGAGTACGAGTAAAAGCGTGCCAATGGATTTTGTAATCTGTGCCTATACTACTGAGTTACGACCGTGAGAGCATAAAAAAAAAACGTCAAGCCTACGCAAAAAAAATAGTAACAATAACTCTTACATCTATGATTAGTACTAACAAATACTAATAAACAATAGAATAATTTCAATTTATTTCATATAAAAAAAAAACATAAACAAGCACATACAATATAATTCATCATTTATTCTATACTATTATAATAAAGCGTAAACACACAGTTCTTTGTTGCTTAAGATATCAGCAATTACAGCATATTTCTGAATAAATCTGTCTTTAATAAAAAGTCATAAGCTTACGACACGCTTTAGGCTATATATTTTCACGCTATTAAACTTAGGGGATAAATGTGGGAAAGGGACCATAAACAAGCTGACAACATCAAGGAAAAAAAATTGCCAGGGTTGTCATCATGTCATGTCATTTTGACATTTACAATTGATAATTTGATAAATGTAAGCAATAAAAAAAGCCGCACGGGAACAGCTAGTATACCTTAAATAGCTTACCTTATATACATTTCTTGAACCATTCTGTGCTGTTTGATTGTTATTGACGCCTCCCATACATCATTTTGTATACTAGGAAGAGCCTAAAAATAAATAGTGGGATTTACACAAAACCATTCGACGCTACTAATAATCTATTATATGTATACAGGAGCTTTTACGAATTGACTACAATAAATTATAATGTCTACAGTTCATCAATATGCTCACCCTTCCTAGCCTAGCGTTGGCGGTGGCGACGGTGGGGGCGGCGGCGGCGACTGCGGCGGCGGGCTGCGCGGCACCGCCCTCCGCCCCGCGCCGCGCACTGCCCCCGGACTCCGCCGGTGTTCCCTCACCCTCTCTTCTATTACGACCTTCCCCCCTTTAAGTCATAATACAGAGGCTGTCTTAACTTAACAGCTGGCAACATCGTAGGATCGCGTAAAATGACAGATGAACTTAAGCCGCCAAGATTTGAAAAGACGCATATACAAGTACACAAGATAGAAAGAGATAGATAACATATTTTCAATTCCACTCGCTTTTAAGGTGAATGACTTTGTATCGCTAGTTGTACCTGTATAGTGCAGGTGACAGTTTGTAACGTTTCGTTTTACTCTTGAAAATTGCAGCGATTCACAAATTATGATTTAATATTTAAGCTGTACCACATTCGTTATTTATTAAATAATAACTGTAGTAGTTTAGTACGGACAGATGATAATGTCATAAAAGAAAATGTTACCACACATAGTATAGTATGATCAATTTTATTCAGAACGGCTCTCAAGCGGACTATCAGCAGTACACAATATAAGTTCATAATCCAGACAGGCATATTACATATATAAAACTTGGCACACCCCTCTCGGGTCGTAATATTCTTATCAATTAGGTATATTTCAGCATTTCATTATTTTTTGTATATTATGTTTGACAGAATTTAGTAATTACATTAAAGTATACAACTTTTATTCAATATATGAAGATATATCGAAGATCATCCCTAACTTAGGGAAGACTCCGAGCGCTTTAGTAAGGACACATAGTGAGTTAATAATCTAATGGATGATGAGATTAGTATATACTGGGCAAGCATATAAAAATCAATTAAGTGGTGTTTAATGTTATCTGTATAATGTATTCAAAAATAATCTATATAGTCATCACCAGCTCTCTATACTTCCCCACTGAGGGACTCGGAGCTTACCCTAACAAGGGGTGACTAGGCCATATTCAACCGCGCTAACCCAATGCGGGTTGGTTGACTTCACACATATCTTTGAATTTCTTCGCCTATATGTGCAGGCAGCACGATGTTTTTCTTCACCGTACGAACGTCGGGTAAATTATGTACAAATGAAATTCGAAAAATCGAAAATGACATTGGTACATGGCGGGATTCGAACCGACCTGTAGATTACAAGTCAAGAGTTCGAACCCATGACCCACCGACGCTCTATCATAAATAGTAAGTACTATTAAAAAGAAAATTAGTACTCCATTGGAGGATTGGCACAACACTAGATTATCGGCATACACGTCCCGTCCCTATCTGACAGCTGTCAATGTCATTCATATATTACCAAGCCGATACTCAGTATAACTAGGTTGTTACAATGATATTATTAACGAGGTTTAGGCTAAGCGCCATCTGCACTCGGCCATCTCAAGCTCGGTGAATCTGTAAATGTCTTTTCAAGGCAAACAGTGGCCATTCAGTCACAAAAAGAAATATATTATTGTCAAGTACGGTTAAAAGAATCAGTACTGCGCTGCAGGATTGGCGCAACACTAGATTATCAGAATACACGACCTTGACAGCTGTCAATGTCATAAGACGTATTGGTAAAGCGCGTCTTTATGGCGGAATAAGTACTCTTGATGAAGTAAATTACGTTAGTTTTTTTATGGCGGCATTTACCGCTCTCGTCGCTCCCTGACATATATTTCTCAGGGACCTGGTATGCTGGTGTTTTCATTTTCAAAAAAATTAACAGTTTCTATATCTAAAAATATATTATATCTATACCACAGCCTTTACCACTCTTTCTAGCTCAGTTAAAAATTAATAATTAAATTGAAAACTAGAATTACATTACGTTAGTTACAATTATACTACAGTAGAACCTCGATAACTTAAAAACCTTTATAACTTCAAAAAATAATATATTCCCTTCCCATCAGAGCCCAAAACCTCTACAACATAGACCCTTGATAACTTAAAACCTGTATAATTTAAAATATTATGTGTTTCCTTTGGACTTTTAACTTATCGAGGTTCTATTGCACATCATCTTCCCGAAATCTGGAATTTTTTTTAATATCACAGACACTCCTATTTTATTATTTGTATATATTGGACTTTAGCTTATCGAGGTTCTACTGTATTTTAGTACTAACCGTGAGTGTGCGGAGCGTTCATACGCCAGTCTGAGGTTTGAGGGTCGTGCGATGAGTCGGGCGCGCGCGGGGGGCGTGCGGCGCGGCGCGCGGGGCGAGGGCGGCGAGGGTGGCGAGGGGGGCGAGGGGGCGGGCACGTTGGCTGACGTCAGCGCCGGCTCCGGCAGCAGCGATGGCGTGAGCGGGGGAGGGGAGCGCGGCTCCATATCCAACGTTGATTTATCCGAACGGTCAATGGGCTGGATGTCGTGGATGCACGACCACTGAATTAAAAAAAAAAAACAATTTCATCTATACTATTATAATAAAGCGTAAACACATACTTTGTTGTCTAAGATGTCAGCAATTACAGCATATTTTTAAATAATTCTTTTTTAATAAGAAGCCCTACACTTATGCCATGCTTTAGGCTATATATCTTCACGCCAGTAAACTCAGGGGGTAAATATGTTGGATAAAAACCCTAACGTGGGAAAGAGACCATAAGTTGCTGCCAACAACAAGGAACCAAGATTGCCAAGGTTTGTCATGTCATGACATTTGCTATTGATAGTTTGACAAATGTAAACAATAAAATAAAATTTTCATAATTTCATTTTCAAGCCGCACGGGAACAGCTAGTATACTATAAATAATATTTTATGTCGGTTTGTGGATTTAGCGCTAGAACAAATCAACCTACCTCTGAACGATCGCCATGGCTGATATTTCTGCTTAAAGCACACCAGCCTTGGGGATGGATCTGGAAAGTGAAATTAATTTAAAAAAATAGATTTCATTAGACGTCTTCCTAATCTTACTAATATAAATTCGAAACTTTAGATGGAAGGATGTTATTTACAGTCTGTAGCCTTAACCGCAGAATAGATCTCAATAAAATTTGGTGTAAATTTAGATAGTCCGGAACACATTGGCTACTTTTGTCTTTAATTCTAAGCAGACGGAGTCGCGGACAAAAACTAGTATGAGATAAAATTTAAATCTAAAGGTTTTTTATAGACATAGAATTATATTTATCAATCAGAGTGACTAATCAGGCATCTTTTTGTATTACCTATTTCATCTAATATATACTATTATAATAAAGCGTAAACACACACGTCATTGTTGCCTAAGATGTCAGCAATTACAGCATATTTTTGGAAAACTCTTCCTTTAATAAAAAGCCCTACACTTCCGTTACGCTTTAGGCTTTATATTTTCACGCCATTACACTTAGGGGTAAACATCAAGGAATCAAGGTTGCCATGGTTTGACATCATGTCATGTCATTTTGACATTTGCAATTGATAATATGACAAATGTAAACAATAAAATGAAATTTTTATAATGTTATGCGGATGAAGTCGCTTGGGAACAGCTAGTATTATATATACCTGTAGTGCGCTGACGACCTTCGCGTCGTTCCCCACGGGGAAGTCAGAGACGAGCTCGACGCGGTTCTCGCGGCGATCCTCATCGAACAGGTGGTCGTACATCGCCGCTATTGGGATCAGCTGGTGGCTCATCTGCATCAGCCTGTACAGGTTCGGCTGGAGGAAACATTACCATATTAAATACTAAGAAGAATTACACTTTTTTATATATATCTATACTAATAGATGACAGATAGGTATTATTGGATTTTTTGTATGTGTTCAATTCACGTAAAAACTACTAGGCTTCAAAAATTCTTCCACCATTACATATGCAATTTATCTGTGAGTAAAATAGGCTATATTCTTTATTAGCTGTCGCCCGCGACTCCGTCCTCGTGATAAAAAAACAAAAGTGAGTAATCTATGTGTTCTTCCAGACTATCCTCTTCATATATGCCAAATTTAATCGAAATCCGTTCAGCCGTTTAGGCTACAAACCTTAACAAACATCCATCCATCCATTCATCTAAACTTTCACATTTATAACATTAGTAAGAAACAAGATTAACTATACTTTAATTTCAAGCGGGCGAAGTCGCGAGCTACTAGTTTTAAATAAATGGACATATTGACTAGCTCCAAAGTAGTGTTTATTTTTGTTATTATATATTCTAGAATATTAAATCCCCAGCTCACTATATGTCTTCACAAAGGACCTCGAAGCCAACCTTTAGTTAGGCCATAGTAAATGCTGGCCCACTTTGGGTTATTTCACACATATCTCTGAATTTCTCTGAATTTCTAAAGAAATTGTACGCATATATGTAATTCTAATTATAAAATGGTGGGATTGGAACACAAGACAGATTAGATTACAAAGTGCTTGAGCCTTCAACACTCTAAAAAAAATAACAAAAACGTATATTTTGACTTACTTTAAATCCTCGCATATCACGTGCCAATGTTGATAAGTTCAAATTATGTATAATGACCAGCAAGCCTCCCGTAGTACACATCACCATTTGTTTAGCATCAGGCGACAGTCTGCATCTCATCAAATCAGACGCATGAAAAACTCTATGGTGCACAACATTATACTCTGTATATGTGTTAATATCCCACGTATATATACTACCATCTAACCCTGATGTAACTAACAATTTGTCTTTAACGGAGAATTCAATATTCTTCACCCAATTAGAGTGACCAATTAGTGAACAGATTTTTCTTCCTAAATTCCTAATATCCCATAACGCTATTGTAGCATCATCAGAACATGTTGCAAACATTCTGCTATCTAAGAATCTGAAAATAATAAACCATATATTCTTCACCAAGAACAAATAAATAATTTTTTAAAGATCTTGAGGTCGAGGGTTCAAATCCCACTATTCGACTCTTGTCGTGAACCATATCCTAGCACAAGCCTAGAGCTTAGTTGGAATGGTTAAAGGAAATATTAGTAAATTAACAAAAATCTACTTTTTTTAATAAAAATAGTTATAATTTGACAATCCTATGTTGTAACAGTTATAAATGTGTGGAATTGATAAAACAAAAGTAAATAGCCTATATCTTCCAGACTATACTCTAGATCTGTATTAAATTTCATCACAATCAAGAAAAGAAGTGTTTAGGGTACAAACTCATCTAGCTATCTAAACTTTCGCAGTTCCAATATTAGTAAGTTTATAACAAAGTAAGATAATAAGTTTTAATACTTACTTAACACAATTAACGCAATCTGAATGTGCCACATTTACCGAATGAATTCTATCATGTGTTAGAGGATCAAATATCTGTATTGATCTTTTCTCACAAGCTGCCACCAACAAATTTCTGAAATATATATAGAAAAAATTTGTATCAGTGACTATCAAATAGTTAGAAGACCGAAATATACAATTTTAGTGTCATGTAAGTGCCCAAATATTTTATGTATTACAAATATTACAATTATTATAATTTTCATATCGTAATTAACGATGTTAGAAAATGCATTTTGAAATCATTGATTTTACACTTTTTTACGTGACTACCCATGTGTAAAAAAAACCTTAGTAAAGAGACTGTGTTCTTCCATATGCAGAAGAACCTTTATAAGTTAAAGTCCAAGGGAAACACAAAATACGTTAAGTTATAGAGGTTTTAAGTCATCAAGGGTGTATGTTGTAGAGGTTTTGGGCTCTGATGGGAAGGGAACATATTATTTTTTGAAGTTATAGAGGTTCTTAAGTTACCGAGGTTCTACTGTTTTACTTGTTACTATTTAGCAAGGGTCACACCAAGATAATCGAAACTTCCTTGAATTATATATATTAAAGTATTTATAAGTTAAAGGATAAATTCATCAAGGAAATCTATATTTACATCAGGGTCAGTGATTGTTTTTATTATAATGAAATGGTCTTACTGACCTTGTCAACAGATTATTTTATGTAAAAAAAACTTTCTACACATTATTATTAGATAAGACAGACAAAAAGGTGACATGTGTATGGTAAACATTTTCAACACACAATTGTACTTTGTAAAAGAATAATATTTATACAGTAGCAAAAACTTCAAAAAATAATATGTTCCCTTCCCATCAGAGCCCAAAACCTCTAAAACATAGACCCTTGATAACTTAAAACCTCTATAAATTAAAGTATTTTGTGTTTCCCTTGAACTTTGAGTTATTAAGGTTCTACTGTACTAGTGAGTAATATATGAAGATATTAACATCTTCAGCTACAAAAAATTCTAGAATATATCACATGTAGTTAGTTTCTCAACAAACAATGAACTCAATGCTCAATGTATTACTGTTCTATTCACTGTGCAGAATGCAATTATAGATTTAACAGTATTAAGGGGTTTCTGCTGATGACCTTTGACTGCCAAGTTATTGGAAAAGACTATGACACAACACAGACAGACAGATAAGATTAAATGTATATACTGTACTAAACTAGGCGGAAAGATGTATTGTTGGAAGACATGGATGATTGCCAGGCTTCAGATAGACAGAGTGAAGTGGAAGAGTCAAATCAGCAAATCCGACCTCACCACTAAATGAGATACAACTTAGGAAGAGATGGATGGTGCGCTGTGTTGCTACTGTGATTTAAACTTATCCACTTTTCTCCAATCAAGTAAAAGCCGTGAAACGTATAAATTGTCAAACGTACTTTTCATAGTA
The DNA here is from genome assembly GCF_000836215.1 of Papilio polytes. NCBI lineage: Eukaryota > Metazoa > Arthropoda > Insecta > Lepidoptera > Papilionidae > Papilio > Papilio polytes. Next base: position 3,079,113 of record NW_013525180.1, read on the forward strand.
CTTACCCTTCTGGAGAGAACTCGAGGTTAAACACTCCTCCAGTAGGAACATCATTATTTTTTTCGTAATCCCAGTAAGCAATTGGTTTCATGCCACAATAAAGACTTTTTGACAATGCATTTTCGCTGCCAATGGGGGTAGGTAATCCTATTTCTCTTCTTAGTAGTCTATAAGGACTAAAAGCTGAATTTCTAGACATAAAAGTTGAAGTATAATTGCTGCCCATTGTTATTTATTTACTATTAAATATAAGTGAAAGTTATATCTACGTTTCCTTAAGTACTTCACATAACAGGTGGAAATAAATGCAAGTATAACATTATCGATATATTTGATAATACATTTTCTCCTTTAGTTACAAATTAGCAAACGAAAAGATTAATTAAATATAAGATAAATACAGATCATATTGTAACTTGATTGGCAATGCGGAAATTCTACCACAGACAAATGAAAAGTATGATATGACACAGTTGACACATAAAATGACACTTCTCTATGACTCCTAGATGTGAACTCAAGTGAAATTGATGACTAGATGCTCAGTTCGCGTTTCGCATGTGTGAAGCAGATTAATAAACTGGATCGTAGATCAGCTTAATTTGTGCAGTAATCTAAATACACCGAGGTCCACTTTCGGAAAAATCGATTTGTTCCTTGCAAAGTGGGTTACCAGTGAGTTCCGCAAACGTCGGAAAAATAATAAAAAGCAATTAGCCGTGTACAACTGACCGACCTATTTTTGTAGACACATTTAAAAGTTGCATTCTATTGGATATATTTCAGCTTCGTCGTCTCAATGTATACAAAAAGTTCAAACGACTGTACATTTTAAGGTGGAATTTCGCTAGATTCCCCGATTGTACCTGCATAGCTGTATCTTTTGCATGAGATGAAATGTACGGGATAGATCCAGTCTTGTCGGGTCTCCGACATAGTTATGGTAGTTCGCGTTGAATCGTGACTTCTAATTTTGTTATTGAGCCGCAGCTCAACGGTTCGAGGCTAAGTGATCTGATCTTCTGTACCGGTTAAGAGATGAATCCCACGTCTAATAAAGTACAGATAAGGTAAATGTAGATGTCGGCATGTGGTATCAATTTTCGAAAGTATTTAATTTATAAGATTTTCACCTACAATGCTTATTTTTTGCTTTTGATTATATTTCTTTATGTATCAAAAGGCATAAGCAATTTTTGTAAATGATGACACAGATTTTTGACAGTGACAGAGTGACCGATAAAGTCAACAACGTTTCCGTTACGTTTTAACAAGTGTGCTTGCTATTCTTATTTTTAATAACATTTTAATATGAAATAATAACTTATCAACTAAACCGTGTGGACATCACATTTATATAATCATGAGTGATATATCAGTATTGTCAGACTTTGAAAATAGTTATAACATAATCGATAATTTGTCGAGAGAAAATATAAAACATGACATTAGTATTTCAGATCCATTAGCAGGTTTTGAAAAACTACGCATTTCTGCTCTTACAAAAGCTGCTGAAATAAGTCCAATGGTCAAAGAAGTAACAATCGGTCCAAAGAGTCCTTTAAAAAATACGAAGTTAAAAGAAAATACTCCGGTTAAAAATGACGACAATGATTTAAGTTTGCTTGAAGATAAAATTGGTGAGGATCTCCGTTATACACTTATAATGAAGCAGTACGAATCAAAATTATTGGAGTCTTCAGAGGAGTTGTTTAAAAACTTGATCGAAAAAATGATATCAAAGCACACTGAGAGTATGAGAACCTTTTGGAAAAAACAGAGTGAAGAAAGTGAACGGAAAGCTTTAGAGTTGCGTGCAAGAAGGTTGCAGATGGTAAAGCAGTTGCGGGATAATGACAATTTGTCTGTTTTAGACAAAGCTAAATTGGATGAGAAAAACTGCCAAATTATAAATAAATCTACAATAGACAACATGAACCGAATATTGGAAGAACAAAACAAGGCAGCCAGCAGATTTGCTGCCATTACAGATAGTCGGACAAAAGTGTGTATTTGTTATAATGATATTAGTAATATATTAAACTCTGAACCTCATGCAAAGTCTATATATGACAAATATGTAATGTCTATCAATGCAGTCATTGGAAATATAAATTCTATTATGGAACTTTGTAAATCCGGAACTATCACTGACAAAGAAGTGAAACAGGCGGAAATATTATCTCTAAACATTGAAAACATTCATAAGAAAATCTTGGAGGATTTAAATGAGATCAAACTGAAGGAAGAGGTGCTTAAAAAGAAAGAAATAGAAGAGCAAAGGATGAAAAAAGAAAATGAAATTAAGAAACTAAAGGAGAAAGTTGAACAAACAAATACAAAAATTGAACCTAATAAAACAACACCTATGTTTTATTCTTCTAAAAACTATGCTTACTTTGTTGAATTGCGAGACTTTTTAAATGCATATGAGAGCAACTATAAGGAACTGTTAGAAAATGCAAATTTGAAAAAATTTAGATTTGATTGCCAAAAAGCTGTTAATACACCAGTGAATGCATTGTCTTCAGTAAGTGGTGCACATATTAGAGACAAATTTGATAAACTGTATAAATTACTTAGAGGTGAGAGAGTACAGGTGTTGGATACATATGTCCAAGCAACACAACATCCTCAAGGATTGCACTATTGTACTGCTTTATTAGCTAAGAAGATAGTAAGACAAGGAGATTTATTAGTTTCAAGTAACCCAGAGGCAGCTTATCCTCTTGCAGCAGTTGCTGTAGCATTAAGGGCACAATTTCCAGAGTTTGGGAAACTTCTAGAAGCTAATTTCCATAGACAGTGCCCTTACTTGGTACCAATGTTGTTGCCACAAAAAGAAGGACAAACTGATAAAGAATTCTATATATCTAGAGGTTATATTTATAATGAGGATGGAGCTGTTGAAAAGCAAGATAAATTTTTGAAAAGGATGTCCGGTATATTCCAGCTTTGTTGTGCTATTTGGATAGCAAAGATGCCCAAATTTGTTAACACATCTAATCCTCATGGTTTATGTCAGGGTTGGAAGTGGCTTTCTTCTTTTATCAACTTGAAACCAGAACCCGACATCTGTGCAACACTTCTTCATGTTTTCTTCTCTGTTTGTGGTTCTGAATTTTACAAAAATTACAAGAAACAATTTGTTAAAATCATTAAATTGGTCAGTACAGACTATCTGAAGATTCTAGAGAATATAGATGAAGGCGGACCAAAAACGAGATTGGAAGTGTACTTACAAAATGTTTTAAAAACTGGCCAAGTGCCGCCACCTAGTGGTCTTTTGCCTCCAAATACTTGGTAGCTTTTAAGTGTAAATGAAATTTGATTTATAAGTAATAAAATGCATGATTTGAATCGAACAAAATGATTTTGATACATGATTTTAATATTTGATTTATGTAAAGTAAATGAAGGTACTGAAATATTTGAGGATGATTACTTTGTTATATGTAATAAATAATGATTACATTTGTAAAGTAGTTTTCTTTTCCTTTATTTGGAAATTTTATGTACAAAAAGGTCAAGGGGTGACGAAGGACAGCAAAAAATATGGTTTAGTCCATCTATTCCTTTCAAAATGCTGTATAATAAGACTGCATAATGCCAATTCATTATTATCAGTACTATCTTTACAGTTAATAAAATTGGAGTGGTATGTCCTAAACAAAATCCATATTTCGAGATATCTGCAGTGTCTGGGTCGATTTTGACGAGACTTTCACTGGTTCCTGACAGAGATGTAATCTGAAGAATAAATGTGTTCTGTGGGTTTAACTTATCTAAGATACACGTATCTGACAGATATAAGATTTTTCATCTTATGTATAATGTAATGTAGGGGTGTTATTGAAACGGCGATTGCTACTGGACTGATTTATTAATAGTAAGCGGACGGTACATTATATTAAGATACCCTCATATATACCACAGTATAAAATACTATAATTTACTTCGTTTGGTATCTACTGAGATACCAGTGTACCAGTATTTTACCAGAAAACAAATTTTTAAAATACTGACTTTAAAAATTTGTTTTTTGGTAAAATACTGTTAGTAAACGAGACTACAACGTTTGTAGACGATTTGTTGAACGATGCATTGCCCGCATTCAGTGCACTGACACAAGGTCATCGGGCGGCAAGCCTACTCAACCGACCAGTCCTGGGTAGCTATTTTTTCGACCCATTTATTTGTCTTTAAATGTATATTTAAATTTTATTAATGTTTTGTTATTATAATTGCTATCAATGAAGTATTTGTTACGTTTATTTTTAGATAACAGTGTTATAATCAGCATTGATATTGCTTTCAAACGACAAAACAACGACGACCGTCAGACTGTTAGTACGTCTCGAATTTTTAAACAATATAATTCAAAAAAATGGTAAGGTGCATCTTTTTTGTTTTTTTTTTTTTATCAATTAATTTAATGTATTATGCCCGGTTCATACTTGGTAAATACAGTTTGACAGATGCGATGGCCAGTCAGTCATAGATTTAATGGAATCACTGTGCAACTTGTTTGACAGTCCAGTTAATAACTCTAACAAACTTCCATCCATCTATCCATCTAAACTTTCACATTTATAATATTATTAAAACTTTAAAAATCGAAGGTACATTGAAAACGGTTACTTGCAACAATTATTGTAGTACTAACCCTCGGACTTTGCGCGAAATAAAATTATTATTTAGCATAATGTGCGCGATTCCAGTCAGTAATCTATTTTCTTGCCAAAGCTAATCCGAATTCGTTTAGCCATTCATTTAAACTTACGCATCTATAATATTAGTAAGGTGACACTTCCTCCGATTTGTGCAGGTGGTCTTTAACGCTCGAGGCTTGATGCCACCGGTGTTCACACCACTTAACAATGACCATACCATAAACTTTGCGGCGATACCAGAATATGCTAAGTACCTTGCAAATGCTGGCATCAAATCCGTCCTTGGTAAGTTACCGGACAAAGCCTTATTTAGATGCACCTTATATTTGAAATTGAAACATACATAAATTATCAGATTTATTCTCTTTTCTTTTTCTATGAAGTTGGTGGTACGACTGGGGAGCACATGTCCTTAAGCGTTGATGACAGGAAAAAAGTAATAGATGCCTGGGTAAAGGTTGCTAAGACCACCGGTCTTCATATACAAGTGCAAGTCGGTGGTGCTCCGTTGCAAGATGTCTTGGATTTGGTAAGAACAATAAAGACAACAGCACTAAACAGTGCTGCGTCAAACCTTCCGAGTCTAAAATTTGGACGATGTTAGGATGTTGGGTTAAAAATGTACTCATCTGAAACGAATTAGTGCAAGTTTAATAAACGTCAAACCCAGTATTTTAAATTGCATCTTAGCAACGCCGATATAAGATGTTGACAAATTTGAAGGTTACAAGAACACCTTATCACTGGAAGTTAACATTTCGGTGTTATCATTTATGTAACTTCCACTCATATCGCTTGAGATAATTCATTCTTGCTGTATACACACCTATTTATTCTTAATGATTGAATCGAAATAATTTTTAGGATACACTTTATTCGGAAAAATGAATTCCTACAAATCTTACTCTTTTGTAGAAAGTAAACTTGTTTAAAATTAACTTAATTAAATATTTTGTTACACGACTGGCAAGGCAGTAAATTTTTATCGATATGGGAAAACAGAAGGCGGCCACCAGAATTCGTCGAAACAAGCCGTCCAAAAGCGACCGCTCCCCATAGATAGATAATTGCTCGATACATGAGGAGTCATAAAGATATTTTTCCCTTTCTCACGTCCCTTCCTGAGATTTTGATGAGTGACGTTCAATTAGTGTTCCCTAGAGTGTATGGGTAGAGTTAGTAGTTTTTTCAAATAACGAATCTTATTTTTTAGGCCTCGTATTGCCAAAATGTGGGAGCAAATTCGCTTTTAACTCTACCTGAGTTGTACTTCAAGCCGGATAGTGTGGATTCCCTGGTGGACTACGTGGAGCTGGTTGCTCAGGCTGCGCCCAACCTGCCTGTACTCTATTATCATATACCGAGCATGAGTAAAGTAGAAAGTGAGTTGTACATTATTATGGTTTGTCGTTTGTGGATTTACACCGTGTATGGTCATAGGATAGTGAAAATTTGGATATATGGATGGATATTTGATAGACAATCTAAACTGCTGAACGGATGATGAAATCTAACATAGAACATAGTTTTGAAGAGCACATAGTTCACTTACTAAGTTTTTGTTTAAATTTCGCGCAGACGGAGTCACGTGTGAAAGCTAGCAATATAAACAAATTAAGAGCTGTTGCTCTTTAAAATTAGGGTACTTTAGAATGTTTTTAATTTCAACAGTGAACATGCCAGCGTTTGTAACTAAGGCAACATCGCGTATTCCCAACTTCAAGGGCATTAAGTTCACATCAAACGACTTGAGTGAAGGCGCGCAAGTGTTGAGGGCGCTGAAGGATGGGCAGGAAATGTTCCTCGGAGCTGACACTGTAAGAATTTTTTGACACCGTTATTCACTGTATTTAAAAAAAAAACGTTAAATTTGAAACAAACCCACTTTTGAGATTGAGATCATGGTAAATATTGTTTGTAAATAGATAAATTTAAATTTTCATATTTATGAAGTTAACTGTACATTTATGATTCTTAATATATCTTGCAATCATCCAAAACCACAGTTGATCGCGCCAGCGGCATTACTAGGCATAAAGTCCAGTATCGGCACCACTTGGAACTTGTTCCCGAGATTAGCTCAAGACATACTGGAAGCGGTGGAGGGGAACAACGTTGCCAAAGCGAGGTCTTTGCAGGAAAAGCTCAGCCTGGCGATTGAAGCGCATACAGTTGAAGGTAGATTGTAAATGTATTTAATTAGGGTTTTAAAGATTGTTGCAAATCTTTTCTCCGAGATTAAATTTATAAAACCTTAGCAGGGCCATTTTAATAGATTACATTTGTAACATTGTAACGGCGGCCGCAATTTTTTTTTAATTTCTTTACTTTTGAACTGTCCAATTACTTTTTGTTTTTATTTTTTATTTTTTATTTTTTAATTTAGATTACATATCAACTCAATCTTTGTAATATAATTCGCTTTATGTCTTAGGTCCATGGGTACCCATAATGAAGGCAGGTATGGAAATAGTTTCCGGAATAAAAGTCGGCCCGCCATCATTGCCGCAGAAACCGATTTCTGATGAAGCGAGAAAAAGAATCGAAAATAGATTAAGAAAACTTGAAATTATTAACTGAAGCCACATTGCTGATAATAAAAGTGTAATAAACTGTTTACTATTGGTTTAATTGGCAATTATAAAAATCTTCACACTATATATGTTTTTTTTTTTGTATTTACCACAATATCTTTACTATCTAAAACAATCACAAAAAAGATAGACAAAGTGTAGACAACACATTTCCCTAGAAAAGAGAAAATAAAAAAAATATACCCATAACAAAAAATTAAGAAAACACGTTGGAATAATGGAACGTAACGTGTTAAAAATCAATAACTCTTTGACTTAGCCTTGACGTAGTACTCTTTGATTTCAATCAAATCAATAACTTCCGTCAAAATATTGACAATCCGAAACGATGTTCGAAAAGTTCGTTTTAAAGTGATACTTTTGGCTCATTATAACATAAAATACAATGAATAACAACACGGAACAAGTATTCATTATAAACCATTCACAAGAATTTGAAACGAAAGATGAGAGTGAACTTGGTACAGGTCAAATAAACCTCGAAAGTAAGTGTATACTTTTGGTTTTTTTATTTACTATTTTAATAAGAATATGCTAGTTTCTCTTTTATAGTAGTTGTATATGAACGTATAAATATAATATTTTTGTAATTACATACAAAGTTTTGTGAAAAATATTTTAACTGTGAATCAGCAACACCTCATCCATTTTCGAAACTATAGAACATTAATTTGCTGAATCTTCTGGAAGTAGTTATTACACAATGATAACATGTAGAACAGTATCTCAAAGTAGGCGATACGCCTCTGTGGATGCTGGGGGACTAGGGGCCTGTTATTGAGCTATTTAAGGTGAAAAAAAAATTGCTACAAACTTTTTATTTCAGATATTGAGGATTTTACAAATGTCTGTCGAACCTGTGCAGCTGTTACAGAATTTGTTGTACCGATATTTATAGGAGAAGGCTTACAGAATAAATTAGCTGATAAAATACACAAATATCTTCCTATTCAGGTAATTATATCCATTTTTAAAACACTAGTCATGGGTAACTCAAAATTGTTGATCCACTTGTGTAAATATCAGTATTTTGGCTTGCAGCTCAGCTTAATTTGTATTTATCAGACACAAATTACTAGATAAACCGCAGATGCATGACCAGTCTCATAATTTAGGCTTCTAGAGCACAACTTCTCAATGCACCAACAAATCTCTTGTTAATCAAGCTTAAAGGACTATTCCTTTATTTATAATTTTTTTTATCACTAGTTGTTGCTCGTGATTTAGCCGCGTTTAATTAAAAATAAAAAGTAAAAACAAAACCCATGTTATTCACTGATAACATAGTTTTTATGGTGCGAGAATTTTTGAAATCGGTCCAGTTGTTTTTGAGTTATTTCAACATACAAAAATCCAAAAATAAAAATTTTTCCTCGTTATAATATTATTTTATATTTTATATTTATATCATAGTAATATTATAAATTCGAAAGTTTAGATGGATGAATGTTTGTTAGAGTTTGTAGCATAAACGGCTGAACAGATTTCAATGAAATTTGGCATAGATGTAGAGGATAGTGTGGAAGAACACATGGGGTACTCAATTTTGTTTTTTTAATTCCTTGCGAACGGAGGCGCGGACGGAAGCTAGGTATCTTATAATTATATTTATTGCAACAGGTATCAGAAGAAGATGTGTTACCTCAGGTGGTCTGTTACCAATGTGTCAGCACGCTCATATCATGGCACGACCTTGTGCAGAACTGTACGCAGGCTGACACCGCACTCAACAACAAGCTTTCGGAACTCCTTCAAGTCTGTTGTTTTATTATTTGTGTTTTATAAATTTTTATGTAAGACAATTAACCATTATATCTTTTTCAGGATTCGACCAGTAAAATCCACGATAGAATATATGAGATAAGAACAAAAGGAAAGTAAGTATTTTAGTCGAATTTCAATTTTTATTTATGAAATCTTGTCTTAGAGATCTGGATTTCGTAAATAAAAATTACATACCATTTCAGGTTAGAAACAAAATTGTCTGTATCAAATGTAAGAGATATTGTAATCAAAACTTTCCAAATAACTGATATAAATCTGATGAATTTTGGATTAGAATTTCTTTGTGAAAAGTGTAATAAACAAATACCTACATTGGACTGTTTTGTTGAACATTTACAGTCACAACACAATTGTGACTCCAAAAACGTAACAGAAGCCTTCATAAAAGAAAACGTATCTATTGTTGAAGTGTTAGCAGAAGACATAACAGATGTAGAATCAGACAAAGAAATAAATGTAGTAAAATTAAAAAGATTCAATTGTCCCTTTTGTGAAAGTTCCTTTTCTTCCCCAACACGTCTCATCTGCCATTTGAACCAACATGTTGAAGTCAGCATCGAGGATGGAATGAACTGCTGCGACACTATATATTACGACACCAAATTGTTCGTTAAACATCTAGAAAAAGCACATTTGAAACAAACAAGGAATAATGAAGAAAATATTTGTAAAAGTTGCGGTTTCACTGCTCACGACAAAGATGAACTAAAGGATCATATTACAAACCTACACGTCAAAGATGTTAAAGTGCAAAACAAAGATTATACAAAGCAAAGCGACAAATGGCAAAAATACATACCGGCTGTGTGTCCCGAATGCAATAAAACATTTTCAAACAAATACAACATGCTTATACATATGAAAAGTCACAAAGGTGTCACAGAAAAACACCCGTGCGATAGATGTAACAAAGTTTACAAAAGTAAAGCCAGTCTCAAGAGTCACCAGGATATATCTCACGAGGGAATTTTAAGTTTCGTTTGTTCGTACTGCGGCGAAGCTTTCCCGTCGCGAATCGCGCGTGATGTGCACAGGAGGATACACACCGGAGACAAGCCCTACACCTGCGAACACTGCAACCGATCCTACCGCGCTAAAAACACACTCGATCGCCATTTGGAAATACATTTAAACGTTCGAAACTACGAATGCTACATATGCTCGAAGAAATTTCGAAGGAGCACGCATCTCAAATACCACTTAAATACGCACAGAAGGAAGAAGTAAATTAACTGGGTTCTTTGTTGCAGATGGACACCCAGCAGCGCTAATTGCGAGAATACATATCGATCGAGGATTATTAATGAAAATGAAATAAATGATACCAATAAAAATATTAAATCGGATACTTTATCTGCATCTGCTGAAAGTGTTTCCGACGTGTCTGATAATGACGATCGTCCTCTTGCAGCGATCGCAAGTGAACAATCGAACGATTTGTATAGAAATGTTTACAATGCTTTACTTAATTTTAGAAATCATTACGTAGCAGAGCACGACAGAAATACGTCAGATTATCCCGACTTTTCGGATTCCAGCGATTCCGAAGTCATACAGGACACTAGAAGTGATGAAGATGGAGATATAAATAATTTTGACGATTTGACTGAATGGAATATGCGCAAAGGAAAGATGGACGAAGAGACCAGACTGGAATTAAACGAAGTGCAAAGAAAAGTCGACGGAAAGGTTTTTTTCGCATGCAAAATATGCGACAAAAATTTGAGCACCATGCACACTTACATATTTCACAAACGTATTCACACGGGCGAGAGACCTTGCGTGTGTCACGTTTGCGGAAAACAATTCAGAACGCCAAACGGCCTCCAACGGCACTTGACGGAGACGCACCAGCGGTTACGCCGGCATTCGTGCAGCTTCTGCCCGAAGAACTTCGCCAACACGCAGAACTTGAAGCAGCACCTGCGCATCCACACAGGCGAGCGGCCTTTCGTCTGCTCACACTGCGGAAAGCGGTTCACGCAGAGCGGCTCCTTGCACGTGCACCTGAAAACACACAGCGAGCAGTATCCCTTCCATTGCGCCGAGTGCGGGGCCAAGTTCCGGCTGCGGTCCGGCCTCACCAGGCACAGGCTAAAGCACACCGGCGAGCGGCCGCACGCGTGCTTGCATTGCGGCAAGGCCTTCCGCCAGAAGCACGATCTCCATAGCCACGCGCTCGCACACACCAACCCCAAGCCGCACGCCTGTCTGCTGTGTGGCGCCGCCTTCAGGCAGCAACGCGCCCTCAAACACCACTACAAGAGAGTGCACCAAAGCGAACCTCCCAAACAACTTGTCAATGAACCACTGTTTAATCATGTCGGACAATATCAGTGACTAATCCATCGTCTTATTTGTAAGATCATTACATGCAATTACAAAAAAAAAATCATTCATGTGAAAATATTAGACGAATTACGATAATAAATAATAAAAAGAAATCAATTTTATTTTCAGTATAACGATAAAAGAAATTAAGTTCAAAGTTGAAGTGGAAACAAACGAGATAGAAAATGAAGCCTCTCAGGACACGCGGAAAGAAATACAAAACATAAATAAACCCCTCACGATAACAAATGAAGAGGGAAAAAAGTACAATCATTGCAATATTTGTGACAAAAATGTTGCATTTGGATCTTGGAAACGGCACATGCGAGCTCACATCGGAGAGAAAAGATACAGTTGCCACACTTGCGGGCTGGCGTTCAATGACAGCGGGAACCTGGCGCGCCACAGCAAAGCCATACACGCTAAACACAGACCGTTCTCCTGTACTGTCTGCGACAAAACCTTCACGAGGAATGGCCACCTTCGGGACCATATGAAATCTCACTCGGAAAGCAGAGAGTTTGTCTGTGACATTTGCGGCAAGGCTTCCAAGTCTAGCGCGGCGCTTCGCATGCATCGGAAAGTTCACCAAGACGAGTGGAAATTCAGTTGTATAAAATGCGGTGCGAAGTTCAAACGAGGCGGGGAACTGCGGGCCCATGTCACCGTCCACACTGGAGAAAAAGCTCACTCGTGCTCCTGCGGCAAATCTTTTCGTCTTCGCAGTCAACTCAACGCACATTATAAAACACACGGCGTAGTAAAACATCAGTAGAAAATTGCACATTGCTTAGTTGACGAGCCCGATTTGTTACAGGTTAAAGGATTCCTTCCGCGAATCCGACGGGTGCAAAGACTTCGATAAAAGAAAGATTTGCGAATACTGCGGCATCAGACAAACCGAGGAAGATTACCCGGAGCACGTGATCTCTATGCATTCGGAAGATTTGCTTCCTTTTCGCGAACGAGATCCCTTTCTGTACGTCATAAGCGACGACGACGATCAATACGAAGATGACAATCCCACTAGAAAATTTAAACAGATCAAAACATTGGAAAACCTTAAAACGGCAGAACCTGCGGTGAAAACTAAAGTGCCTGACGCAGGGCAAATTAATAAAAAACCAGGATCAGCAAAAAATCCTCCGACAGAGAAGAAGAAGCGCCAAACTAACGACAAAACAAGCGCTCCTAAACCTATATTACATATAAAAGCAGCAACCAAAGAAAAATTAACTAGAAATCCTAGGTCAGAAGTCTGCAAGGAACGAAAATCAAATGTTTCCATGGCGTCCAAAAATTCTCGAAATAAGCAAAAAGGCAAGAAGCTCGCGCCGGCGGCAGTGAGCGCGGACCTCGACGCGCCGCTCGAGATCAACGGGCCGAGCAAACAGATCGACAACGTCGAGATAATCATGGCGTGTGTCGATAAGCTCAACGCCAAGAAGAAGGTAAAGCCGTTGCGTTGCAAGTACTGCCCCCGGGTGTTCACCGCACGTTCCAGCTTCGAATATCACGTTAAAAATTCTCACTTTATTAAGGAGACGGAGTGCGAAAAATGCCACAAAAAATTCCGAAACAAGCAAGTTCTGTCGCAGCACATTAGTCACATCCACGAGGGCCACAAGAAGACATACATTTGCAAATATTGCCATAAGTCGTTCTGTACGGCGGCGAACTTGTACTGCCATGAGCAGACCCACTTGGATACGAAGAAATGGCCGTGTACTAAGTGTAAAAGCTCGTTCCGTTGGCGCACGCATCTGCTGCGACACATGAAGCGGCACTCGGAAGAGCCGAATCTCGGGTGCCACTTGTGCGACCGCCGCTTCAACGTGCTGGATGACCTGCGCCGACACGAATTCACGCACACAGAGGACAAACAAGAATGCTACCGCTGCGGCAAGCAGTTCTCCCAGCTCAGGTATCTCCGAGTGCATATGGCCAAGAAACATAATGAAACCATAGCCGGTAATTAAATTATTGTACCCTATTTATCATTACTATATACTTAGAGACTGATATTAGCTAATTCCAAGTTTTGATCGGTTTTAATTATTTATTGTATTATTTAAGTGTTCGTAGGTAGGTCTTTCCTTTACTCCTTTGTAACCTTCTCTAATTAATAATATGTGATCATGGATTAGTATTAATAAAACACAAGTTTACATGATGTTTTTATTAATTTCCAACATGTCATTAAATTACAATTATATGTCGCTTTCTACAGTTATATTGAATTATTTACATTAATGAATAAAAAAATATGTGATAAAATGTTCCGGCATGAGATCAAATATATTACATTTTAATTGTCTTATTACAAAGATTATCAAACAAATTGACATGAAAACTTTTAATGTATGGAATCATTATCGATATACCATAAATTAGAATCCAATTATCTTTTATCAAAAGATGTAAATTCACAAATCTAATATTACTCTATTTTTTACACAAACATAAGCCAACAAGAAATTAACATCGAAATATCACTTTCCGCCGAACATTAAAACGACATTCAAATATTTCTTAAATGTGACATGATCAAGAGAGACGTGATGACAGATGACGGAAGATAGATTTACTTGGAGGACGTAAACCTAATGCGACCCTACAGGATTAGGATAAGAACGGGATAATGAGTCGTTAATGATAAGACTTTGCTGAATCTCCTAATTCTAATGAAACTTTGATATCTGCCGAACCGAAGTCTTTAGCAATTCAGTATTCGGCCATTACAATATTAGAATCAAACAATATTAGAATGGGCCTTTTCTACTATAGCTGACAATATTCTAAATTTATTTTGTACAAAACACTCATTATATTACTTTAAAAATTAAATTACAATCTCAACTTCATTATCTGAATTACAATAAAAATTTACTTATAAATATCATTAAATAATAGTATTAAATATAAATTAAATATCACATACTTTATAATTTTAAATAGAACAGCAACAATAAAGTTTACTTTTTACCCTCCACATCAGTACAGTCAGCTGCATAAAGTATACATTTACGCCTCAGAAACTTGTATATTTCAGTTTCAAAAATATGTATTTCTATGTCCATCTATATACTTCAGATCACTATTTTATGAGTGCTATTACTACATTCCTACATGGGTAAGAAAATGGGAACCAAAAAGTGTATTTTAGTTACATATTTATGTCGCTGACTGTACATATGGGTAACGACATCTTTTACTTAGAAAAACTGTATCTAACAATCATCTACATTGATATTATAAAGTGGTAAGATTTGTATTTTTAGATGTATTATGAAAACTCAAAAACTATGGGGCGGAATAATAACAAATCTTTGACGATTAAAAAGCTATGTTATCACTGAGTAACATAAGCTATGCTTTTAACAATTTTACACACGGACGAAATCGGGAGCAATAGCTGGTATTAAATAAAATGAATAATAAATGCTTTTACTCTTTGTGTGGAGAGTATCAAATCACTTACAATAAACTTAATGTAGTGGAGGTGTGGACCTGCCTTCTACGGCCGTGGGCGATTCGTTTTCGTTGACTAAACGCTGCCGTTCTCTGTACATGGAGACTTGAATGTTCTGCAGCTGGTGGTAGCGACACACTTTTAATGTAGAAAATACTGCAAGGCCTACCCAAGTTGCAAACGCACCCCATGCACCAAACTGTAAGAACACAAGATATATTTTAATACTCATTATAAATGCTAATGGCATGGATGTAGAACAATCTAGAAGACCGCATAGGCTTCTTAGCAATCTCTCAAACAAAATATTGTTCTAAAAAGAAATGACTCTCTTTATATAAAATTATTTTTTCGAATTTACTACAGAAACAAACAATATATCTGAATTACGTAGATATTTTGATTTAGCTTAAATTTTAATAAAATTCAACTAAATATGTACTTGTAAGTTTTTCAACTACCTACATTAAAATAAACTTAATACTATACTTACTTGAGCTGTACCCATTTCAATGTAAAAACCATTGGTAGATATTTTATCTCTCTTATCAATGTCCTGTCCCGCTGCATCCTCACAACTACAACAAAGCAATAAATTAATTAATTGAAACATGTTTCTATACCAAAATTTACCATAAAAATTTTCACACAAACCTACCTTGGAAATCTCTCAACGATAATCTTGCACCAGTTCATAAATCCAAGGGTGACAAGACATGCGGCAGACACGGCCAGCCCGCAAAGTGTCATGCAACCCACAGCCTCAATGAAAGCAGACAGGAAAGAACTGTCTTGTCCTTTGTACATGAATATAGATAGTCTGAAATAACATCAAATGGTAAAGATTTATGCCTACAAGATGAAACTTAGTCTTTGACTTCTTAAATGAAATTAAACTTGAAAAAAAAAAAACAGTTGCATAAAAAATGTTGACACTGATAAATCTACAATAATAATAGTAATAATGGTCTCATATTTAGTTTACTAATATAATAATATTAATATAGTTATATAAAACATACCTATATATTTGTACAAGGCAGACTATGAACATGAGTACCCCAATAGCAATAACGTAATTGCAGTACGCCTGAGAAGCCCAGGACACCAGCAGCTGTCCGTCTTCCTCCTGCCATGCCCCTTTTGAGAACAATAGACAGTGACCCCTGTTGACAAAAATATCAGTAAAATAGACAAAAGAAATTCAATCAGTTTAACCGAATTTATTTAAAGCAAAATTATTGACACGACAGCTAAATCATAATCAAATTGGCTGTAGAGTGCAAATAAAGAAAATATTAAAAACAGATATTGACCCAAACTCATCCTGATGCATGCTCATAGGAACAATGATACAGAGAGACAAAATAAAGCCTATAACATAACCGGCAATCTGGCTCAACAATAGGACATTTGTAAGAGCCATTTTTTATTATAAATTCAATATTTATACACTTTTAAAGTCTTTTGTAACAACGCAAAATCAAAATATTGCTAAGATCTAAGATGATGACAAATACGTAAATAAAGAAAATGTCAATTTGACAACTGACCTAACAGAGTATTGATTTATGATTTTAGTAGAAAACTATACTTCATTCAGCCACCACATGTTAAGTTTTCACCAAAATTAGATCTTCTAAAATAAATTTACAGTGATGAAAAGTAATAATTCATTATTTTACATAAAACTTTATCGTCTTGCATTAGTTACAGTACTGATATAGAAATGTTATGTTCCTGATTTATTTAAGTTTTCTGAACAATTTGCGTAAAACTAGTTATAATGTCAAATGTCAATTAAAAAAAGCGTAATGTCAGAATAAGACAAATCGGACGTTGATGATGTGTTTCAATCAAAGTATAAAATAAATTAAGTTAATTGAACTTTTATTATGATAAATCTCTTCTTCTGACCTAAAACTGTTACAAAACATGAATTTCAACGCATCTAGAAACGGTAAGTGGCCAACAATCCCCTAACACTATCACATGTGTTGTGTTTTACCCTTTGACTTATATTTTGCCTTTCAACCACCAAAAGAACTTTATCATTCTAATACGTAATTATGTTATTAATCGAGACACGATAAATGTGTACTTATGTATTGTTTTTGTTTGTTTAGTCAGTCTTTCAGGTGGTCCAAGGAAGGCGAAAAGAGTTAGTGATGTTTCTGCTATGGGAGCTCCTTCACCGGTGCAGCAATATAGTCCTAACCCGATGTACAACCCTGGATATCCAGCAGGACCGCCACCGCCGTACCAAGAGGGAATACAATTAGATCATGGACAAGATTTTGGTACCACAGAACCATCTGGAAGTAAGTTACTTGATTTAATATATTGTTGCTGCTTTTCAAAGAAAATAAATAATCAAATCTTGTTAATTTTATAAATGCGAAAGTTAGTAAGGGTAACAACAACAACAACTAGTATGAATATAAACCGAGTTGTGAGTATTTAGAAAAAAAATCACAACTGTTTATAACAAATAGTTGTTTTCATTCCTATGCTATGAAAAAGTCAAAAAGAATATTTTTGTTATGGTTTTAAAATCTTTATAATACTTTAATTTCAGGTTTAAGTTATGCAAGTGGGTATGGTCAAACACCAATGGCTTCACCAGCCCAAATTGGTTCCTTTTTGCAACAACCTGCAGTACAGGTAAACATTTCTCTAAACATTTTGTTTTTGCCATTGGCTAACAATTGTACCATGTTGTTTCTTTACTGCTATTTGCTTGTAGTTTATGTATCCCTCTATCACATTAAAATCAATTCAGCTCCCAATATAAATAATGTTATTGAAGAAAAATATTCAATAATATGCCATTATGACTACTTAACTTATTCCAGGATATGGCTCTACAGTACGGAAACCAATTAGCCGCTCAGGGTCGAGAAGTAGTACAGCGTGAGATCGGTCGCTATGTCCCTGTGTCGCGGCTAAGATATTATTTCGCTGTAGACACACGTTATGTTATCAAGAAACTATTACTAATAATCTTTCCATACACACATAAGGTATAAGTTTTTACTAAACATTACAAAAAATTAATTTAATCCTTAACTAGATAATGTCCAGTGTAACAAAGAAACTGATTGATGATTGACTGATTTAAAAAATCTGTTAAACAAGCTTATTTCATATATAAAAAAACATTTTTTTTTTGCTACAAAATATTCCATATAATTTACCTTTACTTGACTCTTTAAACATTTGCAATGAGTGATTTGACAGTTTTCTTTTACATTTTAATGCTCTCTTTTACTTATTTTTCTTTATAGAAGTGTTTTTTTTTAAGGATTGGATGGTTAAATATGACCAGGACACACCGGTACAGCCCCGATACGATATAAACGCACCAGATCTTTATATACCTTCAATGGGTTATGTAACCTATGTGTTGTTGGCAGGATTTATGCTTGGTAATCTTTTTATATATATAATCTCTTTACTTTATTATTATTTTCGAGGTTGATTACTTGAGTATTGGTGGCTCAGGGATCAAGTACTTGTAATCTAGTTTTGGGTTCGAATCCTACGTTATACTAATGTATATTTCGATTTTCGACTTTCATATTTACATAATTTACCCAATGTATAATAATGAAGGGAAACTATGTAATGCAACCTACACATATCAACAAAGAAATTTAAAATTATGTGTCAAGGCTAACCGCAGTGGACCAGTGTGGTTGTTTATAGTCTATTCAGCACTAGCTTACACTTAAGTTAGGCTCCAAGCCCCTCAAGCTCTTCGAGCGGATCATTGCTGCTCGCCTCGTCCAGCACCTGGAGACAGTGGGGCCGAACCTCAGCGCCAACCAGTTCGGATTCCGCAGG
>NW_013525180.1:3099529-3150702 GCF_000836215.1 Papilio polytes
AAAAAAAAAAAAAAAAAAAAAAAGGCTCCAAGCCCCTTATAGGGGTTGTGTAGTGACATATGCTTTACTCAAACTTAATACATTAAATTCCAGGTCTTCAGCACAGGTTTTCTCCCGAACAGATCGGAATACAAGCATCAAGTGCACTCGCATATATTATCTTTGAGATGATCTTATATCTGGTGACATTGTATATTACAAATACGACAACTAACCTCAAAACTTTGGATTTACTGGCATATTCAGGTTATAAATACACTATCATGATCGGCAGCCTCCTTGCTGGCTTGATACTCAGCAAGACGGGATATTATTGCTGTTTGGTGTACAGCAGTTTTGCTCTGTCTTATTTTCTGGTAAGTTATTGTTGAAATTAACTCATATCTAGATGTTTTTCATTTATTTCCAACTAGCAATGAAACTGTTTTAAATTTTTTTTAATTGTCACATTTTTATGTAGAAAGCACAATGGCATTGAGATAAATAAACTGTTGCTATACATGCAGTTCATTCTACTATTATCAAATAATTGCATTTAAAAAAAATGTATTCTAAACACTCATGTTATAAATACCAAATAAATTTGATATTTCTTGTCCTGAAAAAAAATCTTTGAATATTGAGAAAATAAACAGTCTTAAAAATTGAAATAACAGTATATAGTCCCACAGGATTACATGTAGGAAATTGGTTATAGCAAAAAGGCTGTCCTTGCACCCATCATAGTTGCCAAACCCAATCTTACTATTATATGTAAAACATGTGTATAAAGTCTAAAACAAATTGTATTATATTATATTTCAGGTGAAAACACTTCGACTACAACTCCTTTCAGGTGCGCCAGGACCTGAGCAACCGAGTTACGGTTACCCGGAAGCTTATTCCTCACCTAACCCATATACTGACAACTGGTCCAAACCTACAGCGGGAGGAACCAAACGGAGAGTGTACTTTTTGTTATTTGTAGCTATCACACAGCCGTTACTCTCCTGGTGGTTAACTTACCATCTCATACCAAACCAAGTGGTCAGTCTGCCAACACCAGTACGATAACGATCAAAAATCTTCGTATTAGAGTTTTATATGTCGGGATTCATTTATTATATATTTTTGGATACTGTAAAAACACATTTATTTACTTAAAGCTTACAGATTAAATATATTGGTTTTATCTGATTTCAATTATTACATTAACAAGTATTCTGAGTGCAGTGTCGGATTAAGCCAGCAAGGGGTCTGTAGCAAATCCTGTCAAAGCCCTTGGTTTGCTTTAGTTTAGGGTATTAAATAAAACATTTTTTTTTACTCTGACAGTGGAGCTAGGGGCCCCTAAATTCGAGGGTGGTAGCATTTGCTACTCTTGCTGTAAGGCTAATCCGGCACTGAATAAGTGGAAATTATTTTAAAAATCATGGGTAACATGGAAAGCTTAAACTCCTATAAAGCGTGCTATAGATTCTCAGTTCTGACAGTTTTAACTGAACTGTTAAAACTGTGTGTGTAGGCAAAATTTTACCAATAAGTTGACCTGTACAGTCTTAAAATGTCAATTTGTGAAATAACTGTTAAACGGTACCTTATAACAAAATAACCTAAAATTTAATGTTTTAAAGTGCTACTGTAAAATGGCTCTAGCTTACGTAATTTTTTTTAATACTTATTTTAACGTTTTCAATGTTTAGTTAATTCTATATTCTTAACTGTTCGTAGTATATTGTGTTTTACAGTAACTGAAAGCATTTACTATAATTAATTTATTATATGTTAATTATCTGTACTAATATAAAGAGGAAAGATTAGGCATTTTTGTATTGAAATAACTCAACTACTGGGCCGATTTCAAAGATTCTTTCACCATTAAAAAACTAATCGCTAAGTAACATATGCTATATTTTATACAATTATATATTTTTCACGCGCGCGAAATCGCGAGCAGCAGCTAGTGTTTGATATAACCAAGGCATTTTACTTAATATGTGTTTGAAATTACCATAGTATAGTAGTTATCAAATATCTTAACAGCTCGGAATATAGTATGAGTTTATCTAGTGATGCCCGGTTTACACTTGGCTAGTACAATAGGACAGTTGCGACGGCCAGTAGCAGATTGAATCAAGTCACTGGCGTCAGTAAACTTTAACATTGTGCCAGTTGATTAACAGTCCAGTTATTTTACTGTATTAGATTAGTATGAACGGCGCATTACGCAGTTAGATGTAGCGGCATACAGCGTGGGGAGGACACTGAGCAGCGCAGTGACCTTGAGCTGACAAGATATTTGAAAAGACGTGTACCTAGTACCATAGTGACTAACACTGCAACAAACTTTTTTTTTTTAGTAACAGTCATTTAAGCAAAGACAACTATCGGTTATTAGAATAACGAAAACCCGAAAATTGAATAAATAGCAAAATTGCAATACTCAGAATCGAATAATTGTTTCTAAGCGGGTTGTTATCCCTAAATGATTCTGAGTGTTGCAGTTACAACTTCAAATTGTATTGTATAAAAACTTGAAATGTGGTTTTATTTATGAACAAAATTGTAAAAATCTTTTTCTGTTGCAATTGTAAATATTTCATGTTGCTTGAATTAGATTTAACATAAATGTACATTGGAACTAAAGATTTTTCCCGACTGTTTTCCGCTTATCTATAATATACAATTTTTATACCAATTAATTGCGTTATATTAAAGATAGTTTTATAAGAATAATAGTTGCTTATTTTTCCTTTAAACGAAATTTACTCAATCTTATTACTTTTTACTTAACAGTAAAAAAAAAAAACTAAATATATTATCTTTCACTCGATTTCTACCCAATGTGTTTTATGGCAAGTATATTTTTGGAATACTTATGTTAAAAATATATCCATGGTTGCTAATATTGATCGCCGTATGACCTTTCACTTTTTTACAAAAAGCATTTAGAAAAAGTTTTGCACCTTGACCCAGATTTTAGATGTGTAAGATTACACAGTTTCTGCTCAAATGTTGAGCCAAAGCCAACTAATATACCTACTTATAAAATTCATAATTAGGCTAATAAAAAAAAATACTTATTCCTACATTGAATCAGTGCAGACTATTTACCTAATACTTTAAATCTATATTCTTTTATTTAGTATTAATAAAAACATTCTTGCAAGTCCAATTATATGTACACAAGTTTGTTTTCATGTTATAATAAGAAAAGTATAAAAAGACCGCCTATTTTTAAATTAGAAAAAAAAACCCGCACAAACTGAAGTTAGTTGCGGGTGATTATTAGCTGTCAAATAACCCTGAGTAATTTTATCAATAGTGATGTAGCTACGGTACGTTAATTTTTGAAATGGTAAACTTTTGTAAATAATTTGATTTGAGAATATTTTTTAGTCTAAATAAGTAGTCTAAACTCATACCAATTAGAGTAGAGACCAGGTGAAGTTTTACATACAAATGCGATTTTCAGATTCTACATCGATGTGAAAATTGTCAATGAGTAGTGAATTTAGCATTTTAAGTGTTTAAAATTTTGATATTGTTTTTACGACTCCTGTACAAACGTTTATGTATAAAATTACGAATATAAACTAACTATTTTAATTTTCTGTTGCTTCATTCCGTTCTAAATTTGATAACTATAAAGGTAAGATATCTGAAATGGGAGTAAAAGACGATTCCGTTTTTGTCTACAGTTGGGTTCTTTATATGTTATGTTCGACGAAATGCAAAAATTGGACAAAATACAAAAGTTGAATACAACGTAAAAATACCCATTCTCACATGGAATATACCATAAAGTCGAATTGTTTCACATCACTATAATAATCAGCTGGTAGCTGTCAGAAGACAGTTCTGCCAACATTGCAGGCCGCATTCGCGAATAATTTCACGTTGGCCATGCGCCATACACAACAGCCGCAGAGCAGTATCGACAAACGTTCACATAACATTTAGACGTAATAAATATAGTGTCACTTCTCTCCTTATATTTTAGTATTAGATTATTCAAACTTCAACCCTCTACGTTTTAGTTGTTTAAGTGTTAAGTGTATCTGATAATGTTTGAATAATGCATAGTGCCGCATCCGAATACGCATTCTGAAGCAATTACGTAATGGGAATTATGCTAGAGAAGTTTAGAGTTTTGCCCTGAAATTCAACATGGCCGCTGACACGGGAATGGATACTTGCCCCAGTCCGGAAATTACGGACTCCAGAAAACGACCTCTAGATGGAGATTCAGAAAATGGAGACATCAAAAGATCACATTTTAGCTCGGGTAAGTTGTTAGACATTGATTTCGATAGATATTTATTTCATTGCGTATTTGGCAAGCAGAATTAACATTGACATAGTGTAGCCGACCCTGGTACTAGCTAAGTTCCAATAAGATTCTTATCAGAGCGTAGCGCTGTTATCACTTTGACCTATTTAAGTGATAATAAAGCCATTACGACTGGAATAAGTTGTTAAATTGTATGAAAAGTGAAATAAAATGATAAGAAGCATCGAATTTTATTCAAATAATGTTTTAGCTGTAATTCGTACGCCACGAATTGATAATTTTCGTGTGCTAGGCAAACTTTAATGATGTTTCTGTACCGTTTAGTTAAGCGGCGTATATTATAAGGATTGTTAGATTAATAAATAATAGTTGTTATATTGT
The DNA here is from genome assembly GCF_000836215.1 of Papilio polytes. NCBI lineage: Eukaryota > Metazoa > Arthropoda > Insecta > Lepidoptera > Papilionidae > Papilio > Papilio polytes. The sequence goes on from NW_013525180.1 coordinate 3,104,184, forward strand.
ATGCAATGTTTAAAGGTGGACGTTGTTTTTTAGTTCAAGACTTGGTGACGGCCTTGCCACTGGCCAACGGCCATGGCAATATAACGTCTCATTTCGGTGAGTCGTCAGCCTGTACATTCGTTTTGCTCCTCATCGGCTTTGTGGTTGTTGGTGGCGCGCACGGCGCATGGCTCACGCGCGCAGAGCTCACGCGCCGCCTGCGCTGCTGTTCACGACTCCCTGAGGGCGGGACCTCTCGGCCCTCCTCGGAGAGTGAGCACGCGGCGTAGGCGGCGCACTCCGTCATGTAAACTCCATAGCACAGCAAAACGCCTCGTTGTCGTGAGCCTCGGTATCTAGCCTCACACCGACCCACTCATGGCTTAGTCGTTGCATCGTTGGTGTGATCATCACTTTAATGTACAGACTTCGTTCATCATTTGGTTTACTGGCAAATTTACTCTTCTCGAAATTTTTTATTTCACATCTGATCGCTTTAATTTGCTTTATTTATTTGAAAGTCATCTAAACTAACAAATGGAAAGATTAACATTATTTGCATTCTCTATGATTTATTAATGTACACAGTAATTAGGTATATAGAGTGGCACCATTTCATTCATTACAATAGGAAAATATAGTAAGTGTTAGAGTTGTAACATAGCTTGTATTCAACATTATGATTCAGGTGATGACATGCAAGGTCATTGTCGAGTCTATTTGTTAGAGATGTGTTCAATTTAAAACTTTATAGAGTAAGGAATAAAGTAGGTAGTGGATTGTTTAGTTTGTGAATAATTCCAAGGTTGTCGGAGGTGGCTAGTTGAATTGTGAGGTCTAGTTTGTTGTTTATATTGTGAAATGAATTTGTATTGTATATTGTATGTACTCTTTTATATTGCTTAGATATTGAGCATGTTATAGATTTAAAATTGAACTGAAAAATATATAAGTCTGTTGTGACTACCTTTTTACATGTATGTTCTGTCCTCTGACTTGAGTGAATATGTCTATCAAGTTACTTTATGTCTATCAAGAATGTACAGTAAATATCTAGATAGGATAAAATGTTATTGGTTGGCACCAAGGATTTCAAGATTGACTTTGACACACTAAAATTCACATAAATATTTGCAATGATTATTTTATTATGTGACAGTAAATTCATTCATGATAATTGACTCAACTCATTCATCATAGGTTAAATTTTGTATTTTTGTGCTGAAAATCTACTTATTTCTCATACAAAAACATAATGTTATTAACACATTATGTTTTTGTATGAGAATGGGATTGTTAGAAGTTAAATGGTTCAACATTGTAGGCTGTAACAACAGAGACAATAAAAAAAATTAACTCAAATAGTTTTAAACAATGTATCTACCTTTAAAAGGGATTTTAACACAGTCGTAATTATTTAATAAACTTAAATACAGATTATTACAATTGCGATTTTGCGGTGAATTTGTTCGAGCGGTGTAAAAATGTGCTCACATCCGTACACGCAATGTTATGACGTAACCAACGTGCGGTCATACCGGCACCAAAGCCTCCAGCTAAATGTCAAGGGAATGATTAACTAAACAAACATCTTTACAAAATTAACACTAATACTTACAAGCAATTTTTTGAGCGCCTATGTTTATGTTGAAACTAGCTTTCGCTCGCGACTCCGTCCGCGTGGAATTAAAAAAAACATAAGTGAGTAGCCTATGTGTTCTTCCAGACTATCCTTTACGTCTATACCAAATTTAATTGAAATCTGTTTAGCCATTTAGTCTACAAACTCTAACAAACATCCATCCATCTAAACTTTCGCATTTATAATATGTTCAAATGAACACTGCAATAGTCCAGTGCCGTTAACTTGCTTGGAGACTTAAAAAAACATCATAAATAAGCATAAATAAGGGAATACGAAATGTTTTTTAAACTAATTGGACTTCACATGGTAAATTATACCAAAAGTTACATTATAACGAGAAATGAAAACATAGATAACATCCATCTTGGGAGTAAAATAACAGAAGTAGTTCAAGTATGTTACGAAAGTTTTGATATGGTTACATACTGCAGTGGTCTAGATTTAGTCAAGTGCGCAATGCGGCTTGAACCATCAAGCTTAAAGATCGACCTTAGGGTTTATCTTGAATACCTATAAGCTAACAGTAATAGCCAAAGGTTAATTTTATTTCATTTGTCTAAAAGAATTTTAACAGTGGTAGAGCCCGCTTTAACATCGTCGCACGAATAGGCCGGCTCGCCCTGTGTGAAGTGGGAGTGATTCCGCGTTTCCTCTGATGAGTGTGGTGCCGGCGGCTTATATTTAATCCCTTTCCACTCTTTTCTTAAGAGGTAAGGATGGGAAGGAAAAGCGGATTTATCGGTGGAGGAAACGCATAGGAAGGGGAAATACCCTCTTTATGTGCGTCTCCTCCACCGTCGTTGTCTATGGGCAACGGTCGCTTCGCCATTTCGGCGGTTGCAGGTGGCCGCTTGCTCGTTTACCACTTTATATTATAAAAAAATTACACTTATGTACAGTCAGCTGCATAAATATCTATAGCAATTTACAATTTTAGAAACTTGTGTACAATTTCAGTTTTAAAAGGAAGCGTACGGATACGAGTATACACATTTTTGAATAAGATGTATACAAGTTACTGTAGCTTTGTAAATGTATACATATTTATGAAGCTGACTGTACAAGATTAGTGGAGCGCGCCTTTGACCATCAAATGTATAATGAATTGAGAGATATTTGCATAAAAACGGTATAGTACGTGACCTACTTTTACTAAGTACAAATTATACCTAACGAATTCAAATAAAACACCCTGAAAATATTATTACAAATATTTTTGATTTTTATATCGTGCCGGTTACCAAACAATTTTCTCAAATCATAAAAGATAGGAAAAAATATGTGTCGATGCCGCTTCGTGATCAAAGCCTCGTGGCGCCTTTGTGCCTTCCGACCCTCCTCTCGGGGGTGGGGAGTCAGCCCCGGAGGGTCGGAAAATGAACAATCTCACTTTGTGCTGAAATTCATGAATCATTGGATCATTTTGCGCAGGTTAGGTGCGGGGTGGGGGAGAGGGGGGAATTATGATATTTAACCCAATTGGGGATTTGATTGCGAATGTAATCTAAGTTTGATTAGTCGAATGTTAAATTGCGTACGTATTTGGTTACACTATTAAATAAATAAAAGTTTATATGCCTACAAAATTTTGTTCATAATTTTTACGCAGACAGATAATAAAAATTATTGTAAGTGATTTGTTATTCTATGTTGTTATTTATTTTTCCCTTCATATTGCTTTGGATATAATTAAAAGCAAACACCTTTTTAATTCCGTTTTAAGTCTGTTCTTGTTTTCGTCGAAAACGTCTGGTAAATGGGCGTGAGCCCATCGGAATTATTTATGACTCGGTAATAGCATAACTTTTACAATAATACAACCAAAATAAACGACAGTTAAAAGTTTAAAATAATGGTCACGGTGTAGCTCTTTAGAAATTGCATAATTATTGATATAAAGTTTTCTATAATTACTTGATTACTGTGCGTTTCCACTACCAAAATTGTACGAAAACAAATCGCTATCTCTGTTTTTTTAAAGAGATTTGAGCGAGATGAATGCTTTTGACTTTTACACAACAACTTACGTGTTTGTGTGCGTTCCGTTATTGCTTTTGATAATGAAATTGTCCGTAATCGAATAATAAATTAAGGTTTTTTATTTGAATTGTATTCCTCCGTTCTAACAACGCTCGTGGGTATAATAGGCTTATCTTTAATTACGATAAACGAGTTTCCTTAATTTCTTCCTTCGGGTAAGATGAACCAACTGATTGGTTTTAAAGCCTCATGTTTGCAATTAATTCGTTTATTTTATAGATTAAGTTATATAGGTTAATTCTGTCTAATGCTGGGTTTCTGAAGTTTCCATTTTATTACCTAGCGATTCATAAGTGTTAGAATTTTATAAGTTTGAACGGAGTAAAATTACGTAGTTGTGTAATGCATTTCATGAAGTTATAAAACAAAGCTAAAGAATGGTTAAATGTAGCTAGGAAACCGACCATAAGTCACGTGATTTCTTTATTCACTGACAGCGCTTTGAGTCGCTGTATTCAAAGAGCTTTGATTTGCAGATGAAATCCGAGTAAAACTAGGCCATGATATGATCTATACTTGAAAACAGTTTTTATATCAGTTTTATTTTAAGGCTCTTATATTAATTTGTTACACTATTTTGTAGAGAATGTAATTATTAATCGATTACGGACAATCATTATCGTTAGGTTGATAACAATTATTAATTTTTATTGTTACTGTACAGAATGATTTATTATTTATGTTACATTGTTGTAGATGAATTTTTTGGTACTTTTATAAAATTTTGATATTAATTTCTTTTGAATTTGGATCGTTGAAGTAGTGAAAGAATGAAGAATGTATGGATTGCGTAAAAATGTTATTTCAGATATGATCGTTCAGATGTATGAAAGAGCAGTAAAGAATAACGATTAAAATTAAACATAAATGAAATTTACAAAATACATCTATTGAATAGTTTTTTTTATTTCGTTTTATCTGACTAAAAAACTAAGAAAGTCGATGTCTGTCCTCGGGGAGAGAACAGAGCTTTAAAAGCTTTTTCTATTACTTTGGTACAGAGTTTGTATGAAACTTATATCGTTTTAACTACTAATCTAGTTAAAAATCAACGATATTCTTTTTCTTCATAGCTCTACAGCCCTTTGTATGCCGTGGCTAGGTTCAGCAACATTTGGGCCTATGTTTTTTTTTATATACCATAAGGTGGCAAACGAGCAAGCGGCCACCTGAATCCGTCATAATGGCGAAGCGACCGCTGCCCATAGACATCCGCAATTGCAGATGCGTTGCCTACCCTTATCCGACAGAGGAGGAGACGCACGTAAAGAGGATATTTCTCCTTCCTATGCATCTCCTCTATCGTCAAGTCCACTTCCCGTTCCCATCCTCTCCTTATAAGAAAAGGGTGGTAAAGAGAAAGGGACTAAAATTAGGCCTCCGGCACCACACTCATCAGACGAAACGCGGATTTGTTTGCATTTCACGCCTGTTTTCTGTGTGGTCGTGGTATTACACCGGGCGTGCCTGCCCATTCGTGCTAAGATGTTAAAGCGGGCACTACCACTGTTGACGTCTCTGGCCACGGTCCATGCCAACGTTTTTGCATCTCGATATACTTACGATTATGATTTACTAAGATGTTAAAATTATTGTAGTTAATTGGGATTTTTTCCCATCAGTTATGGTAGACCGTTCCACTTTTTAACTAGAAAATTTAAAGTGATGAATGAAAGATCCAAAATGTTTGTTTTATACCGTAATTTTTTTACGTTTCAATACTCTCTGAATATTATTTTAGCTTCATCGTGATAAAACTTCTACACGCTTAATAATATCTATTTTAAAATGATGTTGAACGTAGTTTATTTTAATAATGTTTTAAAATTTAGTGGAATGTGTCTGTCATACGAAAAAGATGTTCATGGCTGGAAGTGTGTATGAGAATAGTTAAATACATAATTAAGAAGATAAACAACTCATAAATACAATAATATTCACTCAAGTTCTAAGTTTTGGCTTTATTTATTAGTAGAATTATTATTTAATTCCGCTCGGACTAAGTCGCGGTCATAAGCTAATCTTATGTATACACTTCTGTACTAATATAATAAAGAGGAAAGATTCGTATTTTTTGAATTTTTGTATGTATTGAAATAACTCAAAAGTAATGAACCGATTTCAAAAATTCTTGCACCATTAAAAAGCTATGCTATCACTGAGTGACATAGGCTATATGTTTATTTTTTTTTTAACTTCACGCGGGTGAAGTCGCGAGCAACAGCTAGTTTTTTATATGTCTTACTTAATATTATAAATGCGAAAGTTTAGATGGATTAATGTTTGTTAGAGTTTGTAGCCTAAACTGCTGAACGGATCTCGATGAAATTTGGCATAGACGTAGAGGATACTCTGGAAGAACACATAAGCCACTCGCTTTTGTATTTTTTTAATTCTACGCGGACGGAGTCGCGGGCGAAAGCTAGTTTGTATATATTTTTGTTGTGTATATTTTTTTGGGAAACTAAATACTGTATATAAAGTAGCAGACATGATATCAAATGTAAATCGTTATCAAGACTTTCTTGTGTTGGTTTGTGACAGGTTATGTGGTGATAACGTTATCACTCGCGGGTGCCTTATCAGCGTATTATAAAACAATTTACGATTATCAAAGTCTTATCGTAATATTGCGATGAAATTACATTTGTCGTTCCTTGTTTGTTACATTTTGTTTAATTTATAACCATTATACTCTAATATATAAATTATAACACGGCTAAACTCACGTGATAACATTCGGTGTAGGCACCGACAGTTTCGAACCCGTTGGGGGTCCTTCTTCAGGGTGAGTGATTATTCGGGTATACTCGCTATCGCGTCGCGACGGTCACTGTCACTGTCAGTGTTATAATTTATATAGTATAATGTCTCACGAAAGTTTTAATAAGTTAATTATACTCTAATATTATTCAAAGTTACTTCAGTTTTCATCGTATTCATACTGTTAAGAACAAAATTAGTACCGTACTGTAAAATTGGCGCAACTCTAGACTATCGGCATGAACGTACGTCCCTAGCTGACAGCTGTCAATGTCACTAGAAGTATGGATAGATTGGCGCGCGTCCTGAGAGAACGAACGAGAAGTGTTGCTCTGAGTTTAAAGCGACAGTATCAATTAAATAAGTTGTCTAAAAGTCCTACATAATAATAACAACGAGTTTATACTTATGTTTTTTCAAAGGCAATTAAATAAATGAGGGGCGTGCCCGTGGGCCCTAGTAAATCCATACATGTATACATATAGGAATTAGATGCTCCCTAGACCTAGTCTAGTTAAACCGGTGACGCCCATCGAAGTGTCATGCAGTAAAATAAATTACAAAATCCTTACAGCCTTACAAATAAACGCGGTAAAAAGTTAACTGAGTATATTAAATTATAGTAAATTTATGCTAGTATTTGCTTATACTCAGTTTATTACTAAGTTTAATTTTATACCGTGTTTTTTTGTAAGCCTGTTATTGGATTTTTTTCTAGGTTTGTCACAAATGTTATTAGATACCATTAAAAGTAGTTTTTAAAATTAGATAATAATTACTTCTCATTTAGTTAATGACGTTTACAATATAAATTAAAAGTATGTTAACAAATGACGATTTCGTATACAAAGTTAAGTTAGTACCTCGTTGGAGACTTGTATGACGACGTCAAGTTTTAAACGTCTAAATTCGGAATACCGCCGACGTATGCGTTTATCTAATTCATTGTTATTACAAGTGGGAAGGTATATCCTTACATTTATGTTTAAACACGTTGTCCTTGGCAACCCACGCTATATCGCCATTATCGCTTACCTCAAATCATTATGAACATATCTAAAATATACGGTTTTATTCTCTTTTACATACCAATTTTGATATGTGATTTTAGAATGTTTGTTTTTGCTAGTATTAAAAATATTTTTACGTGAAGTTTTTATGTAGACTATTGTAGGTAATAAGGGCCAGTTTTAACATTACCTGCGTCAAGTACGAAAAGTGGCTAAACCATTTTTGAACGAGGCATTAGTTTCTTTCGCAGAGTGTGGTAACAACTAGTAGAATAAAAATATTTGATATACGATAAAAAAAAGTCAAACTTGAAATTTTATTCAAACTACTAAAATTACAAAGTACAGCATAACTCGATAACACTATTTCCTGTTGAATTTTTTGTGCTTCGAAATGTTGTATCTATTCTAAAAGTTTAAAGTAATTTGATCTGTAAATATAATGCGTTAAGTTCTAATATTCTATGTATTTACTTTGGTGTAAAATTATACAATGTGCATTAGCAATAAAATTGTTACGATACTTGTACGATACCGCTTCGTCTGCTGAATAATAATTGACAAACATGTTGGTCAATGAATTGGAATGAATGTAAAAATATGTATAAAACTATGCATAAACTGGCACACTAGCCTGACTTCAACTTGCTATCTACAGGCATGTGTAAATCTGTCATGCCAGTGCCTGGTATCCAAGTAGATAGCACGATATTTGATTTTGTGACAGCTGTGGGCAAGCAAGGATCGAAGGGGTACGAAACTCTATACTGGCATCTCTCGTTTCTTTCGGTCTCGTGAACTGGTTAGCCACTGTTTTACTGGAAATCTTTAAGATATAAGCGTTTAAACTATTTACTCAGGTTTCCCTATATCTATGTATTCTATCTTTCCTTTACTAATATCTGTCTGAATTTGTATAGGTATTGAAGTATTTAAAATAATATCGAGTGTGTTATCAAGTCTTACCTAAATTTCAAAATACGTCAGTTTTTAACACACTGTAGCTTTAAAATCTTCATGTTCAAATAAAGCCCTTTTAGGAAAAACAAAACAATACTTTGTGTAATTAAAACATGACATAGTTTGGAAGTCAAAATACGAAAGTGAATGTTTCAATTAAAAATGTAAGTAGGTGAGTTTAGTCTACGTTTAAAGACGTTCTAGATCCTTCTGTATAGTTAATTAGAATTCTTTGCTCGTACACCAGTGGTCTAAGCACTAACATACTTTCGATTTTTATTACCCCGACGACGCGCTCGCTTTTTGTTATGCAATCCGTGTAATCGGTCTAACTTCTGTACAACGAATACATTGGAATCGCCTTTGTTTTAGTTACGATAACAGGATTCGATTTTTTTAAATGTTGAGATGTTTTAACACAAGAGAATATTAAGTTTTTAAGCTCTGTCCCGGATATGGGAATGGAATGAAGATTGAGAGTCACATTAGTTTTAGTATAGTACACAGTAGTAAACTAAATACATCTCAGAATCGTATTAAAATAAGGTTATCTTTTTTACAATTTTTGCATGTATTAGTTGCATTTTCTTATAAATGTGGGTTACTATGTTTTGTATTGTTAATCGCGGAATTATAAAAAAACTAGTAATAAATATAGCCTATGTCATTCAGCGATAATGTAGCTTTCTAATGGGGAAAGAATTTTTATTATAGGTCAAGTAGTTTCCGAGTTTATTCGTTACATACTAAAATGACAAGACGATATCACTCGATTAGAAGTAATAAATTGCAGATGTAATTTTCTTAATAAGACCTATTAGATTCTAGTTTTATTGCATTAAAATATAGATAGCCTTGTGTTTTTTTTTTTAATTATATTGCTTACACGATTACGATATCTATTAATAATCATTTTTTAAAGATAGAGTCAAGGTGATTCCGCTGCAGTTTTTTATCAATATATGCTAGATTTTACATAAAGACAGGTGTTTTTTTTTAATGTAGGATATCAGTGGATTATACATTATAAGTTGTATTTTTTGCAACAATTTGTATAGATTTTCACCCTTTGTAATATGATTTTTTTTTGTTTTTAAATTAAAGTTTAGATAAAATTTACTATCTAGCCTATGTGCTACTGTATGTAGTAATTTATCTTTATAAGAATTATTCTAGAGTTGTGCGGTAACTTTTTCCAAACACATCTTCATTAATTGTAAAATTTACTATAACCAACTTTAACCCGTAATTCGATAGTGTCCAGTGTGATCAACTTATTAAAAATATGTACAGTACAGATAACTAGTTTTATTAAGGGTTAAGATGCTCCTGATTTATGAGAAATAAATCAATGTTTAAATTTTAAACTCGTTGCCAGATTTCAGAACATAACCTGGCAACGATCGCGTTTTCAATCTAACGCTACGCTGCTGTGATATGTGCCCCTGGTACATTTGCTGTACTGCCATCTTGATAGGGATGATTTACGTGGCTAGATAACTCGATATTACCATGCAATTTGCCCTCGTATATTACCGTCGGTAATCCGGTAATCGGTATCTCGGTAATCCGTCATCTTCCGTTTTTCGTATTTTTTTAATGCTGCGAATAATTTACGTAGAGATCCTACTTCATAAATTATAATTAAACAATTAATTTGTTATTTTATATCATTTGTTATTAAGGCCGAGGTTTCACGTGTTGATTAAATTCTATTTTACCAGAAGAATGTTACCATTAAATAAAAAGCGGTGATTCTTTGCTTTTGTTTGTTTTTATATCAGTTAAAATTGCGGATCTTACAACTTGTTTCTACTGTAGTAATAACATTTTATTTTCTAAATAACTCTTGATTTATCTAATTTTTTCACTTCGAGATAAAAGTCAGTTATGTCCGATGGGCTCGCTGTCCAAAAGTAGGGTGTGGTCCTCCAGCAATATGGGGGTTGTGCGGCGGGCTGACAACCCGTCCACGGAAAAAAGTCTTTGTTACGGAACCGACACGAGGAGAGAGGGAGAAAGATAAAAGTCGGTCACTAAATTTTTACTAAATGAAATCGAAAATTGCAATCTTTTGTTAATGTAAGAAAATCTACTAACCTTTAAATGACTAGATATATTAAAAACAAATCTGATTACTTAGAAAAATGTAGACTTACGTAATAACCTCCGCCTACGTAAATTTTATTAAAGATGAAAGCCGCACCCTTGTAACGAGGGTCGGAGTGAACCCATATAACTTTTGTTTGCTCAGCGACTACAGTTGGAAGTGAATCTACCTGGTAGATATACCCTATGGTAATTGGATATATATTTACTTAAAGTTTACTTCAAGTATGTTCTTGTTCAGTTGTTATTCTAAGGAAACTCATTTGTATTCGTTTATTTAAATAGGAAAATATGTTAAACTCCAGGCGTAACAATAGTAAATTTATGGATTTTGGTGCGATTGTAAAAGTAAATGGGATAATTCTATTTGTATTAGTAATTTTGGTTATAGGAATTGCTCTGTTCTTAATCTTGGTAACTAAACGATATGGACGACTATAAGGGCATCCCACCAAATTGTAAATTGTCTGATAACAATCCAAAGTGTGAATTGTGTGATGGAAATGTCGGATTTTGTTCCGTTATCTGAGTCTATAAACCAGTGGTGGGAAAGGTCCTAAATGTCATAATATTTATAAAATCACAGATTAAAAAACTAGTCTAGAAACAAGTATCTGTATGTAATCCTATTAGATTTTGTATTTTTACGTAATTAATTCTGTTACCTGTTTCCCGTTACCTCATCTCTGCAGTATATCTGCAGTTCTCGTGTCCTGCAGTATACTTACGTAAAACTTCGTCTAGCATTGGAGGTCTGCCATATTAACCCTGGCTTGTATACTGAACTGTCAGTTGTATAGTTAATTCCGCCAATATTCTCAATTGTATTTCTTTGATAAATTCTTGTTCGACCTTAAACAAAGTGAAGTCATTTCTCTGATTAGATATGTTTCGTAACTTTAGGTCGCTCGTGTTATACACGATTTCTTTTATCATCTTTTATAATTGTGTTATGTATATTTTATATGCATATTGGTAAATATCTAACCGTTTTTATTTAAAAATATTATTGACTAGCTTTCGCCCGCGACTCCATTTCGCGCCCGCGATTTCAAAAATTCTTTCACCATGATAAAGGCAATTTATCTGTGAGTAACATAGGCAATATTTTTTTTTTAATTTCACGCGGGTAAAGTTGCGAGCGACAGCTAGTAAATGAATATATTTGTTACTTCATCGTAGCTAGCAATTGATGTAAAAGATCTTGAGTGGCGAACAAATTCCTGAATATTTGACGCGTGTCCGTAATCGCGAATGGACCAAATCGCCACGAGTTGTTTTTAGACGGTACGATAACCCTGCAGTAATTTATTGACCTGTCTCTCAAAGTTTTTGTATGCTCTGTATCGTTCAGTACCCTCGTTTTTGGTGAAGGCTCGTCAAGGTCATTTAGGAATTGTTTTTATTATTGTAGTATTTACTTAACACAAGCAAAATCCGTATTGTAATGTACATTTAAATAAGCAACTTGTTTTGCTTCGTCCTCTAGGTTGCATAATGTTTGAAACAAATTAGCGTATACGTAAAGGTTGGTAAATATTTGCGTCTAAATGTTTTGTTAAGTCGGAAATTTTAAGTGTACACTATTGCAATAATATCGATAAGTAAAACTTTAGAAAGCGATACCGCAGCAACGCAGAACATCACTATGCCCCCTATGTTCTACATCGACCTAATTAGCTTTATCGATAGAGTCACGTATACGTCTCTTTGTAATTTAACAAGTCTTAGTGAATAGATTTCCCGCTTTTAATTTGGTCATGTTTCACTGAGCTGTGGATCTCCTCGACTATGTTTCCGGTTCGTTAGAACACGATGCGACGGTCGTACGAACAGGTTTTCACTAGGTCAGTTCGCTCCAACGTACACGTACAGATTATAAACGTTGTTTACAAGTTGTGCAATACCATCTTTGTTAACTTTGAAGTGTGTTTAGATTGAATTCAACACAACAAACCTCATGATAGACTGTAATACTTCTCGAGCCCTTAACCTACCCCTTTTAGACAGATTACGGACTTCGAGTTGGCTGTCTTGGCACAGCTCTCGTCTCTTCCACAATTATACATTCATGCACGTCGGTTTCGAGTGCTCCTCATAGCGCCGTTCTTGAGTATTTCGTCAATCTGATGATACCTGACGCAGTAGTAATATCAATCCCAGAACCTTCTAAAAAATGTTCTTCTCGGTATCTACTTGATATAATACAGCCGCAAGCTACATTGAATTATACAATTTCCATTTCAAACCAAATGAATTCATATTTAAAATACAATAAAAATCGACATTGCAAGGAAAGCGAGAGCGATGAAAATGTTATCAAAGCGACGGAGAGCGGCGGTCGGGGCTTGTGTTGACAGCTGTCGACGTCTCTCAGTGAATAGGACGCGGTAACCATGACCCCCGCATTTACTAGGACATCTAACTAAGGGTTGAAAATTGAAAGTCACTAATTTCACTTTCAATGCTCTAGTGATGTTCTGTAAAGTCATTTCATTTGATATAACGTAATATGATTATTAATTACTATGCTACTTACTAACTTCAAGTATTGCGGAATGGAATATATCTCATAATAGACGATCTTTTTACACAGTTTTTATCGAAAATTCGGGAAGTAAGTCAAATCTTTGTTTACATGAAAAGTTTATTTGACTGTTTGGAATTATTACGGCTTATATAAAAGTATCGATCTTGATATCTTATGATAAAAATATGAAAGTTAATATAATAATAACGATTCTATCCCGTTTTAATCCTGTATTTTAGATATCCTACTCTTAGAAAATTCATATAAAAAACGTTGACGTAGTAACCAATTAACCTTATTTTAATGCGTTGTGAAATATTTCTTTTTATAAACGCCAGAGAAATTGTTTTTCATGACTGTAACATGGTTCGTAACGTTTCGTGGCTGATGTATGGGACCGTTATGACATTCCTAGCCGATGTTATTGGAAATTCTATCCTAAATTCAACCCGCATTTTCTTTTGCTGAAAATTTATTTAATAAAGATTTTCTGTCTTTGTCCAATGTAAGTTTCGTTTGAATTCACAAGGTGGGAACTAAAAAAATAATAATAAAACACTGGAAAAGTATTTTCAAAAACTCTGTCCCTTTCTAAAGTAAATTAAATTGGCTTTTTTATCTATAAGTAGAATTGAAATGGAAGCTGAAAAAACGTTTGCTGAAACAGTGAAAGTAAACACAAACTAAGCTAACACTGAGCTTGCTGATAAAATAAAAAGTGAAACTTGAATGTTGAAAATTTTATCGATAAAAAACGAACGTTGAAAGCCCATCACTATTAGATTGCAATAAACGTTTTTATCACTTCGCGAACGTATAAAAACGTTATTTCCCTTGAAAAATAACATCGCATTTACTCTGTTTGTCTGAATTAATATTTAATATCATCTGCTTTGTGTGAAGTTTTTCTCCCCTACGATACAAAACAAAGGTAACTCATTGTGTACGAGAATGCAGATCGTCTCGTTTTCTGCTTTGATTAAACTGTAAGCTGGCAACTCCAATTAACTCCTGATTGTCAGTGTTGCCGTGAAAGGGAAATTCAAATAGCATGACTATTATCATTGTATTGTAATTACCAGACTTTTAAGCAAATGGAGTAATGAAAGATTGACGCTGACATCTAAATTGCTTTCTGTAATAATTTAAACTACAGTATAAGCGGGTATATAAATACGATCGTATCTAGAAAAACAGCAATATCTATTCCAATAAAATCCTATGTATTATAGATGACTATGTTAGAAATAAGTTTACTTATCGAAAAGTAGTTTTATAACAAAAGTCAATCTAAACGATTCATTTTACTCATAAAATCCTGAAGGCAATTTTTTCTTGGATATATTTTCTTTAACTCAGTTTTCTTAGGAATTGGGATTGTTTTTTTACATTTTTGTACATGGATTACTTATCATAATTTTACATGATTTTGCTCTTTGCCGGAGGTAATTCTATTGCAGTGGCACAACGCCTAACGCCAGGGGAATCTATAATGATGTAATTTTCCGTCGCCGCAGACACGGCAGTCATTTTACTCGGCAATTTTATTGATTGGTAACGCTTTGGAAGACGTGCCATTAATCTTTATGAGGACGTATTGGCTGACACATTGTTACAATTTAATGATGAATGGAAAATCGCTAAATGCCAATGTTTCGTGGGATTGTAGCCATGCCATATTGCACTGTCTTTGATACTAGTGTGTCATTACCGGAATCCACTAAGAGAAACATGTACTCCATCTCATTTGCTTTTATCTATACTAATATAGAGAGAAAAAATGTACTTTTGTATGTATTGATATTGGAAAAAATCTTTCACCATTAAAAAGTTATGTAATCAGTGAGTATAGGCTATATTTCTTAATATTTTAAATTTCTCTCGGGCAAATGTTATTTTAATGCAAATTGTTACATTTGGCCAATTTACATTGCTATAAAGGTACGGTGTACGAGCAAATTATCGATAATCAATTCCGACCAAATGCCGGCTTCGGATTATCGAAATCACGTATGTGATTATCGCTGGCTGTGTGTAGTTATCTAAATGCATGGTCGGACGATTTCATTGTCTGTACTCTAGTTCCCAAATAATTTGTTAGTATTTTGAGCATTGATTTTGAAGGTAGAGGTTATTGAAAATGAATGGTTACTGAAAACATGCACAATGCATCAGTGTCTGAAGGGATATATGTTCAAGAAACAAGTGACGACGATTAAAAGAACTGGCAACTGATGGAAAACATGAAGACGGGGAAATGTTATAAAAAATAGGGTTTAGTTTGGAATTGTACATCGTATTGGAACGTAGTAATGCAGCTTCTGATTATTAATTTTCTGACATAGTCTCCCATTAGTCAACATGTCGACAAATTAAATTAATGTCGCCATATTAATTAATTACATGTCAGTAACAGAGATCGTTATTATTTTTCCTTCCCTCGTTTAAATATAAATTGAAACTGTGATTTGTATTCTGTATAATTTTCACTAATATTATGGAGAGGAATTATTTGTATGTTTGTAACGAATGAACACAAGAACTAGTCATTCGTTTTCTAAACTTCTTTCACCATTAGAATGCTACATAATACCTGTTATAGTGGTAAGAAGACGGGCCTGGCCACTTGTTTATATTCTGGTATAAATAAAATTTGGAACAGAATAAAATAGTCCAGAGTCTCGCATAGGTTACACTATTTTTTCTTCGATAGTTAGTGTAATAAATCATCGATAGTCGTGTATCGATATATTATCGATCATCCCTAGTTTGTATCGAGGTCAAATGGGACATTGTAAGACGCTGCGCTGCCATACTGCCACTCAATTGTAGCACATTGGACGGTACTCTAGTTTCTTTTGTATCCCATCGATGTTTAGTTTGTATACGATGTCTTTATGAAGCTAACTTTGCTGTTTCTTTATTCGTTTCAAGTGTATTTTCTTTTAGGTCTTTTGCTTTGGTAGAGTGTTCGAGTTGTTTCTGTCTGCAGATTTTGTCGTTTATTCTTGCTTAGCATTTTTGAACAGCTTATTTTGAAACGATCCTCTATTTCTATTTACAACTTTTATATTATAAAATGTTAAGAAGATGTTTGTTAATAAATCACTTTTTATATTATGAAGAAATATTATAGAGATGTGTAGTGAGAAAGCTCTGCGTAAATTTATTTTTAGAACGGATGTTACCACATTCAACTTGGCACTAGTTTAATTTGCTACCGTTTAATTTGTAACTAATGATCTATTTTGTGTAGGAAAGTGGATCAGCCGATGAATGAAGTTAGTTAAAATTTGTGTTCTCTTCTATTGTACTCCTTAACTAATTTGTTGTATCAGAAAAACAAAATATGATTTATTTCTTTAATTTAAGGTACATTTTTGTTTATTCCCGTTTTCACAGTCCCAAGGAAAGCAGTCATTTGTTACCCCACCTTCCGTAGCGACGTATCGCAATGTAGTTTACGTCTTGTAATAGTGGGACAATTCTTTTCTTTTATTAAAAACAATGTTTCTTCGTTAAGTCTTATCTTTAGTAGTTTTATGTTGCAGTGGTTTTTAGGTGTTACGTATTCTAATAAATTTATCTGAATGTTGGAAGTGGGTAGAGAGTTTCTTTTCACCCCTCTTAATTCAATTAATTAGATATTTCACAATTGATATTGATTCCTCTTTCTGATCGAATGGTCTCATGTGTTGGTCTTTTTCAATCAGTTCCCAATCAACGATATGTCAGGGGCATATTATTTTAGCCAATAATATACTATATTCTATACTAGCCGTTCATTTAACTTCACGATAAACAAGCACGATCTATAAATTTTATAAAGTCTAGAAAACATATATCATTAAAACTATTCTGTCTTTGACATACTCTTCTGCATCCATGTAGATGTAGCTATTTCTGATTAATAATGAATGCATGGCAATAAATAAACGCAATAAACGATGCCGTTTTGTTCTCGTTTTTATGTTATGCAATAAAGGTCGTATGCCGATTTATGACCTTTTGATTTCACGGATCCAATAGATTTGCGATATGTATTGGCCAATGTTCATAGAATCTTATAAACTGCTGTGAATACTGACACAAATTCATTCTAGAAATAAACTATTCAAAATTGCTCTTCAATTTACATCATATATCGCGGGTAGGGTTGCCAGATGATTTAAAATATTGATATCGATAAAAAGCTTTTTATTTAATTTTTGAGTGATATTTTACTCGATATCTTTTGTTATTGATCTGACAACCCTATTTACGCATGACAAACATAATGTTTAACTATGTGGTTCACCGCGTACACGACACAAATGTGTGGTATGGTATAAAATAATACTAATTTTAACATTACTTATTATATAAAAAAAATTTAAACATTTCATGAACTCAAATGTTTTGTTTTGTTAATACTATTTTACTCTTAAAATATATCTTTTTATCCCATACCACTCAACATAAAAACTTACTCATAAACTACATAAATAGATTGATCAAAAGAAACTATCCAATGAGTGTTATTTTATTCACTTATCTACATTCTTTATTCTTTAAATTGATCGTTAGGAATATTATCAAAACAGTTGGAGTACAGTCCTTGACTTTTATAAAATCAAAAATAAATTGTCTATTATTAAGAAATATCCACTAGTATATGTTTTTGAGCGTTGGAAATAGAGGCGACTTTCTGGTCATTTACTATTATATAAAAAAGCTATAGGACCGTCCTCCTCTGACATGGTGACAGTAAGTAACGTATGTTTTGGTCTCCAGCAGTGGAGCCGACGTACCACTTCAAGGTGCTGGTGCCGTCGATGGTGGCCGGCGCCATCATCGGCAAGGGCGGTGAGACCATCGCCCAACTGCAGAAGGACACCGGCGCCAGAGTCAAGATGTCCAAGTCTCATGACTTCTATCCAGGTCAGTCTTTTTTACTAAAGTCATAATGTGCAATAAAAATGTCACTTGTTAGTATTGAGAGCAGAATTTTTTTGTGATATATATATTTGTGCGAGCATTTCACAGTTGCATATAATCGCGATACTTGTAAAAGTAAACGTCATTTTAACAAACTATTGTTGAACGATGAGAGTTACGGGAACAATAGTGGCAACGTAAATACACCCCGCGCTTCACTACACAGCCGTCGGCCGTAATTGTCGTCTTTGTCGAAATCCATTGAGAATATTAAAAAAGAAAGCCCAAAGAATAATACAAGAGATTCATAATTTCGCTATTCTCTAGACCATTGTAATGACTGCGGCTCAAAACTTGCCGTGGACTTGAATTAAAGTGGTGAATTATTGCGGACACGCTGGCGTATCTGGAGGGGGCATGCGTTGACCCACTTGTGTCAGGATTTAGCGCGCCAGCCGACCCAAGAAGCGCTTTGTTCGCAGACCTAGTTACGGGCGGGGCGGCCGTCTGCGCGGCTTTTTGCCCGCCCGCTCTAGTTTCACGTCGAGCTACTCGTAACCCGGCTACGGGCTACGGGCTGGGGCTGCGCCGTTTACTCTTAATTTTGTGCCGGGGGTTTCGTTTGGTTTACTTTAAGTACGATTTGACTTCTATCGAGACCCGAGATATTGTTGCTTTTGGAAAGAGGCCGATGTCTTTTGTTAGTTATTTTACAACTAATTTTCTTTTCTTTTAGATTTTTATTGTATTTTTATGAACGATGAGATAACCAAGCAAACTATAAATTGGAATAAATTGCGAATGGCCACAGCTATTCAAAACTTACGAACGATATTAGGACAGGAAAATACAAGTTCATCGTTTATTGATTGTAACTTTTTGCCTATACAGTAATTACTCGTGGATACTTGAAACTGCAACTTACATTATGGTTGCAAACTGCACGACGTCGATAAAAACACGCCAACAATGGCTGCCGTGGCCTTGGATCGTGGCGTGCTCCGCTCATTGTAGCCTAATGAAAGAAAATCGTTTTACTTCCTCGCTATTGTCTTGTCTGCCTCTCCCACTTTGTGTAACTTTTCTTCCATTGATCTGATGGTCAATGTCATATTCTCTTTATTCATTGTCACACGTGTTGACACACTTACTATCGCTTCCCGAGAAGTCGCAAGGGAATATGCAAAAGTAGACTACATTGCTTAAAAATGTGTCACACTGCAAATGAGACCATTTTCGCCGCACTAGGTAAAAGGTAACCTTAAGGTTAAGAATTTATAACTCAAAAAGTTGAACATATTCCGTTAATATTAACTTCGTTAATGCTACTAATTTATGTTTCATGAATATTAGAGAATAGATAAGCAATCGCAAGTTCGTTTCCTTCGCTACCGTTCCCAAATTCAGTGGTTAAAGTTTAATCTCGGACAGTTCTGTTAACACGAGAATCTACCGCAACATTGTATAGTGCAATTCAAACTTTATTGCGGCTTGCGGTTTTTTATATTGACACTGCAAAAGACCCATATTTCGACTCCTTTGTCGATTTAAAGTGGTTTCTTTACGTATCGCAAAATGCTAGGTCTTTGTGACCCCTTGCTCTCGTCTATCTTGATCTAAAGTGTACAAATCGTGCGTTTGCAGTTAACCAAGAGCTTCAATAAAGTGGGAGTGTTATAATACACGAGTGTCGGATCCCGCCAACTGTACCGCATTGCGGCACAACTCGTCGTTTCAAATATTTTCCCTGCAGAATGGAGCTCGCCTTTTCATGTTACTCCCAGCGTCAGTAACGACTGTTTACCGCTTATTCTCATTTACTTCTATAAGAATATTTTTTATCTGTAAACAAGGAAACCTTGGAGTTAATTTTAATGCAGCAATATTTTTTTTATATTGTCCTATTTTACAATCGATATGTTTTTATCACCGTGAGATTCTATTACCGTAAACCTTGTATTAGAACACAATTGTGTTGTCCTTTTCTTTTTCAAAGAGAATAAGAGGGATATATTTTTATATAAATCACAGGGTAAACCCACAGTTACGTCCTTTTAATTGACTTCCCAAAAGAAGAAGAAATCTGTTATAATAAAGTTGCAAAAATTTTAACAAATTCTTCATTAAAATACACATGTTAAAAAATAAGAATTTTAAACAAAACGTTAAAAGTATCTCGAAAGCTTTTAATTCTCATAGAGTTGAATTTTTTCAGACTTAAAAAATGTTTAGAATGGAGCTTGAGGAATTTCGCGTACAATTTTAAAGGACGCAAAGTATACCTACATCGTTTTAGCGTATTTGCCTTCTTTTTAATTTAAAGGTTGAACCTTTTAAGTTAATAACCGATAATATTAAAGCGTTTGTTTAATTAACTAGCTGTTCCCATGCGTTTACATGTGTCAAATTATCAATTGCAAATGTCAAAATGACATGACATGATGACAAAGCATGGCAACTTTGCTTCCTTGATGTTGGCAGCAACTTATGGTCTCTTTCCCACATAAGGTTTTATCCAAAATATTTACCCCCTAAGTTTAATGGCGTAAAAATATATAGCCTAAAGCGTGATGTAAGTGTAGGGCTTTTTATTTAAGAAATAATTATTTAAAAATATGTTGTAATTACTGACATTTTAGGAAACAAAGAAGTGTGTTTACGTTTTATTATAATAGTATAGATTCAGTCGTCGTAAGGTTTATTTATTAATTGGACTTTGAAATGTCGGAGAGAAATCCGAAAAACCTAGATCAAAAACCGGATGTTGCCTCTACATTCAAACTAGATGTGAAAGTTTTTTTTTTACATTTACACTTGCCTTGAACCGTTAAAATGCATCATTTTATTTCGCGTTGTGCATTCAGCCACAGCTATAAAGCTGGCGATATTTCAGCCGTTCCGGTTTTTTCCTCCACATAAATAATAGAGCGTTCACATTCAGCCAGATATTGTTTATTGTTTGGCATCGCGCGGGTCGGACTCGATGCGAAATCCTCTCATTACTGAGCCCCAGTGACACTGTTATTTAACCTGTTCTTTTTTTATTTAAACAAAAATTAACCACACCAGTTAAAGCGTAACAAAAACTCACAACAAGGTTTTATTTTTATTTTATTTCTAAAGACAATAAATATAGAATTTGTAGCCGAATACTAAAACGAAATATAAGACTTGGCGCAAACTTTAGACTAAACAATCGCACACTGTTAAGCGATTGTCGATTGTTTCTTAGCCAATTCGACTGTTCAGTTGCACACCTACAAAATAAATTGTGTGGGCATCTCCAAATAAGCTTATAGGAATCAAAGCGATAACAAACGGTTGTGCGATAGTTTAGTTTCACGTGTGCGCAATAAACTCCAAATTCCATAAAATAATTTATGCCCATCAAATTGTAAGCGGCAATTACAGAGTGAGGTATTTAAAATTAGTTTCAGTATCGTTAGTGTTTTGTTTTGAGGCATAGATAACATCTAAGCTTGCATCAACGTTAAATTTTTGTTTCAACTATGTTAGGTGTGTCAAGGTCTCGAACGTGAGACCTTTTGATTTACACAACCAGTTAGATCGTTGAGATCGAGTGTTCGCTCGCGTGTTTCGTAACGGAGGTTCTAATTGAGACAATGATGTCATCTGCCTACGTCCTTGGTTGGAAATTTGTCTGTTTAGGTTTGAAAGTGAAAGTTTAGAGTATCCACTGCTAAAGATAAGTATAAAAACACTATCACGGTATTTGTCGAAACATAACGAACGAGTAATTTAAGAGATTTCTTTAGCCTATATAATGTACACATGGCCAATATTTACCTGCCTCCAAATCCGTTTAAAAATAAACCACAGCTGACAGGCCGAGCCCGCCCCGTGACGTCACATTACACCTTATGGACTGGAGTGCATTTATTGGCACACATCTCGGTTCGCTGACGCATTGCGACAAAAAAATGTAGCCTGAAGTGACAAGCTCGAGGCCGTTTCTAATTATCTTACCCTAGCGCGAGCTAATGAGGATGGGGTATAATGGCTTATTGTTGCGGATGGCGCGCCCCGGGAAATGTGCGCTTATGCACAAATTAGGCGCGTTAAATTGCCCCCGAATTGGGTCGAACGCGAGCGATTTGCTCTCCAATGTATTGCGTACAAACATTGCGGAATGCTATTTGATTGCCAAAATGGATTTTAATTTTGAAACAATTGTTTACGTGCTGCTAGTATTAGGGATAGATTAGGAATCAGTTGGTTAGTTAGTTGGTTTTCACTCTCAGTTCCCAAATACTATCACGTATTTACGTTACTCTTTTTCATTTATTCTTTTATTCTAATATTATAAACAGGAATGATTTGTATTTTTGGATTTTTGTATGTATTGAAATAACTAAAAAACTACTGGACTAATTTCAAAAATTCTTTCACCATTACAAAGCTACGTTATCAGTGAGTAACATAGGCTATGCGCAGGCAAGGTCGCGAGAAAGAAAGAGTTAGTATAATATAAAAGTGATCATAGAATGTTTTTTTTTTGAAGTAATTTGTAACTTTAAAATCAAATTAACTGATGGTGAAATGTGTAACTTAATTTTATAACAATTAGCTCGTTTGAATTTCGTCAATTAGCATAATAAAGTAATTAGTGCGTTCAGCGGTGTTGCGTTACGCAACTCGGCCCCGTTATCAGCGAGGTTATTTTTGTTATAACACCGATAAAGCTCGCTCCCCTTTAATTGTGAACGAATTTACAACTGTACAAGTTAATTACACATGTTTGCTAAATGGTTTTTGAAATATGGTTCAGGTACAGAAATATAAACTAAACGACAATTTTTAAAATTTATTTATGGACATTTTATGCGACGATACGATGGGGACATAAACCCGAAAGTGTTAAGATAGAATGTGGATTGCTACAAAGGTAGAGGAAGACCGAAGAAAGTATGGATTGTGTGAAAGAGGATATGCTTAAGAAAGGATTGGATTCAGATATGACGGCTGATAGAAATGTATGGAAGAGCAGCACATACTTTGCCGATCCTCCGTAAGGATAAGGGCAACTGGATGATGAATCTTTAAAATTTACTGACTTAGTTGAGTTTATAATTGACAGAATTTCTTAGTGTAGTTTTTACACTAAATCTGCGATGTGGCAGTAATATTATTTATCTATTGAAAGCGGCTTTTAATAGATAAATTCAATTACGGCCGGTCTCAATAACGCATCCTAGATCGGGAGATTGCTTCAATCGAGAAAAAAAACGACCTGCTGGTATCGACCAGCAGTGATCGCACTAACCGGTTTCTCAATAACACCGGATAGCAAACATCGACCGATTTTCAAAATGGATCAGCGGGATCGATGTACTTTGTGAAGTTCCCTCCTGGCGTTCCATTTCAAGCAGATGTCATTATGACTGTGCTGTAAACCTATTGATGAATTTAAGAAAATATGCACATTTTTGGGTTTTCACGTACTAAGTAATTATTTATTTGTTGCGTATTTTACGAATAAAACGTGTTTCAACATTTTCCAAGCAAATTGTCATCAACCGATTCTCCCTTTTCGGAGTTTTGGTAGCGTAATCAGAGGAATAAATTATCTGTCAATGTCATTTGACACCAGTTGTCAATGTTATTTACATCAGCTATTAATTTAAAAATTAATATAGCTTCTATTCGTGTTTTTTGATAAACAACTAAATATTCACCATCGAAAGTGTAAGTGCAATGGTAAGTGTACTTTTATTGAGTTTTTAACATGTTTTTACTTTCTATACTTTTATTCAAAAACTTCCCCCGTGAAGACGCTTCAATTCACGCCTAATTTGTATAAACCCTTTACATAGTAATTTCTTATTATTTCCAGACCTCAAGCAAGCCTCTTACGAAGGAGGATACGAAAACACTGCTTTCGTTCATTGAAAGCAGTAAAATTAAATTGACTTGATGATTGACTAATGCTACCACGAATAAATTGAAAAATGAAGAGTGGAGACGGATAAGCGAAAAATTCAATGTTTGTTGTTGTTTGTTTACTTTATTGTACTACTATTTTTGTAAAAAATAAAAACTTTATTTTTGTAACAAATATAAAAACTGTATTCTTGTAATAAATATAAAGGCTTGATTTTCGCAAAGTTTTTTATTTGAAATACTACCATCGCCCTGAATGCATTTCTTCTTCGTCCCAGTCTGAAAGTTGCTCTAACACTTCCAAATCACTTTCACTATCAGCTATCACTATACGGCAACAAGCCAACCATTTTTTAATCTCATAATAAATTAGTAGAATCTCCCGATTTCCATAGATTGTAAAATAAAGATTTAGAGATTTGTCAAAATTCCAAAAACGTTTATTGAAACACTACAACTGTCACTTTCAAACAGAGGGCGATCCGAAAAGTGTTTGAAATCAGATTTTTCCCTCCAATAGATTAGTCATGTTTTTAGATCGAATTTCTATCGTTCGGTCGTTTATTGAGACAGTATTTCAAAAGATTAGGGTACGGATTGGGATTTTCGATTGATAAAATTGCATATTGAGACCGGCCGTAAGTCACCATTTACACCTGCAAATTAAATTATTCGCTAGTTCAATTGTTTCATCGTTATGGAAGTAGAATTTCTAAAAGGGTTAAAGATGTCTTGAACGTGCTGGCAATAATCTCATTGACTATGTACACTCAAGGACCGCCACGTATGGAACGTGTCAAATATTAGGGTTGACACCACCTTGCAAAAGGTTAATGTTAAACAAATGCAAGGTTTCTTATAAATCTGCAGTTAGATGTAATTACCAATACTTGAAGTAATCTGGGAATATCGAAGGCAGATTTTTTTACTATAACGGTGATTCATACGTAGTGGAACCTCTAAATTTAATTGGTCAGCTGAGCCCATGGATGTTCTCAACACTTTCGGTACTGAAGATTCGCTGCCGAATTCGGTTTTTATTTATCTAAATTATTAGTAGTCTTGTAGCTTAGCTGCTTGTTTCCTCTACTGTGTTATAAAATAAATTTCATATTTAATAACTGGCAACCCTATAAGTGACGTAATCGCAGGCACTAGGTATCGGTCGTGTGGTCTTTGCACGCTAGTTGCTCATACATTATACATTTTCGAGTCGCGCGCAAACCGGATTCCTACGTACAGGTTCCATTGCTGTGCTGAGATTCACAAGTCAAGGTCGCATTATCTTCTGTTCTCTTCTACTCTATGGTATTTACAATCTTAATACCAAATTGCATTTACTTCAATAAATGTAAAATTAAACTTAAACCGAATGAAATATTCGATTGTTAAAATCGATCCGAAATTTTATATCTAGTATGTGACGGAGTACAAAAATGATTACTTTCTAGAAGATAGATCAGTTTTTTATACAGTTAGTAGCTCTTGCCCACGACTCCGTCTTCGTGGAATTAAAAAAAAAACAAAAGGGAATAGTTTATATGTTCTTCCAGAATATCTCCTACAACTACGCCATATTTAATCGAGATCTGTTCAGCAATTTAGGCTACAAACTAACAAACATCCATCCATCTAAACTTTCTCCTTTGTAGTATTAGATAGATCGATTATTTTGAATTATGTAGGATAATGCTCAAAGACTATCTGAACAATAACAGTTTCAATTACTGTTAAGATTTAAGTAAAAAATTACAAAGCGAGCCGTTAGTATGGCTGTTTAGATATTGCTAGTCAAGGCTCATGAGCCATAAACGTGAGGTGATGTCATCTCAATGAAAATAAAAGTTGTTGCACAATCTGTATGTGGTCGCCCGGTGTGGTGCTTCTCGGATTTGATTGCTTCATGCTTTTGTTTTTTTTTTTAATTCTGACAATCAGTTGATACTTCGAGCCCACACATTTAACGAAATTATCGAACAAATGTGCGGTTGTCGATTGTTTCGCAGCCCATTCAACTGTTTAGTTGCACAACTGAAAATCGTATAGTGTGTGCATCTCCATAGACGCTCATCCTATGAGCTATTAAAGCAAGTCTAAGCAGTTGTGAGAGAGTTAAGTCAAAGGTGTGCTCGCGTTCTTAAGGTCTACTCTTTACTAAAAATCTATGTGATTTTTACTTGATTTGAAAAATGTTATGTTTATGCCTTGATCTGTATCCTAATGAGAATTTATAATACGCATTGCGGAAGTCGTCTAATGCAGGAGACCGTATACTGTAGATAACATTGGAGAAGCCCTGTGATGAAGGCTGTTTACTGAATAGTAACGAAATCTAAATATCTGATTGCATTTATATCTATACTAATATTATAAAGAGGAAAGATTCGTGTTTTTGTATGCATTGACATATCTCGAAAACTACTGGGCCGATTTTAATAATTCTTTCAAATTTAGAAAGGTAATATAACTGTAGTTAACATATGCTATTTTTATTAATTATTAATTTTCAATTTTACGCGGAGAAAGTCGCAAACAACAGCTAGTTATTTGTAATTTAATTGATATTTCGCCGTTTAATGATTATTAGGGATGTAGTAAAGATTTAGTACGAAAAGTTGCACTGTGATTGCGTATTATTTGTGATATTTATAACTCTATAAATGAAGTTTATTACGCTATGCGTACTATTTAATTCACGTGTCTCAGTGAAATGGGCCACGTGTATTACCAGTGCTCCGGACAATACGGGCACGTGTCTCAACCCTATCGAAAGCTTTGCTCGATTACGTAATATTGATATTGTTATAGCAAATTGCCGTAATTAAAGTCTGTATTCATAACGCGATCATTACGTACAAATTGATGTTTTTTATTTAACATGTTCAACGAGTTATTGCATTACATTATTGTGTAGAACTTCAAACTATAGTTCTTTTGACGAAGACTCTCCAATTCTTTAAGCTAGTTTATTTATGTCTTTTTTGTTTGAAGCTAAGTTTTTATACCTTACTACCTATATTTTGCTTAAAATTAATGTTTTTGTATATCGAGACTTACAAAATAATGTTTCGACTACGTTAATGCCATGCTTTGTCGGTTACAATAATGGCAGAAGCCCTATGAATGAGTTACGAGATATAGAACAGTACATCAGGTGACAATTATGTCATGTTATAGTTTTTCATTAAACTAGCTTTTGCCCGCTACTATTCGCGCGTATTAAAAACTCAGTAAGTGGCCTACGTGTTCTAAAAGATGTGCTACATCTGTGTCGAATATCGAGATCTATTCAGCCATTTAAGCTAACTTTAACATACATCCATCCAAACTTACGCATTTACAATATTACTAAGAAGTAAGAATGGCGCTTCACCACCTGATTGAGTAGATATTTGATGGAAAGATGCTCTAGTTTATTATTATCTATTCTTTACTCTTAAAGGTAGCTCGTAATGTCCCGCTTTACATTTGACTCGATATATACACACTTTTCTTTCTCTCTTTTAATTTCTAAGAGTATGAGTGAGATGGCAATTGTTTTAAAGCGTGGATTGATGTATGTAAGTAGATAAATTCATTAATATGCTATCGTTTCTATAAAACACTTGCAACGATGAACTGTACTTTGTTCTGCGCAAGTGTATGTATAATGAATTAGTATAAATTATGATACGTGGAATTTAAATTCTATTGGTATATAAATAAGATCTAAAATCGTCCAACGTTAGTTGTTTTTATAATGTGATTGAAAATTCAAAATAGTTTCATTCTTATTTCTAACAAATACGCGCCTTTGTGAAAGACATTTCTTTCATAAGTTAGGGTGTCCATGTTATTATTTAAAGGAAATCTTCACAGACTATTGTTAGTTTATTTTTACTATCTATCCAGATATTGTGTATATTTATTTACTTGCTTATAAATGCTAATATTTGTATAGATGAATGTTAGAACCTCCAGAACGGATTAAAGTATCGCCGTGATATTTGGTATAGATGTAGAACAGGCTGGAAGAACATATAGACTACGTATGATCCCGGAAATGTGTATGGTTCCCGTGGGATACATTTGATTTTGTGAATCTTGTGAATTTACTCGATAACTCTGCGATGGTTCAAGGATCGAATAATAAAATGTTGCTTTTTACACTCTTTTTAATTCAGGGGAAGTCGCGGACAAATGATAGTTTATAACATAACAGTGGGTTTCCACTGCCGTAACTCATGTACAAAAACATATTGTCATCCCTCACATTCACTTTGAATAAAACTGAGATAACAATATGTTTTTGTACAGGTATTTCTGCTATGAAACTCAACGGTTACTTTCACTGGTATGTATGTAAAGGAAACATTACGTATTCACTAACAAACATCAGAATTAACATTTTGCAAGTTATTAACGGTGACCACGCAATAATTTATAGTCATAATGGCATAAGCAGCATTTAAGGGATCACCATTACAAATAAATTATCCATAACGCCATCCACATCGTTGAGAACCGGCACTGATTGGAGGAACACCCTACGAGAGATGTTAATGGAGAGAATTCAAGATCCCCAGGAATGAAGAAACGGTACAGAGTCACTCAGTATAAGTAACGATGAGAAGGATTCGAGTGTCGCAGTATGCCTTAAAACTGGTCACCGTAGCCTAGCTCTAGCTGAAATTACAAAATGAATGTTGGCCGTTACTGAGCGCCGCTGACGTCCTTGACCCAAAAATAACAAAACATACGTCTTGACACCGTGACACGAACTAGAAACGAGTTTTTCATACAAAGTTACATGCGGGACCAGTGGGCGGTGCGCCGTCTCTGAACTTCTGAAATGCTAGTTTTATAACGGTAATAAGATTTTGTATTTCGTTTGTAAATTTTTAAAATAAATGTCGATAGTTACGCTTTTATATGTAACATTTTTTCTTAATTGAGACGAGTTATTTATTGAGTAGTCTTAAAACAGAATGGCAGCGGCAACACTACCGCGCCCTATAACCCATCCAAACATCCTATTTTGTTGGATTAATCTTAGAAATTATTACCTAATTTAGGACAAAAATATTTTTCTTTTCGTTCTATATATAATCGTTTATTACTGTAACCTCCAATTTAGGGTAAGCTAGGGAAACTTGAGCCGGCGACGTTTTTTTTTAACGGTTTACTTAAAAATATTGGCTCTTAGTTAATTGGGAAGGTTTAAAGTTTTTTAAAACACTAATAAAGTGTTTGAGAACGCTTGATCCAGTTACTCGATCGGGAGAAGTCGATGTAAATTAAGTAGATTTGCTCAAGTTTTAACGGCTTTAAAAAGTTTGAGAGTTTGAAATTCAGTTAACAATTTTACTGTTAGGGACTCTAATTACTTTTTCAGTTTTTACCTGGTTTTATACTAACCTCCAATTTTATAAACATTGTATAAAAATTGTATAAAAATAGATTAAAGTATATATTTTCATCCATTCAGGTAGGATTTATAACAATTAGGGTCTGTCCCACCAAATTGTAAATGTCTGAAAACAATCTAACGTGTAAAATATGTGATAGAAATATCGGATTTTGTTCCCATATCTGACTGACAGTGACGTTTTTAAGCTATCTGAGTCAGTGATAGGACAGGCCCTTAAAGTTTTATTGTCCTTAACCGTGTAATTAAGCCCGAAACAATTTAAAGTGAAAAGAACTTGATATAGTCTATTCTGAACACTAGAGGGTACTCGGTTAATGATGCAGGTCTCGGCAAGTGGCTGCGGACGTCATATAACTTCTATTGATTACTGCGGATATTATACTTTACAATTTTTTGTATAGCTTAGTATGGACACGCTGTTGAATTTACTAGTCTTATGATGCTGTAATTAACTGGAAATTATAAAGATCGTATAATTATAGAAATTAAATAATTTAGCCGTTACGTTTTTGATTTCGTTACGTTCAGCCACTTCTTTTTTTTTTACATTATTTTATTTTATTTATTACTAGCTGTTGCTCGTGATTTCGCATGCGTAAAATAGTAAAAACATAGCCTTTGTTACTCACAGATAAATTACCTTTCTAACTGTGAAATTTTAAAATCGGCCAAGTAGTTTTGGAGTTATTTTAATACATACAAATCTTTCCTCTTTATAATATTAATATAGATTTTTTTACTCAAAATTATCATATAGCACAATTGAAATGAATTAAGTAACTTCAAATCTTACTTTCTACAACATTTTTAAAATTTGTCTTATAAATTATACCTACGTTTTATTCAAATTAAAGTTATATGAACAAGTATATCCTCCAAACGATTGTTTAACGCATCGCTTTATAATCTTTATACCGTGCGTATCCTTGCAAATCCAACTGTCAACACAAATGTTGAATGAGACGTGCCATTTTAATATTAAAATGAGATTGTGTCTTCCATAGACATCGCGCATAAACAGAACAGCAAATAAAAGTAGATCACACTGTATTTATAGACTAGTTCAATGCAAATATAATACGGCTTCAAGGTAACTCGGACACGGGGGTGTGGAGGGGAATGGACGGGGCGGGGACTCACGACACATGACAATATGGCATTGTCTCCCTGATGTAAAGAGAATAACGTAGCAACCTGAATAGCGCTGCACGTGTTTATGCAACTTAAATGCAGCTATTCTTGTTCTTGATGTCTTTCTCATTCTGTTTGGAAAAAACAAAGATTATTTATAATGACCTCCTAACATACTGTATAATTATTTCTCTACTTTTCGAAAATAAAACAGAAATTGGTCTAATTTTAGCGTAACAATGAACTTTAAATTGTGGTAGACAATTAAAACTTGGCATTACACTCGTTCCACTTTTGTTGCGACTGAAATTAAAAATAAATACAATGTAGTACAACAATACATGTATTTAAGCGTAAATAACGCGAGTGCCATTTAAGATTCAATGCCGAATTAATTTGAACAATGTACGGACTGCGGACGACAAATAGATATTTGCATATTCATTCTGCAATGTACTAGATAGGCTACACTAGGTCACAGAATCCGTCTCTGCTTCGATTCTGTAGTTCCCTGGTGTTGCGGATGTCCATGGGCGTGCTGACCACCTCGGTTTTTCCGCCGCTTAATATTTTGTTTCAAGATGTATCACGCTAGATGCTAAAGGTAGATATACCAGTTAGCACGCTCTCCGTGATGTCTGACGTGACTGGACAACGTGTTTGTCTATAATAGGATTATTTTAATCCCTTTGTATGGCGGCCTTGTGCTGCCAATGCGTTGTGTGCCGTGCCATTGCCAATAGCGCTTCTCTACAAAACTTATATAAAAACGTAGTATGGAATTATGCATTGCATTTCTGTCACCTAGTTATCGTGCCATAGTAGAATGTTCAATATGGTTTGACCAAATGAAACACTCAAAGATTAACTTATGATCCAAATAGTTCTCCCCCGCGACTCCGTCCCCTTGTAATTAAAAAAAACAAAAGTGAATAGCCTATGTGTTCTTCCAGACTATGTTCTACATATGTGCTAAATTTCATCGAGATCCGTTTAGCCGTTTAGGCTACAAACTCTAACAAACATCTATCCATCCATCCAAACTTGCGTATTTATATTATTAGTAAGAAGTAAGATAATTTTGTTTCAAATGTTAGTACAAACATTTGTACCAATCGCGATCTTTCTGCCAACGTAACTAGATATAGTTTTTGGCCTACTGCTCTTAATTACCGTTGCATTGGCCGCTCACCAAATGTTAATGACCTACAAGCGAAAATGATCGTTATAATGATGGATGTAGTTTTTAAATTCGTATCAAGCTTGTTAACGTCAAGGTTGTGCAGTCATATGACCGGTCGTATGCAGCGTTGCATAATCTGTGAGTCTGTGACAGTCCTTTTGTACTGGAGATGGTTTTGTATGAGGATTTTATTACTCTTGTTATTATTTCAAGGGTAAACTCGTGGCTTTAGGTCATTAATGTTAAGACGGGGAATCGTAGAGCTTAGAATATTCTAGAATATTCATACGTGTATAATGTTATAAACAAACTTACCGTTGACTACTTTTACCGCAAACCATTTAAAATAACTAATTATAAATTTCTGTTAGTTTTTCCAACAAACCAATTATGTAACAATGTGGTACGTACCGTAGAGTAACTAGCACTGCGGATAATTAATGAGTATTTTCTTAATAAATGTTTATTTTCGACTATTAAAGTCTATATGAATTGTTAAATAGCTTAATATGTATTATGTATATATATATATGAAAAGTTATTACCTATAACAATTATCTATTAAGTATCAAGTATGTCGCAATACATTTGTAATTGCCCTTAGCTAATGGATGTTTAGTATCGTAGTTACTAAAGGAAATTAGTTCTCAAGAGACATGTCAGGTGTATTCACAGCTGACTATCGTTAACTGGCTTTCGCCAGTGACTGTCCGTGTGGCATTAATAAATAAATCCTGTTTTCTTTAAAACTTTACTCTACATCTGAGCAAAATTTCATCGAGATCCCTTTATCAGTTAAAGCTATACTCTAACAAATATACGTTCATCTGAATTTTCTCATTACAAATTAGTGAGAACTATTTTAACACACATTTTGACTTGTCCTATTACCATGTGTTGGTTATACCTTTCTAGTTTGGTCTAAAATATCGGCGATTAAAAGTTTCTATACTGTAAATAGAAATGGTATTTGAATTTTGGTTTGAAGAAAAAACCATTTAAATCAATTGTCATCTCTTGTGTTCTTGAAAAAGAGTGGAAATGTTATTCACATTGCTTTCATGTTATTCTCTAGCAGTCATAAAACATGTGGCTTGCAGCGAAGGATCAATAACAATAAGCGATGCCACGCCTCAAATCGCCTCGAGAACGTTTATCCTATTATAGTGGGAGGGCAAGAATCAGAGCGAATTCTGTCCACCACCCACGAGACATGCGTGGCTGAACAATTCATGCGACCATTTAAAGTTTATATCTGATGTTGAAGACAGATTCGATTGATAGATAGAAAATATTGCTGTCTCAGTGTTTTCCAAGAGAATGAAAGTGACAGTAATATATGTTTTTAGACAGTAGTAGAAAGATGGAAAGACACGATAATATCTTATCGTATAGGAAAAGAAATTGTTTAAACTATCGTGAGACATTGCTTTAAGCGAAAATTTTAACACTAATAGCGACACTTCAATACTTTTGAACCCATCGAAATCTCCGGCGTCGAAGCACGAAGATGCCACAACGCTCCCAGCGCCCCTACGCGCCCTAGCCCGCAGTGCGAGGTGCGACGTGACCGCGAACAAAAACTAATTAGTACTCGCCCTGAAGAAGGACCCCCGAAGGGTCTGAAACTAGTCGGGTGCCTTCACCGGAGAATAAAAGTATAGTAAATTGTTTAAATCCAAACCATAACGCGGTATATTTTGTCGAAACTCGATGTGACTGATTTTAATTCTTTATATTTGTTCATGTAAATTTACTGAATAAACTGTTTTATATGGTATTCAAAAGGCATGCCTACAAAGTGGCAACCCTTAACCTACAATTTAACGTTGTAAGTTACTGACGTCATCAAGCGCCAAAGGTCCATTACACAGACGCTTACCGTATTCACAACTCTCCGACCACTCGGCACGCTCCGGTAACTATGTTAAAACCCGTTTTCCACTAGCCCGACAAAACGACCAACTGCTATTCGTTTGAGTCGCGGGAGCGTTACTGGAATGGCTGCACACGGCTCTTAGAAATAGCAGTTGCAGGCAAAATAGAGCGGGTAGTCGCCCTAGTGTAATAAGGGCCTAAACTTCAGTTAACGCGCACTTTACTCTACGTTCATTAACAACCGGTGCAGGTTATCTTGAAATGGCTTTGAAACGATGTATAGTTGGTTGGACTACGTGTTTTGAATTTTTTAGAAATACATGTTTAAAGAATTTAATTTGCGCCAGGGTTTAAATGAAGTTATAAGTATGTGGTTAAGTATACGTAATGTTTTTCCAGTAAAAAATAATTAAAAAAGCCAACCGACTTTAAGGAAAAATATACAAATTATTAAAAATATTTGCACTTGTATTTTATTCTCGAAAGAGTACGCTTCTAGCAATTTATTATCAATACAAAAATAAGGACAGATAAACGTGATAAATGTTAAAGAATACATTTAACCCAATTGAGATAAAACATGTTTAAAGTCATCAAACTTATTTAGTTTCATTATGTTTTTTGATAAAACTTAAATGGACTAGATGATGTATCAATCTTACGATCTTACTTCTTACTAATATTATAAATGCGAAAGTTTAGATGGATGGATGTACGGATGTTTGTTAGATTTTGTAGTCTAAACGGCTGAACGGATTTCGATGAAATTTGGTACAGATGTAGAGGATAGTCTGGAAGAACTTATAGGCTACTCACTTTTGTTTTTTTTTAATACCACGAGCATGGAGTCGCAGGCGAGAGCTAGTCAAAACTAAATTAACTACAATCGATATAATTTTTCACAAAAATCTCAGAACTTGTTAACAAGAACATTGTTACCTTTGTTTTTCAAAGATAATGTATCTATGTATGTATGTTAATTCATACATAATGTTTTTTGTTGCAGGTACAACGGAGCGCGCTTGCCTGATCACTGGCTCCGTGGACGGCATCATGATGGTGTTGGACTTCATTATGGAGAAGATCAAGGAGAAGCCGGAGCTGGTGAAGCCGTTCCCAGAAGGTGTCGATACCAAGATGCCACAGGATAGAGATAAACAGGTCAGTGCAAATACTGTGCTCACTCTGTTGCAATTTTGTTAGATCGAAGTTGCTAATAGTGCAAGTTTAGTACTCAAAACTACTTGAGCCGACTTTTTAGCAATTACTAAAGGATTCTGAGTGCAGCAGTGTAATAGATATAAATATAATATCCGTCAGGTAGAGGAGTCGTTAATAGCAGTCTTGCAACACTTCTCCTAATTTCTCAAAATTTTAAGGTCTACTTACGCTTTTTTTCTCCAGTACGCTATTAC
Source organism: Papilio polytes (assembly GCF_000836215.1). Lineage (NCBI taxonomy): Eukaryota > Metazoa > Arthropoda > Insecta > Lepidoptera > Papilionidae > Papilio > Papilio polytes. The sequence continues at coordinate 3,139,055 of NW_013525180.1, forward strand.
GCTCTCTGAAGAGTGCATTATCGGGTTTTTCATTACCACTGACCTACTACCATGTGTGATACAAAGTAGGGAGAGAGAGAGAGAGTTACCGCGTAATTTTATTCTGTCCCAATTTATCACGTCTAAGTAAACAACGCCCTGAGTTAAATTTAGAAATGTGATTTCCTATAGCTTCAATCAACTTGGAAGGAACGTGTAGCAATCTCCGATAATTTCATTCCACTTTTGCGATTCCAATTAACTTAAACTTATGATGAAGTTGAAAATAAGTGGAATCACAGCTCTTTACGTACTGGTAAATTCGATTGCCAAATATTCATCTTGTGAATATATTTTTTTATCTTTATTCGATTATATTTAACATAGTAACTATTATCTATACATATAATAAAACTGGAGTATCTGTTTGTAATATCATTTCGGCCAGACTTTCACTGAAGGGTAGCTGACATAGACGGGCATATTATCTTTTTTTCTTAATATTGCGTCGACGAAGCAGATATTGTTCATAATGCACGTATATCGTTTAATTTTAGCTACAGGGCGTCATTAGCGTCCCACATGGGGCGTCATCGACACGTGGCCCCGTTTATCTAACGAACGGACGGACATATTAGCCAACAAATTGCCCCATTTTGTATTGTATTGCACTTGTTATATGCTACTATGATAAAATTCATTACATATTTGTACAGTAAACGGTTTCAATGATAAATAAAAATGTCTTGAGAAACGAAAAAAGATAAACAATTCGTGTGGTGTGTATGGGATTTTGAACATTTTGCCACCGAATTTTCTCGATGACGTTACGACTACATTCTCACAACTGTCACGCATTCGTGATAGACCCTCTAGTGTTTGTTAATACGAAAACAGATGCAAAATAACGATAGTAAGTTACAAATTGCGTGCTCACACGTTATAGTGCAAGCCTCACAGCAAATTGCCATTCAAAATGGTCATTAAATAATTTTAATCCAATCCGGTAATAGTAACGAAGTAAAGGCTCGTGCCGAGGCTCCTGAGGGACCCCTCGAGTTTAGTTACCCATAAACGAGGTTTAGGCTAAGCGTCAACTGCGCTCGGCCACCTCAAGCCCGGTGAATCTGTAAATGCCTCTTCAAGGAAACAGTGGCCATTTAGTCATAAAAAAACATTTTAATGTTGTCTATGATCGTATTTGCATTGCATGGCGCCACGAAAAGATGGTAATGTTCACAAAAGCGGAACCTTCAATCTTGATGGGTTTAATTTTTCTTGAACCCCCTATTTTTACTTAACGATGTGATCTTTTTTAAGATTGCTTTGTAAGAAAAAGAATAAATTGTGATTTATGTTGTTAATTGAAATCTTTACAAAAAAATTTAAGCGTAGCCGACGTTACTAGATAAATAATATGACTTTATTTATTCTGTATTTTATTTGAATTTAGTAGAATAGTAATTGTTACTCATAATTGTTTAATTACCCTTTAGTGTGGATGTAAAATCCAATGTAAAATCTATAGTAAATTTAAAAACTGTAGATATTTTTAAATCGTATTGTGACAACAGAGCAGTGTGTTGTACAATATAATTAAAACCCGTGGCTTGTGGTGCGTGTGCCTACTGCATTGCGGTACTCGCCTTATTGTATCATACGCGGTCGCTCACTTCCATTCCGGGAATTATTTAATTTATTTAAAAGATCATACGGTATTAAAATTGTACATTTTTTACCAGCTGGGCAGCGATACGTGAAAAATTAACATAATTTAATGTTTTTTATGTGATTACATTTATGCCACAAGTTATTTTTACCTTATTCAAATATTACTGGCATATTACAAACATTATAACCTCTTTCAATATTGAACAAATAAAACTGCACGTGGTTTTATTTAAAATTCGTATTAAAAGACGAATATCAAAGACGTTTTAAAAAGCAAGCTGTTTAAAAACTTATAAAGACAGTTAAATTAAAAAAAAAAACGGATTTAACAAAGTCGGTTCAGTTAGAACCGTCCAACGTTCTTATCTTAGTCTCTTTGTTAAATATTTACACAAAATGCTCCGTTGTCAGAGTTTAGGTTTCATAGCTTTCGGGGGACGCCGTTTCTGTGCAAATTACGTCGTTCCGTTTTACGGTTGCAAGTTTGAAAATAATTAAATGTATACCTTTTAAATGTTGTGTGGAAAGCTGATTCGTGAGACCATATAAAAGTATAATCAGATTGATAATTTTTACTGGTAGTATGTAATAATCAATTAAAATTGGTTCATCTCTCGTTTCTATAAACCAAATTTGCTTAAATTTAAGGAAATAGTAGCAAGGTTGTTGCCTTGTCGTCAAAACTGTACATTTTAACTCAAGTAATGTATTAATATGACGAAGTTACTAAAATAACATTTCAATCAATTTCGTGACCTCACCGCCGCGTAAACTAAGCTGGCTGACGAGCACGTGTCATTTGTGCACGCCTATGCACGCTACGGACACCATATATCATGAACGTAATGCGACTGTCCGGTCAATAATTAAATTATTTATTACCACTATAGTAAAATAGTTACTTAAGCAGTCCTTTGGTTTATGTTCCTTACAATTATTTAGTAACCTTAACTAGGACACCGACACTTAGTTGTGCTTAGAGTTTAGAAACTTTCGTATTTTAGAATCTACCCCAGTTATTTACAATATTACGCCAGTTAAAAATGCAAATGTTCCCGGCCGTTGTCCGGAGGGTTAAGTGGAAATAACGGATTTACGGTTTTGCATAATCCTGACTCGCTTCGCGACGCCTTTAACAAAGGGAAATTAAAAAAGGTTTATGAAAATACACGTATGATATTATTTTAATTTTTGCCGGTCGTGGTATAAATATACATTTTATTCAAAACTCGTTAGCATAGATCTAATGTCAACCTCAAAACTCCTCCAATTTACGTAAACCAAAGGCCGTCGTCTAAAAAATTTGCCATGGCTCTCTGACCATTAAGATCACAAGTTTTGATGTAGTACATTAGAAACATGAATTTTAATTATAAATGTAATATTTTATATCAAAGCAGCCTATTTAAGATGCGATTAGAATTGTATGTTTATATTTCTGCTTATCGTCTTGGGAGAATCATTACTATGTCCTGACATCGATGCACCAAGCGACTGGCAAATAGCCAAATAAAACACACAGCACTGTATTGGTATTTATGAGGTTTTTACTTTGTACTACTTTTTAATTTAACAATTTATGTTATTTTTTCTATAAGTACTTAGGGATCTCCCGATTAAGATTGTTGTCATTAAGTAAAATAGAATTAGGCAATAACTTTACCCAGTTTCGAGTGATAATAAATTGCATAAGATCGAGAAGATCCTTTTCGTACTGCAGTAGTCTTATATGCTATTTTACATATCTGAAATAGCTTTGACATATTTTCTGGCAGAACTAAGTTATCTAAGTGAGCTAAGCTTGTCGGACTATAGTTGTTTATCTTACGCAATACAAGATATGTCCTAGATTGTAGCATTGGATGCGCATCCCAGTGCAGTTACGTAGCCTAGTGCCGGTGGGGCGAGGGCGCCAAGGTCGCGCGCTAATACCGGCTGCGTTTGCAACGCCATCTAGTTAGCTGCAATGCTGTAATGTCCACTTAGGTCATACAAATTGTATATTATCTTCATTGTTTAGTGGAAAACAAGTTTAACTAGGCATGTTTTTCATTCATACACATTCTGAATTTAAATAACTATTGTAGATGGAAAGTGCGATAGAAAATTTTATCGCATACGCTTTGTTCACGAAACTAGGTTTCACTACTAAAGAGAATTCATTCATGTTAAATGGCAGTACACGAGATTCGTAAGGCAAGTATTTCGGCCATTGTAGGTCAACTGTGGATTCAAATACAGACGCCTCCGCTCCCTAGAGGGTGTTCACAAAAGGATTTCTTAACGACTACACGGCGCTCTTTACTTAGCGCCTTTGTGCTAACAACTTGAGACTACCTGAATAGGCTATGTAGACCTGACCTCGTATCGCTAAATTATTTTATGAATATATTTTAAACGGAACTTGGTACTTTTAAAAATACCTAAATGTATTCGAATATATTATGTTAGGATAAAAACAGTTTGTTTAATTAAAATACAAGTAGATTTTATATTCATATTATTGAAAACATGGTAAATATTACTTTTAAACTGACTTCCAAACAGGAGATTCAAATTTTTTCTGTATGTATTTAATTTGAAATTGAGGACTGTGAGGTAACAGCATCGGTCTGTTATCCGTTTGTCAACAAGTGTGTTTACAATGGAAACCCACATAAATTGTTGTATTTATTCCACAGGTTAAAATCCTAGTACCAAACTCGACAGCGGGCATGATAATAGGCAAGGGCGGCAACTATATCAAGCAGATTAAGGAGCAGAGTGGCAGCTACGTCCAGATATCGCAAAAGGCCAAAGAGCTCTCTCTACAGGAGAGATGCATTACTGTTGTAGGTAAGAAGCCTTTTGAAGTTCCCAAATTTAAAATTTTGAAACATTTTTAAGTGGTATAGGCACCAGCTAGCTCGGCTTCGCACTGGCGGTAACAAAAATTAATAGTTGTTATATATTTGTTACAGAAAATGTGGAATTTTCACTATACTGAGAAAGAATAGAATTTTTATAATCAGTTCTTTACTAATCTGATAAAGCGTAATGCGTACTTCGTGGCTTAAGATGTCAGCAATCACAGCATATTTTTAAATAATTCTTTTTTTTATAAAAATCCCTACACTTACGACACGCTTTAGGCTATATCTTTTCACCCTATTAAATTTAAGGGGTAAATAAATTAGAAAAACCTTCATGTGGGAAAGGGACCATAAAGTACAAGCTGCCAACATTAAAGAAGCAAGGTTATTATGGTAACAGTAATTTTGACATTTGCAGTTTTAACATATTTTTTTTTATAACATAAGGTGGCAAACGAGCAATCGGCCACCTGAAACCGCCAAAATGGCGAAGCGACCGCTGCCCACAGACATCCGCAATTGCAGATGCGTTGTCTACCCTTATACGACGGAGGAGGAGACGCACATAAAGGGGATATTTCCCCTTCCTATGCATCTCCCCCACCGTCAAATCCGCTTTCTCTTCCCAACTTCTCATTGCAAGAAAAGAGTGGTAAAGAGAAAGGGACTTAAATTAGGCCTCCGGCACCACACTCATCAGACGAAACACGGAATTGCTTCCATTTCACGCCTCTCTTCTGTGAGGTCGTGGTATTACACCGGGCGTGCCGGCCCTGGGCACTACCACTGTTAAATTTTTTATAATTTCTATAATTTCATGCGGATGAAGCCGCACGGGAACAGCTCGTAATATATAAAACTATGCAGTTATAAACATGTGTATTAAGTATCAACTACATTGTAAATTGACCGAAATAGCAAATTTATACGACTATGAGTATCATTTTACAAAATAACTGGAAACCATTACAATGTTGTTTTTTCCGTCGGCAGTAAAATGTAAACGAATTCTTGGAATTCATTTACTATCCAATAATTTTTTTAATTTAGTGTAGATTTAGAGCCTGTCCCACCACTCTGATGGAGACTCAGATAGCTTAAAAATGACGTCACTGTCAGATAAGGGAACAAAATACTATATTTCTAACACATATTTTAGACGTTGGATTGTTATCAGACAATTTACAATTTGGTAGGACAGGCCTTTAGAATGTCAAAATAACATTTAAGAGGCGTTTAAGTGCCGACGAATTTTAAGTGTTGCTTAAACCATTTGGCTTTAATGTTGTTTTTTTTTATTCCAGGGGAAAAGGAGAATAACAAGAAAGCGTGCCTAATGATATTGCAGAAGGTGGTAGATGACCCTCAGTCGGGGTCCTGTCCCAACGTGTCGTACGCGGACGTGGCGGGCCCCGTCGCCAACTACAACCCTACTGGCTCGCCGTACGCCGTGCCCACCTCTGAGGTGACAGAGGTGATAACTTGGACACGCTCATAGTATCCTAGATCCTTCAATCGGTTTTCTTAAGTGATTTTATAATGTGCTGCTTAAAGGCAATGTAACTTTAATATGACCCGTGTTAAGGTATTGGATGAACTTGTGGACTAAATTCTGCTGTAGTAGGGTGACGAAATTTCTAAATTTCTAATAGGACATATACTTAAAAAAAATATATTTAAATATCAATGGAATTCTTTTCGGTTTTAAATCAGGGGTATAAAACTTCTCAGACCATTTTTAAAAGTTTTTAAATTAAGCATACCAAATTTTAATATTTGATAAGCTACAATTTGGTATGCTTGGTTTAAAAAAATAAAAAAATGTAAACTGAGGCATATTTGTTATGATCTTGATATTTTATTGCAAAGGTTAGTATATTTCGAGGGAATGTAGGAGATCTTTGTGAGCGTGTTCAAGTATGCCACTTGCCTCGTTCCCAACTCTCCATCTCTCATGCATCATGACACCTCATCATATGTCTTGTGTCATAAGCACGGAACTAAATACCAAGGATACTTTGGATATTATAAATTTACAAGTTTTCCTAATTGTATGTAAACACTGACATCAACATCAGTATGAAAATATTAGTCAAATGTCTATTATTTTTTATAAAATTGTGTTTAAACCTGAAAAAAAAAAAAAATTTAGTTGTTAGTATCAAGAAATATAGTATTTTTTAAATAGTAGGAAATAAGTCGACATAACATTATCATGTCCACCCTCAGTATGAAGGAAATCACTGTCCATCCACGCCTCATACAACTTTGTTACTCTTGTCAATAGCTAAGGTAGTGTTACTCCGTACAGAGTCATGGTCTGGGCGGGTCTGTGGGCGCAGTGGGCGGCGTGGGCTCCGTGGGCTCGGTGCTGGTGAACGGCGCGGCGGGGCTGGGCGCGCTCTCGCTGTCCCTCTCGCTCGCCCCGCCCGGCACGCCGCCCCCCTCGCCTCTCACTCAGCACACGCTCGACCATATTAAGGTATGTTTCCACTGCAATGGACAACATTTTATTGCAGACTTAGTATCGTATAAAAAAAGCCAATTTTACTCACTGATTCAGCTTGCAAGTAATTTTGATATCGGCCCAGTAGTTATTGAGTTATTCCAAAACATACACAAATACAGAGAGCGAGAAAAAATTGAGAGCGTCGGTGGCTCAGTGGTTTAAGCACTTGACTTGTAATCTACAGGTCTTGGGTTCGAATCCCGCCGCCATGTACCAATGTGATTTTCAATTTTTCGAATTTTCATATGTACATAATTTACCCGACGTTCTTACGGTGAAGGAAAACATCGTGATGCAACCTGCACATATCAGCGAAGAAATTCAAAGATATGTGTGAAGTCAACCAACCCGCACTTGGCCAGCGTGGTTGACTATGGCCTAGTCACCCTAACTTTAGGGTAGGCTCCGAGCCCCTCGGTGGCGACGTATAGTGAGCTGGTGATGATGATGATGATGACACAAATACAAATCTTTCCTCTTTGTAATATTTACATATAGATATAGATAGAATTACAGAAGTCTCATCCATTTTTACTTTATTTAATAGATTCTGACTTTTAGTTTATATGTCTGAGTCTGAGCTTTCGCTCGCGACTCCGTCCGCGTAGAATTAAAAAAAACTTAAGTGAGTGAGAACCTATGTGTTCTTCCAGATTATCCTATACCAAATTTCAATTCAGTCGTTTAAGCTTCAAACTGTAACAAACAATCATCCATCTAAACTTTCTCATTTATAATATTAGTATGATTAATACGCTGCATGTACGTATCCCGTGTGCGTACAGCACGCTTCACTATGAATGTTTGGTGCTTCCTTCATACAACTTGTTCAACACTAACTGCATACACAAACAGTGTTCAGTTTGATCGCTTCTCTACGGATTAAGTCTGTACAAGGGTGACTGTGTGGTGTCGGTGCAGGTGGCGCTCCGCCAGGCGGGGTACTCCGAGGCGGGCATATCTGAGATAGGCGCGGCGCTGTCGCTGCTGGTGAAGCACGGCGTGCTGGGGCTGGCGCTGCCGGCCGCGCTGCCGCCGGCGCCGCTCTCCGCCGCGTACTTCCCGCTGCCGGCGCAGGACTCGCCCGCGGTCTTCGGCCCGCTGGGTCAGGTCGGCCTCGGTGAGTTCTACTACACGTATACAAACTCTATCAACAAATTACGCGACAACGACCTCTGGCCGCTGACGTACCAATATTAAATTGTCTTCACTATGAGATCGCTTTATACGGTACAATCAGCTGCTAAAAATATTTACAGCTCTAAACTTGTATAGCCTATCAAATATATAGACGTATCTGTTTGCAACCAAATACGATTATGCAATTGACGAATACGTGTTTAAATGTATTTGAAACTTTTACTAAATTGATACGTAGTTTTGCAGCTAACTGTACTTTTAAATATAGAAAGTATTACATTTGTCTCGTATTCGTTTCGCCTATAAGTCGATTTAGTTATAGTATTCAATCCGATTGAAATTATGTGTCAAATCAGGGTTCGAAACGATACGGTAATGAAGGTACGTTGAAAGTTTATGTAGCGCAATTTAGGATATATTATAGCGGAATTAAAAGTGTTTAGTATGCTAATTTAAAATTATTTAAAAGACTATAAAGGTTACCAACGAATTCGTAGTAAAGAGGGACGTTATGTATTATTTAGGTTAGTAATTTTAATATAGTAACAATTACGTGAAATGTTTATGTTAAATTACGTTTTTATCTACTTCGACAAATTTAGAAAGACACAAGTGAGATTAGGATAATTGAAAATATATCGAAAAAGCAATAAGTTGATAAAATTAATCATTATTGAAGTATGAAATTTCTTTAACAAAGTGTGGTAGGTGTTTGTGACTGAAGTGGTTAGAAAAGATAACAAGATTTCATCCAGTTTCTTTTCCAATAACTTGCTATAGCTCGAAGGACCATTTTCATATCAAGTAAACATCAATCAATAATCAATTCATTTAAATAGTTTTGACATAAAATAAGTATGAGGTTTTCTTTGAAATAATTCCCAATTCACAGTTCACAATGTTCAGGACTTATAAGACTTATGTTGGACTTAGAAGACATGTGAAATGAGGTTAATCCAATTACTGATAATAGGAATATCCCGCTTTAATCCCGAGAGCAAAGTAAATCATGGTCGCTGTAAACAAATTGACAATAGTCGACAAATCCATCAAAGACTTGACCTTGCGAACGCTGCGTCAAGGTTTCATATGTAAGCTAAATACAACTTTAAGCCATTGCAATAGATATCAATTTCTATATAAATATATAACCTTGTTTGAGGTATAATCACAAACACTAAGCCCCAGCTAATTGTGTGCATTTATTTAAAAGGTCGCACGTTTTGTTTTACTTGTCAAGGGAATTTTTACTTTATGAACGTTGTAATAGTTATTGTAATCGATTGTTTAGCAGTTTGAATAGTATGCATATTTTATTATTAGAGAAATAATCGATTATCCTTGTAACTTGTTACACGTGAAGTTTGTAATAAAATTTTATGATAACTTCCGAAAGGATTTTTATAAAAATGACCATGTTTTTAAGTCTCAAAAATTAATTACAATGCATATTGAATACTTCATATTATACTTATTAGTGGCTACAGTCATAATTTTTTTCTTCCGACTAAATATGATATAGGCAACTTTATTATTTAAAAAAATGCCATATATGGTAATATTTTATGGCAATGTTGTTATGTTGATAAATATAAATTAATATTTCTTGCCATTTTAATTTAAGGTAATCACCAAAAATGAAATTTTTTTTATCTGTAGAAAAATTAAACAGCATATAGACTAATTTTTAAATAAGTTTTAGAATTAATAATGTTATTGTTATATGTTAATTAATGTTTTTTGTAATTTTAAATATGTTTTAGTGATGTTTAAAAAACAATGTGATATAAAGAAGTCACACCACGCTCTCAAAGTCGGTTTTACGCACAAAATTCTAAATTATCTTCTTAGCGCTTTTTACATCAAAACTCTTTTGGTTCATTGGCTGACTATTAACACTATCTATGACTCTAAAGTTTTTCTGCTTTACTTATTTTTTGTATCTTTTTAATTAATGTTTGAAAGCGTTTCATTTCGTCAATTAAAAAATCTATAAAATTATATTGCGTATAATGAAACGCTGTCAATTTTTTTTTGTTGTAATTTAACTGTTTAAAAGCATAAAAACATTTAGACGAAAAACAATTATTGTTCAATTACGGAATCATTTAAAAATAAGAGAATTGTAAAATAATTTTAAGCGCATGTAAGTTCGTTTTATATTATTTTTAGGTTATATTTATCATCATTCAAGAAATTAAAAATGTATAAATACGAAATGTCGAAGTTCAAATGTTCAGTGCCTCTGAATTTAATTTATAGTGGAAAATTTTTGATTTGTAAAAAAATATTATATAAGTTTTGTTTGTTACAAAGAATATGTTTGAAACAACTAATTGTTATTCGTCTACACAGTTTCTATGGCATGCAATTGAATTGTGTGTTGCTGATTTTGTTTAACACAATTGGCTTTTTAATTGGTTTATTTTGAAGTTTACAATAGTCGCGTATCGAAATTTCAAATCAGCTTTTACCATTTCATCCTGTCGGCAATACACTTTTAACATTGTATCGAGGTTATGTGTCAGAATATGTGAAAATTCCTCCATCTTTAAAAAAAAAAAGAAATTGTACCATTCTGCCAAGGTTCTTAATTCTAACCTGCCAGTCATACTTTTTTAAGTTTAAAATATTCTAGTTTTATATTACATTTCTTGAATGCGTAAGAATAAAAATAATTATTTTTTACTTGGCCTGTTTCTATAAATATGTCTTTGTTGCATATTCTGACACATCTTCAATGCAAACTAATTTTGAAAGAGCAATTTGATAGTAAAATTTATGAAATAGTTGATGCACCTTAATTATTTAAAACTTCTGTAAAACTTGAATATACACGCAATAGATAAAAAATAAACAAAAATCTATTTAAATACATGAGTTTTACGAGATGTGTCCCATTATTTAAAGAATTTATATTTTTAAATACTTACTTAACTATAGTGGCTGTAGTTTAAAGTTTATCTTTTCTCTAAATGCTTCAACAAAATATTTAAGTCGCATCAACATTTAAAATACTATTTTTAGTATTATTTAAGTAGAATACAAGTTGCTCTTTCGTCCTTCCGTCTGTATCGTCCGCAAGTCCGCTACACAGCGCCGCCGCGACCACCTCTGCAACTCATTCGGCACAGTTTCTATCAAAATTTCATCACCTCTAGTGCACACGACACTTACAAAGCCGCGACCCGGGTTATGCTCTTGTACGGTTCTCTTAACTTTGATACGATTTAAAAAAAAAATAATAAAGCACTTGGCGCTTTTATTTCATATTTAATCAGTGAAACAATATTTTTTTTTTTCAAAGAATATCTGATTAAACCTAATCTAAAATTCCTTAAATTTTTTATCAAATTATACGATAGTTAACAAGTAAAGATTATAAATGTTGAATATTGGAAGAGTTAGGGCACGTGTCGGGGGACGTGCAAAAGCATCACCCTGTACCGAGTCGGGCAGACAGGCAGTAGTCAGTCGTGCAGTCGGGCAGTCGGGCA
>NW_013525180.1:3151907-3183060 GCF_000836215.1 Papilio polytes
GCGGCGCACGTCCGTCGCGTGTCGCAGCTGGCGCGATACTGCAATACTACAATGCAATAGCTAGCCGGGGCCGTGCAATGCCAGCGCCGCGCCGCGCCTCGCATCGACAATATAGTCATATTTACAATAAATAAATAAATAAATAAATAGATTTATCTATATTCATTTAACGCATATATAATATTCGTGTTGAACATTTTATTGCAATATGTTTGTTTTTGTCGTGTTGGCAGGTAATGGTTTGAGAGCCGCTTAGCGGTGCACGTTGTTGTTAAGATGTATAAGTAAAGAGTACGATTGTGATATCTCCTATCACGGAAAATTCCTATTCCATTACATTTTTATTTTTGTATATTATTCACCAATTACATTTCGGTTGCGTTTTATTTCATTGTATATGTTACCATTGTTAAGTTATTATTTTTTTAATGTTCATAATTTTGTCGTTATATCGACGTATGGGAAATTAAATTTATTCAAAAATATGAATTGTTCAAAAATGCTGATTAATCGTACGGCTTAGTAAAATGTGTTTTAATCAGCGCAAGGGGATTTAGGAACCAAATAATTATCCTAACCAAAGCTGGTAATTTTAATTTTTGACAAATAAAAAACAACAGACGACATATTTTATTTAATATAATATGGTTGGCATAATATTATTTTTATTTTTGACATTATCTTTTTGAATGTATTAAGAGAGTTTTTATTTCATTCCTAATTTCTCGCGATGATAGATCTTTATTTTTTATACATTTATAATGTTGTGTTAATTCTGTTAAGAAAGTTCATTTGTTGTCGGTCTAAATTTGTCTTTAAACTGTAAGTACAATATAAATGTAACAATATATGCGTGTCCATATACTAGAGAGGTATATATTTTAAAGGTTTTAATGCAGATTTCTATATATTATTCAAGATGACAATATGAAATATTCTTATTTACAGTTACGTACTAATTGAAACGTTATATTTTAATGCGCCATCGTTTAATGCAAGACGTTCGTTTTCGTCACCGTAGGAAGGTAATAAAAGCTGTGATTGTTTTTCGACATTGTCAAGGTACTTCGTGTCAGTTTATATATGTAGTTCCGAGGCCACGGCTGTGGTCAGTCCGCGGGTGTAGTTTTAGTTGAGTTTACCTCAGAAGTGCCATCTAACTAGTGCAGTTTAGGCTCGTGTTTATTCCTTGCCTCTTTAAACGCCCCGCGTTGGGCGACATCTTGTCTTTCAAATGAAGCAATAGTACACGATGTGAATTCCTAAGCGGTGTATACTTATGTCATAAAGGAATGAAGTACAAATTGAAAACATAATAAAGATATATTTGAACCGGCGTAAAATAGATGTTAGTGTATAAGATGAGGAATTGAGAGCGTGTTTTCGGCTTATAGCGCGGCGAGGCGCCAGCGTCCGCCGCGGCCCGCCCTAGCTGGCCGTCTTCGTGTGTTGACACGCTGCGTAGACGCATTAATGTAGCTAGTTTATAGTATATTCAATCTTTAATAAAAAAAATGTGTAAAATAGGTTTAAATCTATTCCACCACTCTGGTGTTTTTTCGACTATTTCATCTATGTCTGTGTATTTTTTCGGGGGTAGTTCAGATATCGTATCGTGTCAATTAAAACGTGGTATGACATGCTCGCGACTGTGACGTAAAGATGGCGGCGATGACGCCACACTCACGTGTAGCGCTACAACAGTCACAAATTGGACACTTTTAGTAACACGTTAGTGTGGCAACATCCGCTAAGTATTGGGAAATCTCAAATAGTTGAGAATTTTAAAAATTGGAATGGTCAAAGCGGTAAAAGTGGTCGCAAGCGTGAAGTAAACGTACAGCGCGCCTCGCGGAGGCTTCCCGGCGCAGCTGTCGGGGGCATGTCGATTTTATAAGCTCAATTTTATTGAAATAAAAATCTCGGATAGTCGGTACGTGTAAGTGAATACGTCAATTATTGGAAACTATTTGTGTTTAGCTATCCGACTCCTTACCCTTGCCATTCTATCTTCTTATACTTGTTATAACCGTTTTGTTTGGTCTCTTTTCTGTCATTTCGAAAAAAAGACAATCTTTATATCAAAATTTAAATTACATTGTTTCCTTAAACGAATGAAGTAATTAAGTCACATCAGTTTATTGTTAAGTACAATTTTACCATACGAAAGTTACCGTTATATTTGACAGTTTATACTTAGTAGTCGGGCGAGCCCTGTGGGTAGTTGTAACTTCCAATCCTCTGTATTTCTCTTTGTCCTCTTGCCTCGTTATCGAAATGTTCTTTACAATGTTTCTGTCTTCACGAAGACATTCCAGCTAGTGTAGATGCGAACCACGTCGTGTCTTACCGCACATGCGCTTTGTCTTTATTAGAATTAATATAGCCATAGGCGACAGTTTAAGGGGATATTTAGTCGTTCATCATAGATTATATAAAAGTTTTGAAACCACAGTTACCTTTTTAGCATCTCGCTAGCGTTTGTTGTGAAGGAACAATGTAAAGAACATTTCAATTTCGTGATAGTTATTCGATGAAATTCTAGTTGTTGTATTTAATTATTATTAACGATACATTGGGTATATATAGGCAATTACTGATGAAAATGTTAAAAGTTGTTATACCGAAGTTGTTACAATATTTGAGAGTATATTATTATCGTCGATACAAATTATTGAATTTTCTTAGTGTAACATTATCTGAGAAATAGTTATGGGTTTGTTGACGTGTGGAATGATAATAAATAGATGATTTGTCGTCCCGGAGGTAACGCGACACGCGAGCACGTGCAGAGCGACAGGTGGCTTGATGTACTGTTCTGTGATACTGACTGTTACGCTACCTAGCACGTCGGTCCGGCCTACGCTGTGTCCCGCCCCCGCCCCGACCCGCCCCGCCCCTCGCCCCGCCCACTGCCCCGCCTTGCCAACCCTCACGTGTCAATACTGTACACGACACTATACAAAGTACATAAATATCAAGCTATAAATAATTTTAAACATAACAAAAGTAAAAGGTTGTGCATAATAAAACAATAAGTTATGTACAGTATTGAAACAATTTTGTGCATTATTTTCTGATGATTATGAAAATTTTGGTCCTATGGAGTCGGAGATAATTTTAAGACGAAAGGATGAGAGCGTTTCGCTATCAAGTAACATCGAGGAAAGTTAAATGTTATTTAGCGAGCAATCGATTGGTATAGTGCGAGAACGCAGCTGACCCTCCCCCCAGCCCACTCCCCCGCTGCACCACGTCACCATCACCCCTCCCACGGCGCGTCAGTCCGCAAATCAGATTTATTTTAGCGCAGTTATCGAGTAAGTAATTTTGATGTCGTAGGCTAAGGTAGCTAGTTATTACTCTTCATGATACAATGTAATTGAGGTACGAAGTGGACACGTCGAGCCGGGATGGGCGACGTCTCATCACCTCCTTTTTAATTTTAATAGCTAAATGTTGTTGAATTTGTTGATAGAGTGGTTTATTGTAATTACTATAGGTAGTTTAGTGGGTATACAAGAGACGGTTGCCGCCATCGGGCGCTAGGGTTAGACTAAGGTCCGATACTGTGTATTGGGAAATGGCTGTGCGTTGCAAGTGTAAGTCGACGTCTGCCGCCGCCCCGCCCCGCCGCCCCACACGCCCCGCCCCGCCCCGCGCTATCTGTATATAATTGCATAACATTATTTCATTTACGTTATCCTCCTTGCTCATTGTCATCAATTTATTAAAGACTGAGGAATCAACTCGCGCATGACATCGTCACGAACGCGTCCCCAACACTAGGGGAGTATTTGTAATATATAATTGTTTATTGTCATTAAATTTTAAAAAATTGTATCGGTCGGTCGGGGGCGGAGTCGCCGCCGCTGGGGGCGGGGCGGCGGGCGGCGGGAGGCGCGGCGCGCGGCGCGCTGTCGCTCAGTCGTTGTCTCACCAACCTTTACACATGTTGAGATTGATATGTTATACTAATTCTATTGAATTGTAACTTGTTGCGTAATATAAGTGTACAGACAGGCACCGGCTCCCTCAGTTATGTTGACGACCGATTTGTTGATACGCGGTTACATTCATTGATTTATTCATATTTTATTATTGATATATTATTTTGTTAACTTTGTTTAACTATAACGGGTCTGCTGATGTTATGTACGAAAATAAATATATTAGTTTCTATTTCTTTGAATTCTGAATTCGCTAAATTTTAGCCAACGTTGATTATTTAGTGTTAATGAAATTTCAATAATTTTGTTCCAATGTTTGTTTTGCTATTGTAAAAGATAAGAGGTAAAATGAAGGTAACATGTCTTAGTGGATAAAGCTCGAAAACCAATAAAAGGTACCTTGAACATTGTCTATAATTATATTAACAATAAATAAATGCAAAATGAGAGAGTTGTTTTATTTTTTCACCTTTCACCATAACATTAACTTCTTAACTTGGAAGTCTCAAAAAATACCACAAAGATTAGACTAATTGTAATTGCATGAAGTATTTATCTCTTTATAATATTCATGATGAATATTTCTAAATGATAGTTATTTCTAGATTAAAATTGAAATAAAACAAAATAGTAGAATTAAAAAATATATATATATTAATGCCTGCAGTGTAAATACTGAAAATTAGTCGAGATTCATACAAAAATACATCATTCTGGACGGAATGAAAACATTTAAAATATAGTAAAAATAAAATCAAAACAACAAACACAATCACAAAGTAGATGGAATGAATCATAAAAATTGAGATTAACATATTTCTAAATTATATAATAAAGACCTTATTAACTAAAAAGTTACTTTTGCGTTATATACGATTGTACATAAGGTGTTTCTACAAACTACGAGACTTGACATTTAAGTACATATCATTGCAACAGCAAAAGCAATAGCTTTTACTAGCTTAATACTTCTAGTATTGATGTAATGCATTATTGACTAAGCATTAATAAAATAGTTTTAATTACATTTTTTTAATTCCCTATAGCTTAAAATACTTTTCACAAAGATGTCAAATTGAAAAATAAAGTTTGTTTTTTAATTTCATGGTACAGTACGTTTCAAATATCTTAGCGGTTCGGAATATCGTACAAGTCACTGTAAAACTTATTTGTCAATACAATAATTTTAATGCTTCTAGGTCATAAATACTTGTACAACCCCCTTAGAATGACACAATTCCTTTGACCCATCTAATGAGAATTAAACTAGCGCGTACCATCCTTCGACCACATCTTCACCTTGGTCTAGGTGGGATAGTGCTCAAGCGCTGGTTTTTCGCAATTAAAAAAAAAATCTCTTATAAGGTTCTTTGAGACATAATTATTCATATGGATTGTTACATGTACTTAAAATATAGGTCATATTAGTATTACCAATCATATAAACGCCATAGCATCAAAGCATCTAAAATTTGGCATACACTGGCAGCAACTATGGAAGTGAAATCTTTGGGCATTACAATAATAATCTATACTAATACCATATTTTAAAGAGGAAACATTTGTATTTTTATATGTATTGAAATAATTCAAAAACTACTGGACCGATTTCAAAATTCTTTCACCATTAAAAAGCTACCTTAGTAACATAGGCTACATTTTTTAATATCTTATAATATCACGCGAATGAAGTCGCCAGCAACAGCTAGTATGTAATAAATTAGATAAATAGTTACCATTACTGAGTACTTTATATAGATTAATAACTATATTTGCTGCATATTAGTCTTTTATAGTATTTTATGTGGGTTTGTTGCATTTCCTGTGTCCACACAAACACAAGTACACATTTCGATTATTTTTCATTATTTTCAAAATGTATAAGTACATTTTAAAAAACAAATGCAACAATACCTTTTTGTGTATGAGTTTTGTCAAACATAAAAGTATACAGAACTAAATAATTGCTATTAAATATTATACATATTCTTAAATCATTAAAACTAAGTCAAAGATTACAATTGAGTCAAATTACATTTATAAACAGATCTCACAAGTTATCAAAAAAAAAAATTAACAGACTTTTTGGTGTATAGTTAATATCATAATTTTGTGCAAGTTATACCCTGACCAGGAATAAAAAACCCTCAACATATTCAATGCCCACATCAGAAAGTGATAAAAAAAGACAAAGTACATTCCGATCAGGATTTTTGAATTCTTGGTTAGGCTAATTACAATTTAAACAATTTCATATTGTGGCACATGTGGTTCATATTCAAATCCATTATAATGAGTAAAACTGAGACTACTCGTTCCTGGTCCTTCAGTAAACGAAGTGAGTTCGTTAAGTAGTGATGTGAACGCTGGTCTTTCATCAGGATCTACCTGCCAACATTGTAAACACAGCTGGAAGAGTTCATCGCTAACATATGACGGTTGAGATGGACGCATACCGCGTAACACTCTTGACGCAACATCCTTATTCACAGTATTAGGATAAGGTGTTGCGCCTATAGTTAACGCTTCCCACATTAAACAGCCAAATGACCAGATATCAGCTTTCGGGTTAAACCTCGTCTGTCGTAACATTTCATGTGACATCCATCTTGTATAATCAGGCGTTTCATGAAGTGGACGAATATGGGACAGTCCAAAACCGGCAACTTTTGCTACTCCACTGTTGCTTATAATAATATTTCTGCAACTCAATTTTTTATGATAAATTTTCTTTGAGTGCAGATACTCCATACCAGAGGCCACATCAACGCACATTTGTATAACTTTGTTCTCAGTTATAAGGCAAAATTTGTTATTCTGCAGATCTCTCTGACGACATTGTAAAAGCATTTCCTTAAATGTTTGCTTATAATCTTGCAAGACAACAAATAAAGTTGTATTCGTTTCACAAATTCCGAGAAGTGATATTACATTTTGATGTTCACTGGATTTTATTAAAACATCTAATTCCTGCAACATAAGACGCTTATCTGTCTTTTCCAGTTCTCTATCTGGTATAACCTGGACTAGACTAGGAGTAAGTGCTCCGTGTTGTTGAACACTACCTTTTGTAAATTTCCCATAACTACCAACTCCAAAAACACAAGAGATATTAATATCAATGAGATTTCTTGGTATATTCCATAGTTTGCGTTTCAAGTTACCATAATAATCCAGTCTTTCATCTTCATCATGTAAAAAACCTGAGTTTTCAATCTCTATACAAGGTTCGCTTAGACTCAATGGCATCGATTGAGAGCCTCTTTGCATTCTAGCCATTTGTATTTTCTTACGTAGAATTATAAGTAGACCTATACCAATCAGTATTAACACAACACCAATAGCAATTGCTGCACCAAGCGCTACTACCAACGGGGAAAATTCTTCAGGTTCATTTATGTTCAGTATAATCTTTTTAGTAGATTCCGCATATCTTACTTTTCTTACATGATTTTTCTCACTAACCACACCTAGTGACACCTCAATATCATTTGTTAGAGGCAGAGGGGCATTATAAAAGCCATTATAAGTACTCCGATCCCCTATTATAAAGTCATTTTTAATATCATCTGTATCTAATTCTGCCGTTATGTAATATGGATATCCTTGTTCATTGGCATATGTATAATTTCCAAGATTTTCAACAATAAAACCTTGTTGATACAACTCTATAGACACTACTATTCTGTACATAGAAACTGGTCCATTGACATTCCTTGCTTCAGGTATTTGTACCACCATTCTGTCGCCACGCCTATCTTTAATAATAATATCTGGTGGACTTGGGTTTGGTGTTCCGATTACTGTTTCAACCTTAATAGTTACATTTGGACCTTCATCTTCATAGTTCATTGCGGCAATACTTATATTATATGTTGTCCCCGGCTGCAAATTTAATAATTCAGAATTCAAAGTAGTATTACTAACTCTCCATTCTAAAGGTATCAAGTTAAAATCTGCAAATGTTTCTATAATTATTGCACGGATAATGTAGCCTGTGATTTTTGAGTAAGCCTGGGGTGGGGTCCAACTGACACGTAGGGTTGTCTCTGTTACATTTACCATGTTGAAAGAGGACGGCGGACCCGGCGCTGTGACATCGGTGTCGTAGACACTGGCGGCATCAGCGCCACCGCACTTTTGCGTAGAATTTTTCGGGCATGGGATATCACATGAATCTGATGGTAGTTCGAACTGCCCAGGCGTATTGCCACAGAAACATGTCGAATCATTACCCAACAGAGAATATTTGTAATATAATTCTTCGCACACTTCCAAACAAACGTCTGCCGACTGACCGCTGTGGGTGTTCAATGCATCGTTAACGTTGAACCTATAACACCCGATATAATCACCGCGCTCTGCTTTTACCAAAGTAAAATAATAAAGGAACACTACGATTACCAGCCACCACTTGCCCATTGTTTATTCTCGATATTGAGTCATACAATGCAGTTTGACATTAACGATTTAACGCCTTTTATATTGAACACTTATATCTTCTATGGAATACTTTATTAACACCTTAAAAGTAGTTATTCTCACTGTCATGGTTACACGTTTATAGTCATTCTTAATATAAAAACAGAAAATCAATCAATAATATTCATAAATCAACAATGCGGAACTGAATTACAGTTTAATACTCAAATATTTGAAACCAAACCCAATTACCGAACCGGACGGCGCGGCTTTGTTTCGGTTATTTTGTATTAGAATTATTGGATTTGATTTTGAGGACTGTGCTTTTTTTACTGATACGGAAATACCAGGAAATACGGAAGTAGAAGTGTGAACGTTATTTTGACATTTAGCATAAAAAGTCACGATCAAAAACACACTTCGTAAATTAAGTTTCGGTTTAGATTTTTGTTACTACATTTCATAAGTTAAACATTCATTTAAAAATACTAACTAATAAATACCTTTTGGAACATGCATTTTATTTTTATTTATAAATGTAATGAAAATTATTACTTCAAATTCCTTTTTCAAAGGATATGCACTCTGTGCCGTCCATAAGTTTTTATTATGTTATCTATGTTCTAAACGTTGTTGATTGGTTGGCGAGTTGTTTGTTTTAACGACATTGACAGTTATTTGAAAGTTGCAAACGGTAGATTGCTGAAATTAAACAACGGACGAGTTAATTCAAAACCTAATAAGAATTATTGTTTTAGTTACCGATAAATACATCAATGCACTGTAAGTATTGATAATAGATTTATTTCACCTCAACAAAATGGATAGGAGTGTAAAAAGTGAAAGGAAAACAAGAAGTATGCGCCTAAAGGAAAACTTTGAAGAAATTCCTAAAAGTTTAATTAAAAAAGGTAATTATGTGCGTAATCCTGAATTAGAAACTGATAATGATATTGACGATGACGTGCCTAAATCAACTCGTAAGCTGAGACGCCATACGCTCAAGGAACAAAACAGGGCAAATTCCGAAGACGATGTACCAGTTAAGAAACAAAAACAATCAAGTAGGTCCAAAAAAAATCATATTGAAACACCAGATAACAAAGACACAAATGATCAGAATAACATTGAAATGCCAGAAGTAAAGCAAAAGGTGAAGAAAAGCAAAAAGAGAAAACAAGAAGTTATGGTTGAAGATCTAGAGAACGTTGAAGAAACAAAGGATGTGCCAAAAACAAAAAAAAAGTCTAAAAAGAGAAAGAATTCAAAACAATCAAATGAACCAATTACTACAATTGTTGATGAAAATAATGAAATGAAAAATGAAGTAGATGTAAAAGAAAACATGCTGAATATAAGCAATGCATCAAATGAGTCTTACCACAGTGCTGCTGGCAGCATTACGAACGAAGAATCAACTAAAGTCAATGGAACGGTCACAGAGTCAGAAACTGCAATCTTGAATATTTCAAGTAAGAAATCAACACCAAAGTCATCTAAAAAATCCAAAATTGTCAAAAAGACGAGTGTTAAAAATGAAACTATCAACTCATTTGAAAATGAACCTTTTAGTGATGATGCCTCGAAAACTTCAGAAAATTTTAATAAAGCCAATGAAAATAACATACCTAAAATGAAGCTCAATGATACATTTGAAAAACGCAATTCTAGTGAAAATAATTGTTCTAAAATCAAATTGAATGATACTTACGAAAAAGAAAATTTGAATGAGAACAATTGTTCTAAAATCAAATTGAATGATACTTGTGAAAAAGAAAATTTGAATAAGAACAATTGTTCTAAAATAAAATTGAACAATACATTTGAAAAGAGAAATTCAAATGAAAATAAATGTTCTAAAATCAAATCGAATGATATAAATAAACCAAACTTGGATGAGAACAATTGTTCTAAAACCAAATTGAATGATACATTTGAAAAGCGCAATTCAAATGAAAATAATAGTTCTGAAATAAAATTGAATGATACTTATGAAAAAGAAAATTTGAATGAGAACAATTGTTCTAAAATTAAATTTAACGAAAAGCGAAATTCAAATTCAAATAACAGTTCTAAAATAAAATTAAATGATACTTATGAAAAAGAAAATTTAAATGAGAACCATCGTTCTAAAATTAAATTTAACGAGAAGCGAAATTCAAATTCAAATAATAGTTCTAAAATAAAATTGAATGATACTTTTGAAAAGCCAAATTCAAATGAAAACAATTGTTCTAAAATAAAGTTTGATACTGTAGACAAAACAAATTTAAATGCTTCTTTTACTATCGAAAATTTCAATAATCAATCTAAAAAGAAACGAAGATCATCCAGCATTTTGTTGTTAGATGCATCTAATTCGATGACAAGCTTAAACAACACCTTTGATAAATCTGACAAACAAAATGATACCAAATCAATAAATGTGACATTCGAAAAAGAAAAACTAAACGGGACATATGACTTAGAAGACAAAAATTCATTAAAACCCAATAATAAAACATTTGACAATACAAACGATTCACATATCAGTATTAACAGCGAGGACTCTAAAACAGAAAATTTAATAAATATTACCGCAGAGTTAGTAGAGAGCAGCAACGACGAAATATCTTTTAGAAACTCACCAGTAATGGGAACTAAAAATTTAGAATTACCGTTAACACCATTCAAACGAGAAGGTACTTATACAAAGGAGAGTCCACCTTACGCTGAGAAATCAAATACACCTGACACAATATCTATAGACTCTGGAAATACAAGAAGTGATACATCATGTAGGACTCCAGATAGACGTAAAACATTACAATCACCAGGTCATACGCCATTCGTAATCAATAAAGAGAATAAAACAGTTTTTAACGTAACACGTTCTATAGAGAAATCTTTACGAAGGTCTTCATCTATGGAGCCAGCGCCCCGGGCAACCAAGGTGATGTTCTGCAGCCCCACTAACCAGGCCACCGTCAGCTCACAGATCAAACGGAAGGTGATTAAATCAAACATGAAAGGATCAAACAAAAGTTTTATTTTTGATAGCAGCAGTAAGTATTTTTATTTCTTAATAAATACTTTTCAATATAAAATACTAAGGAAAATCTACCCAAGTATTATTTCTGCATTTTATCTGAATAAAACAAAATCATCATGTAATTAGTTCTATTTTCTTATATGTATTATTTCCATGTTTTGTATGCTAAATCCAGGTAACTGAGGTTCCCACATTCTAGGGACTAGTGTAGATAACTCAAAAGCTTAATCAGTTCTGAAAGCATTATGTTAAGGATATAAAAAAGTATTTATTACTATCTCCCCCTTGATTATCAACCTGCACCCTAACAACTTAGAATAGAAAATAAAATTTTAAATGGATTGTACTTAAAATGGTTACAATATTTGTAGTGTCCGAACTCAACCGTTCTGGTCGTAAGCGATCGTACACGCAGAATGATGCGGAGGAGGTGCGCAGCAAGAGATCTAAACTAGAGGATGAGAAGAAGTCGGTTGATAGACTGTCACGTCCCAGGACATTGAGTGCTACAGGTAAAATAAAATACATTAGTTGAAAAAATCAATTATTTAAAAAAATATTAACAATGGAACATTGCTCTCTTTGTCCTCAATGATTTTATTTGATTTGTAAATTAGATTTGATATCCAAATTTTATTTTTAATCTGATTGAAGCATGGTAGATTTCTCTTTTCTTTTGTGTTTGAAAATAAATACTGTTGAGTCTAGTTTAAAAATGTTTAATAATTAAAAGTCAAACTTTATATATTTATTTGTTTATGCAAAGTTAGTTACAGCACAAAGTAAACATTTAAAAAAAAAAACCAGTTTTTTGTAATTTTCTTTCGTCTTCTATTTTTTCGATAATTCCACGTGTGACGTTTTAACCAGTATTTTATTAATGTTATTACAAATTTTTTACAGTGAAAACTTCAGAACCAGCAACACCATCAAAGAAACCTGCAAAAACAAAGCCGGAGAACAAAGTAACCCGGACTAAACTACCAAACTTCACTGCGTTACATCAGAAGCAGTTTGACAAGATGGAGTCCCTGGACCAGTGCCAGGAGAGGAAGGCGAAGCGCGCGAAGCAACTGCTCACTCCCACTGGAACTGTCAATATGCTGGAGAGAACAAGTCCTAAAGGTAATAAAATAAATTATTTACACTTACAAAAGGAATCAGCAGAGAATAACATTTGACAGTGGTAGAGCCCGCTTTAACATCTTCGCACGAATGGGTCGGCTCGCCCGGTGTAATACCACGACCACACAGAAAACAGGCGTGAAGTGGAAGCAATTCCGCGTTTCGTCTGACGAGTGTGGTGCCGGAGGCCTAATTTTAGTCCCTTTCCCTTTCCACCCTGTTCTTAAGAGGAAAGGATAGGAAGGAAAATTGGACTTGACGGAGGAGGAGACGCATAGGAAGGGTAAATATCATCTTTATGTGCGTCTCCTTCTCCGTCGATTAAGGGGAGGCAACGCATTTGCAATTGCGGATGTTTATGGGCTGTGGGCCCTCTCCATTTCGGTGGATTCAGGTGGCCGCTTGCTCGTTTGCCACCTTATATAAAAAAAAATAATAAGAATCTATGGCGGGACAAATATACTAAAATCGTACTAATATTATGAACAAGCTTTTACCCGCGACTCAGTACGCGTGAAAAAAAAAACAAGTATACAGATACAATGTTCTACATCTATGCCTTTCATCGAGATCCGTTTAACAGTTTAGGCTACATACTAACAAACATCCATCCATCTAAACTTTTACATTTATAGTAATAGTAAGATGTGAAATTTTAGATGGATGGATGTTTGTAACCTAAACTGCTAAACGTATCTAGATAAAATTTTTCAAAGATGGAAGAAAAGTCTTAAAGCAACATATTCTCAGCAATATATTACTTTAAATTGTCTACTTAATGGCTTACATAATCGTGTTTTAGATAAGATATACATATCTATCATAAACCATATCATGAATAATATTGTTAAAGATATTTTTAATAGCTCAAAACGTTGTTATCGATATCAATAAAAATAAAATGTAAAAAAAGGAAATTTAAAAAATTATTGTGAATTTTTTTTACAGCCAATAGATGGCGTTGTATTAAATTTTTTATCAAATGCCACCTTTGTAATGTTTTGGACGTATTAGCTGTGGACCGCGACACTATACGCGCGAAATAAAAAAGCTTAAATTAAAAAAAAATTAAGTTTAATTAAGATAAATTAAAAAAGCCTTTGCGTTCTAATCCAGACTATTTCTAATTTTCGCTACAAAACATTTTTTAAATTAGGAGATATGATACTCTCCAATTTATATTAGTAAGAAGTAAGATAGATATCTCTAAATTGTAATATTAGTAAGAAGTAAGGTATTATGGAGGTTTTAACAATTTTTTTCTACTTCAATTTAGCCTAACAATTTTATATTTTTTGTTTCTAGAAAAAGACACAGACTCACTTTCAAATGCTACAAAAGAGAAGCCAAAACCGAGCACACCTTCAAGAAAATCCAAAACTTTAAATCTTACATCATTAAACCCTGGATACACGAGATTTGGATTCAAATTGAACACAAGCGTGAATCCATTCAGTGTACCCAGTAAAGAAGAAGGTAAAGCGAACGAGAGTAAACTTCTTCCTTCTAGAACGGGCGCTACTTCTTCTAGAAAGGAAGCAGCGAAGCAGACGGTGATGAGGGAGAAATCTTTCACAGAACGGAACAGCGCTAAGAGGAATGACAGCAGAACTTTTATTAAGGGAGTCAGAACTAACAGGAGGTTCCAATTGCAGATGCAAATGAGAAATGTCAATATGAACTGAAAATATTAAACTGTTCAGTTTTCAGGATATAATGCTAACTTAGAATTCTAAGTTCATTTACTTAGATATGAAATCTTTGAGTTTTTGGTACTAATTAAAGTGGAGAATGAAGTTAATACGAACTCGGTTATAGAAACCGTATAATCGAATGGAATTTGAAATTAAAATAAATGCATTTGTTTTAATTTCAAAACAATTTTAAATTTTTTAACGCTGTTTGTGAAAATTGTTCAAATACCATAACTTATAGAGAAAATGATTGACATTTTCTTTATTGATTCTGTCTTTTGCCGCCAAATTGATATTAAAAAATAGATAATATTCATTTTTGACTTTTTTATTTTTTTTACTAAATTAAGCGTTTTATTATGTTTTTTAATGTAAGATTTATTGATCCGTAAAAGTTTGTCTTTTAAAAAAAAAAAACTTTGTATTGGTATTCTTTTATTGTAGATTTGCTTTTAGTAATAATTGAAATTTTGTAAAAATCTAATAAAAAGTGAATTTTGAGTTTTGTGTTTACATTTTAATGGCTCGTTTTTTTTTTTTTGTTGTCGCGGGGAATGCATTTTTTTGCAATTTTAATGGCTCATTAACCAAATAATGTAGATTTACTATTTCTTATTTTTGTTAAAGCTACGGATTTTATGTCACTAGCATAACATAGCATTTTTTCTTTTTTTTATATTGTCCAAAAATGTCTAATAAAATTAACAAACAAGACGAATATAAAGCTGTTAAAATTTTGATGCTGTAGCTATTAAAATTATGTTGTTCAATATTTAAACTGACATTAGGAATTAAAAAAATGGTAACAAACTTTGTTGCTATGTTTTAGTTTAGGACAAGCATGTGTTTTAACGATTAAACTGTTTTTGTACAATTTTTGTTTTATTTTATAAACTGGTTTCAACTATAACTTCTCACTAAAACAACGAAATGCAAACTGCGAATTTATTGTACATCAATATTTTTTGTATGGCGAGAATTATATATTCTTAAACATGTCATGGAAAACAAAACTTTACGTTAAATATTCGCAATTATTAAAAAAAAAATCTGCAAACACTAATACTCTAAACAAATGTAACTTGCACTCGCAATGAAAGAGAAAGTTCGACCGCCAAAAAGTCAAGGCTTTCACGTAACGACCTTGGGCGCACGAAACTACTTCCACGTCTAAGTATCGGTTTTCCGGTAGTTCATTATCTAGTAACAACTTAGTAACTTGATACTAACTAACTTGCAATGTCTGCATTTTCAAACAAAAAAATGCCATCTACATTATTGACGTTATATCTCTCAGAGACGATTAAATTTTTATGTACGTATTGTTTAATATATATAAATACGCGGATGTTTAATGCTTCTTTTTCGAAAAAAAAAGAAACAATAACTCGCAAAATTCACATAGCACGGAAACATAAAGTCGCGGGAAATCTTTATAAAACAAGGTCTTTTATTTGCTGGCTTTATTTCCTCGAGCGTTATTACATTTAAAAAAACATTAAGACAGGACAAGATTTTTTTTAACATTTATAGAGCCCTAAAACGCCTTAGAAACGAAGCAACAAGCATTATAAATGCGAAACTTTAGATGGATGAATGTTTGTTAGATTTTGTAGCCTAAACGGCTGAGGGATCTGGATGAAATTTGGCATAAATGTAGAAGACAGTTTGGAAGAACAAATATATATATATAGGCTACTTGCTTTTTTTATTTCGCACGGACGGAGCTGCGTGCGAAAGCTAGTATTAGATAAATATTCTATGCAAAAATCGTGCTCCAGGTTGGACCAAACAATAGAGTTGGCAAGCTATAGTCGACTGCGCGGGCGCTAGGTCTTACGTCTAAGAAACGGGGTAAAGGAAACAGCTAAATTGACTACAATCATATTTATTAATATCTCAACATAGAAGCGCAGCATGGTAATGACACTCCGGACTCTCTATACCACACTTAAATAACATTCAACACAATACAAACATTACTGAAAGTGTCCTTTTTCATTTAAATTCACTTAACATAAATACATTGGTAAAGTTTAAAATTATTTAATAATGTGGCCATAAACAACAAAGATTTAACAATCGTGATAGATTTGAACGCCAATAACAAAATTGTTTCATCAAATCGAAACGTGCAATGTTAACTGCCAGTTTTTAGCGAAACTTCAATAACAAAGCAAATGCGATGGCACTAATGTGCAAAAATTTAATATAAAAATAGTAAATCTCTTGTTAATTTAATAGCGGCATACTACCCGTAGTTTTTTTATTATAGAATAATCGTTCTTTTAAGCGGAAAAGTATAAAAAATGACCACTTTATTAAATATAGTTACACTGCCACTTGTGCTCAAAAACAATATCACATTTACTTTAACAAATGTTTCCAGTTGTACTATATGCATTTCTATAGGAAATTTTACAATAATTACTTCAAGAAAATAAATATCTCACTCTTATGGAAATGCAGATGATAAGCTCGCGTACTAACTTTTTAACTTTTTCTAAGAGAATTTCTATACAGGTGGCAGAAAATGTAGCACCTACGGCTATCAACACGAAAAAAAATGTCCGTAATCTCGTTTCCACTGTATGAAAACTGAATTTTTTTTTCTCATATTTTTCGAATTTTTCGACAGTGGCAACATACTGTAAACGACATACGGACAGTCAAAATAATACGTCACAAAATAATACAATAACTTAATTTAGCAAACAAAAGAATCCACAAACATTTTTTTTAAATAGATTTGACATTTCACAAAATAAAAAATGCTACAACCTCATAAACACGACATTAAATAATTTTTGAAACCTGTTTTACTGTTTTAAAATACAAATATTTACACACAAACTAAAATTCTATCTAAATAGTACAAAGTGAAACATAAAATTAATAATTATTGGTTCGAACGTTTATGCAACATAACATGCGTATTATTGTTTCTCTTCGTATGACGTAAAAAAGCGCGGCAAAATTGAAAACATTGCCAGACTACACACGGAGAAAATTCTATTATTTTACGATTCATATTAAGTATAACATAAATGCCCCAAAATTGTTGGAAATAGAATATTCTAACACAGCTTGCAATTTTACTAACGCACAAGAGACTGGAAACCTTACTTTGTACTATACGTAATTACAAGAGAGTTAACTATAACTAAACAGTGTTAACTGTAAGAAATTTTATTACAGCGACCTATTATTTTAATCTTTTATGATTCTACGAAATTCCATTTAATTCTACGAAAGAGTGTGTAGGTCTAAATGTTCCTATAAATTGAATCAGAAAAGAAAAATAAAAAAAAAAACAATAGATATATGGTTATAGTTATTACAAATTTTAATTGACCTTAAACATACGATCTGTTATTACAATGTTTTTAGAATATTTTTTATTTACTACTTTAGTCTAGGTTTGCTAATTTTTTTGGCCTTTTACACAGAAAAATATAATAGTTTTTTTAAGCTGTTCCTATGTTAGATTTTAATTAATTTATCTGTACATTCAAGCTTAAGATAGTGAAATCAAAGAATATTTAAAATAATATAAAGATAGATATGTTGCATTTAAAATTTATTACAAAAAATATTTTACTGCTTAAATTTATAACAAAATAATCTTACACAATTCTCTCACTTTATTACAATTTAGTTAAATTAATACACTTTTAGGCACCTAACCAGAAAGTAAGTTTTTTTTTTTAATTTATAAGAGAAACATTTATTTAAAATTATATACTACGTCCCCTTAAATCAACAATAATATTTCAAACAACACAAATAAAATGTGAATTATCAACACTTATCGGCTACAGGGAACAGCAGCGAAAAAACGTTCATATTTACAAAGATTTATTATTTTACAAAATAATACAAAAAACCATTATTCAATTAATTTTAAAACGCACATTTTAAAAGTGTAATGGATGTCATAAACAAGTGACGAATTTGAGCGGGATTTTTCAACAGATATCTTAATAACACAGATAAAACAAAAAAATGATAATCTGTCAACATTTCAATTTCCCTTTGCTTTGCATTTGTTGCAAAAGACAATTCTCTACTTTTCTACTTAAAACTTACTGGCTTTAAAACAGTCGCCAATTTAACGATTAAAATTAAAAACTGAGCGAGAAGGAAAAATGTTAGTAAATAGTTATAGTTAGTTAATCTTTTAAACCGATTTTGTACAATAAATTCGAGAGATTTGTTTCTTTCGTCATTTTCAAAATTTAAATTTAATTTTTGGAGCAAAAGTACGGGAATTCTTTACAAATGCTATGTGATTATATTCTATTTTTGTTATTTTTATCTAAGAACTAAGAAAATCTATAATATCTTTTGCCGCCAAGTTTACTTTTGTCGTAATTCAATCTATAAAATGTTTTAGAAGCCTTTATTTTAT
Organism: Papilio polytes; assembly: GCF_000836215.1. NCBI lineage: Eukaryota > Metazoa > Arthropoda > Insecta > Lepidoptera > Papilionidae > Papilio > Papilio polytes. The sequence goes on from NW_013525180.1 coordinate 3,170,541, forward strand.
CCCTACAGCTTTTTATTCAATATACCACTTAATTTCCTTACTAACTGCTGCATTTAAAATTAGTTTATGGTTATTTAAACCGGCCCTTAGTGTAGATTTTTCTTAAATCTACATTAATTCCCTTAGTAAGGGAGCTTGCGTGACCATCAAACGACTCTGAGTGAGGCACTAAATCTTAAAGATTTACTTTGTACATGAAATTTTATGAAAGTTGATACATTAGAGCATATTGGACTTTACATCACACAATATATTTATACTTGGTTACTGTTCAGATTTTCACCAAAACCCACTTTTTTTTTCACGTAAAAGACCTTGTATGTAGATGTGTTTTTTTGTAAATACAATCTCTATGAACTGTTTAAAAGTAAAAGATTAGCCCATAGACTAAAGCCTACAGTATAAAAATGTTCTTATCTAATGAACGCCAATCCATAAAAATCTTTAAACCAATGTCAAATAAGAGGCAAAGTTGTTTGTGTTTAAACTAATACCTAACCTGTTATACATAACACTGGAAAAATGTAATATAGATAACTCAAAAACCATTTTTTGTAATGATAATGTAACAGACAACGCAGGCATATTTAAAACATAATTTATGAACTAGTATTTTTCTAAATTGAATATTGCAATTCATTTGATTGATAAAAAATATAGAGACGAGAAGAAACATTTGTTTTACGCACGATGTAAATCCCAGTGCAATCTATTCATTGACGTCATCTGGCAAATACCATAGACGAAATAAATGTATAATGCATAATGGCGCGGACTTGACCGATTCAAAATGGCCTCCACTCTCCAGAACTACTTTACTAAATAATTCGACTGGAACAAAGCCATTTAACATTATTAGTTTGCAGAATATAGCTATGTTTAATATTACGAGCCGAGTAATTGGTATTCAACCGACCTTGAACTGATGTCGGTTAACATTGTTTTAGTATTTTTATATTTAAATGGAAACGCGGTTACTTTTATGTTAATTCGCCATAGATGTTTTATATTAACTAATATTTTTTTTATAATGAAAACGACATTATATTCTCTAGTATATTTTCATAACGGGATTTTTTAACAACTATCAACATGTCCAGATTACTAATGTTTTTAGTTAGTACGGGTTTACTCAATTCACCATTCTCTTTATAAAATAAGTTTTTTTAACTGTCTAGAAAGGTCATATTTGTCTCATATTTACGAGCAGTACCAGATAAGAGTGTATTCAAATACCTTACTCCAACAGGGAACTTCTGTATTTTTTATTAGAAAACCAATGTTGATTTAGTTAAATATTGATTATAAATCGTAAATTACGGAGCGAAACATGGACGGAATTTATAGGAAAATGAAGGCGGCACTATGTACAGTAAATATCAAAAACCATAGAAACCTATAATGCAAAGTACCAAAAAAACTCATGAATTGAATGATCGATCTGATCTGTTGAAAAATTTAAAAATATCGTACATAAAAGGAATAATATAATTTTGTTTTATCAGTTAGAATGTCTAAAAAATATTAGTTCATGCGAAATTCATTCATGATCATTTGAAATCTTTAACTTTACCAAATTATAACATCGAATTCATAAAAATGCATACATGGATCTAAATTATTATTTTAAAGATTCCATTCCTGAAATTACTTTTAAAATCTCCGGTCCATCTTTAGTCTAGAAATATTTATTAGTTATTTAGCAATACTGTATAGAAAAATGACAATATCTTAATCTATTTAAAGTATTAAAAAATAAAACAGCTGTAAACTTTCTAAAACGTGATACAATTATGGTTTACAAACTTAAACAAATCGTTAAACTACGAACAATAACAATGTTGCCATTTACTATTATAATTTTAGAATAAATCAAAACTTCAAGGGTGTTGACAAAATAGATTTTCTAACAGATATAATACTTGCTGAAACATTGTTAGTTTCCCACACTAACAGAACTGAAAATACATTTGTTATTAGCTGAAAAAACAATAGTCAATATAACTGCCTAATTAATGTAATAAAAGAATTAAAACTGAAGTTCAAAAATGTTGTTTTTATTTTAATAAAAAATAATTCTTGAAGCAGATTTTTTAATGATAATGAAAATGTTGCGTCATAATAATACAGCTCTTTTATGGTCTTAAAAAATGTTTTCGTAATTTTTGTTTCGCCGTCTTCATTTTGCGTCTATTGTCTTATGTGAATAGATTGTCTTTACGTAGGTGGAGGGGGGAGGGGTTGGTATTGTGAACAAGTATCCCATATTAAAACTTAGCCATTCACTTGGCATTTGGCGTTCGTTCTACATATAGAAAACTACAAACGTAATAGTGGAACGTGGGAGTTATATCGAGTGTTCTATATGAAAATGCGCCATTTTCCTTTTTATACGTTCGAGAATTTTTATTACTGGCAACGATATTCAGAATGCCTTTGTGGGAAGCCCTACTTTAGGTTTTTTCAATATTTCCTGCAATTTGAACGACGTGTCCTCGTGGCCGAGTTCGACGATCATATGCTGATAAAAAAACACATCAGTTTGGAATGCCCGATTGTTCTAACAGAAATTTAGCACTATGGAAGCAAGACATCACAAATTAGGACAGAGTAAGATTTCGAAGTCCAATTTAGAATAGAGTTCTATTCTATTTCTTGTTTATGGTTCTCCCTCAGCGGGACAGAATAGAGTTGACGGTAGTCCATGCATGTTTAAGTACATGAGTTAGAAAGGTGTGCCAAAATCGTGCGAAACAAAAACGTGACTTTCATTCAACTTACAGTGCGTATGTATGAGTCGATATCTAAAATTCGTGACTCAGTATTGGAAATAATGTTTGTATACGTGATTATTTAGCGTTCTCATGATTGAGTCAGCATTAAAATTTACAAAACGTAACACCGTTACCGAGTCATGTCATAATGAGCTATTATCTCCAATTTTAAACGGTCTATAATGCTAAATCTTAACAAGGATTTTCATAGACTAAATAAAAAGAAGTCATTTTTTTATTTACAACTACAGTAAATATAACCATTACCTTCATCTGGTTTTTTCGTTGTATTAACAGATTAAAAATTCCGAATATCTGGTGACGTCAACCGATAACGTAGGCGTTGTGATTATGTTGAGTAGAGTGGCGTGGGCAGTGACGATAAGTCCCACCTCAATTGACCGCACTTGAGTAAATATTAGGTTAGGTACCTAAATGGTTAAAAGCGTAGACGCAAAATATTACAAAGATACAAAGATACGCAACGATCGATATGAATCGATTTGAGTTTTTTTAAAGACCAGGGAATTTTATTTCTATTCAATGCCTAAATTCAGTAAACAGATTAACATCAAATACCACACATCTGACAATGAGATTACCGCTTTTTCAGTTACAGTGATAGAGCCAGCTTTAACATCTTTGCACGAATGAGTCGGCTCGCTCGGTGCAATACCACGACCACATACAAGACAGGAGTGAAGTGAAAGCAATTCCGCGTACACTCTGGTGAGTGTGGTGCCGGAGGCCCAACTTTAGTACATGTTACATCCCATTCTTTTTCTCATAAGAATAGGATGGAAAAAGAACGTGGATTTTTTGGTGGAAGATACGCATAAGAAGAGGAAACATCTTCTTTATGTGCGTCTCCTCCTCCATCGATTAAGGGTAGGCAACACATACGCTATCACGAATGTCTATGGGCATTCGCTTCGCCATTTTGGCGGATTCAGTTGGCCGCTTGCTAATTTGCTACATTATAATATAAAAAAAGTTAATTAAAAAAATCTAGTTTCTAAACCCCTAAGAAGCTATCATGGCTCTTAACTACATTTGTCACTTAAAAGCGTACATTTTATAGTTTGTAGTTAGATAAATTAGGTGAAAAAGGGATAGCTAAGGCTACCTCTAACTACCCGGGGCATATGATTAAACAATAGTGAGCAATATGCAAATATGATCCTGATATATTTAGCGTTTTTTAAACCTCAAGCCTGTTCGATCGTCTGCAGAACGGGTCGAGGTCGATGGACTTTGGGCTTTACCATTCGGCGTTGGTAAATAATCGCGAAATGAGCTATGAATACAACTAGACGATCCTTAAATTTAAATTAATATGGACAACCTAACTGAATGCTTCAACTCGGAGTATCCAGACTTACTATTTTATACAATAAGGTAGCGAACGAGCAAGGGTTCACCTAAATCCATCAAAATGATAAAGCTTACTACCAAATTTATGTAAATAGATAGTTTTTTTTTAATGTATTCATTAATCTTTTCCTATTTTTATGATGAGACGAGACAGGACATTAACCTTTAGTCATAAAAGTAAAGTGCCACCCACAACTACACAATTTACAAAATCTTGTCTAACAATACTTTTTAACATGTACCGTACCATTGTATTATTGTTATTTGCGGAGGATGACAGTAACATTTTTATAATGAAATTAAAACTTTATGATATCGTGATGCGGGTAGAAGAAACCTCTCGTAGGGGTATGCCCACGCATCCTTTCGCAGCAAAGCATAAAAATATATTATAAGCAATAATTCCTGCTAAATTTTGAGCCGTCATAAATGTTAGATGGCACTGTATTGTAGTCGTTGCGTAAGTCTTTATGAGTAAGAAAGTATGTTGCAAGAGACGTTATCTTATTGGTGCAATGGTATTTAAAACGGTGCGTAAATATGAGAAGACAGAAAAGGGGAAGCAGAAGAGGGGTTTAGAAATTCTCTCTTCATTGCAACCCATAGTTTATGTCTTACGAGCGAGTTTAGATAAGTTGCAAAAGCATGCTAGATGCGTCTGCAATAAGAAACGATTCTAAGGGCCAGTTCCACCACTAGCTGATAGAAGCTAGGATAGGTTAAAAATGACGTCACTGTCAGATAAGGGAACAAAATCTGATACTTTCAACATATTTTAGAAGTTGGATTGTTATCAGTCAATTTACAATTTTACAATTTGGTGGGACAGGCCTCATTCAATTTTACCTAACGATGATAAAAAAACCGAGAAGCAAATGTAATAGGTAATGGCGATTCCAACTAAAATCGCCACCGCTAATGACTTAATCGTCGATATATCAAGTGGCAAGACTGAGTCACTGAGACACGCTCTGATAGTGCTTATCAATATAATATTTACAGCTCACGTTTAAAGATAAACGATTTATTTAACTATAGCGTGATGTATGTTCGTGATAGTTTTATTTAAGTTTATTAACAAACTAGCTGTTCCCATGCGACTTCATCCGCCTGAAATTTAAAAAAAATCATTTTATTGCTCACATTTGTCAAATTATCAACTGCAAATGTCAAAATGACATGACGTCAAACCATGGCAACCTTGCTTCCTTGATGTTGGCAACAACTTATGGTCTCTTTCCCACATCAGGGTTTTTATCCAAAATATTTAGCCCTAAGGTTAACGGCGTAAAAAAAATATATAGCCTAAAGCGTGACGTAAGTGTAGGGCTTTTGATTAAAGAAACAGTTATTCGAAAATATGCCGTAATTGCTGACATCTTAGGCAACAAAACAGTGTGTGTTTACGCTTTATTATATTAGTATAGATATTGATTTAAAAACTGATGAAAAGAGTATATAAATACATAATCACATGGTTGTGTTCTGAGAAATAACTAGCCTAATTACTTCACAATTTATACGCAAAAACTTAAAAGTATCTAAAACATAATGGCCGCCATGTTTGACATTTAACGTTCCTGTTTAGGTAATTTTTATTCAATCGATAGTAAGTTGATTTAACCATAATATAGATATTCCAATTTATTTTATCCTCTTTAATAAGATTACCATTTATATTATTATGAAAGAACGCTTCTATCAATCCCGAAGACAGCCATTTTCATTGAAGTATATTCTGTCGTGTATTCACAATACGTCCTTTAAACAGAGTAAGGTCGGACTCACATCTTCATTGAGGATAGACTGAAGGTTGAAGAAAACGCTTTGAGGCTAAATATTAAGGAAAAAAATGTAACGGTCTTTTATTTTTCAATTTTAAGCTAAAATTATCTTACATAGATATTTTTAATTTTAAGTCCTCTTTACGTTTGTTTTTTTCTATCAGCGACTATAGTCTTAAATAGAGATATTTTTTAATTATCATATTACATTTTAATCATTTACATAGCATTGTTTATAATTTTTAGATAGATATTGGACAAGAGAGATCAATTTTCAATGCTTTTTAAATTTCTTTGCAATGCCAATAAGAAAATAACCTCAAAAGCCTAAATAATGTTACGTCTTACCGTAAACTTGTAATTTTAATTACAAACCCAAGCCAAACGAAATCTTCCAAGTTGTAATTAGCTGTTGAAAATTCTTGAATATTTAAACAAGGTTAAAGCGAGTACGTTACTAGCAGAATCATTTTATTGTGGGCAAAACCGAAATTTATCAACTAATCACCCGTATAATTTTTAGAGTTGTGTAAATAAAAAAATATTTCGATATTGGTCAGCTAGTTTTTATTTTATTTCGAGAAACTATTATTTAGACGAGGTTTTAGGCTCAATTTTTTTTTTTCGTGCGTAAATGCATTCGCATATTCTGACTCTATGGGGCTTTGTTTCTAGGTTATGAATGTCATCTTCAATTACAGTAGGTTTTCAATTATTCTTTGAGATTTAAAACATTTCTGTAGTTGCTAGGACAATAAAGAGTTCGCATCTATATACAATTAGAGATCGAATTTGTAAAACATCTTCTAGGTCACGGCTAAATGTCAATTGGACAAGGCTGTCGTAAAAATATAACGTTAGTTGGAAACCAAAAACATCCTCTACAAGATATCGACGTCCTTTTCTTTTACTTTAAATTAATAGAGATAATTGTATGTTTAATTTGTTTTTAATAAAGATTAAGCATATCAACATTTTCCTTTCCTAAATATTAAGAAAGGTAGACTAAATACCATTGGTCATTTTGGTACTCCTGATCCAAGGAACACATAAGAAGGTTTTAAGATAAAAGGTAAGTCATTTAGATGTGGTTTAGAAGATAATCACCTCACGTAGTATCGAATAACAGTTACAAGTGCAGTCTCTTAGCGTAGTCATAATAAATCTACACTAAAGGACTACACGGTTACCATAAAACAACTCTGCGCAACAGAAGATTTTTCCTGCAGGCGTTATGACGTCATCAGTGTATTCTATTTGTTACTTTGTAGAATCGTTCAATACGTTTAATAAGACTTTTATTGTAAATTTTCCGTGATGTCATTCAAAAACTTAAATACAGTTAAAGATGTGATAACGTTTAAGACAGCTGTTAGTACGCATGTTTGCAAACTGAATATACACGGTATCGCGCGATAACAAAATTAGTTCGTAGAAGCCACCGACAATAAGTATTTGCTTCCTTTGACGCGATAATTGCCACGATAACGGAATTACTAATTGTTTTTTTTTATCAACAATTTAGGCATATGGAGACTTACAGCCTAATTACTGTTCGATACGTATTCGACTTTTAAAATAACAAGCTTTCGTCTGCGTAAAAAAAAAAACAAACAAAAGTAGCCTACGTGTTCTTCCAGATTATCCTCTACATCTGTACCAAATTTCATCGAAATCCGTTCAGCCGTTTAGGCTTCAAATTCTAACAAACATCCATCCATCCAACTAAATTTTCGCATTTATAATATTCGCATGAAGTATGATTTATATATTATTAATTGAAAATTATTAATAATTTTCGGTCATTATTAATAACTAGCTGTTCCAGTGCGGCTTCATCCACATGAAATATCAAAGTTCAAATGACAATTGCTTCCTTGATGTTGGCAGCAACTTATGGTCTCTTTCTCACATTAGGATTTTTATCCAAAATATTTACCCCTAAGTTTAACGGCGTGAAAATATATAGCCTAAAGCGTGACAAAAGTGTAGGGCTTTTTATTAAAAAAAGTACTATTTAAAAAATATGCTGTGATTGCTGACATCTTAGGCAACATAGAACTGTGTGTTTACGCTTTATTATAATAGTATAGATAACAAAAGTGAAAGTCCGGACATATGGATGTTTGTAACTTAACTTTGATTTGGAATAGGTAGATAAATAATTATTGATTTACTCGGGTTTTTTTCCTGCTATTAGGAACTATTTTACATCGTTAGAAATTGTTTAGCTATAGTGTTTTCGAAGGCATACATTCTGAAATTCCGATTGGTTGTTAAGCAGGTAAATAGATGCTTTCGTATAAAATTTACTATGAAAATTCATATCGACTGAATAAATAATTTTCGAATCGCATACAAACGTACGGAAGCTGCAATTATATATAAATACAATAAACAATGCAATGCGTGTTTGTAACAAAGCGATACAGCTATTGTTGGCTAGCTTAGTCATAGCGCTGTGAAAATAGCGCGGTGGATTAAAAAATCAATTTCTTTCAGTACAATACTCTTCATTGCTTTAGTTAGAATTATCTTACTTTATGATAAGATGGACAAAATCGTTATTAAGAAGAAGAAAAGTAAAAATAATAGAGGATAGAATGGCCTGAACTTGACATCGCTTTTGGGCAAATTGCCCAAAAATAGGCTAATGATAGGCAAAGATGTTACGAACGCGAAACATTTTGGGATTCCAATAAAAATGTTAATGACTAGGGAGGAGGGGACCATTAGGGTTTTGTTTATTTGAAAAACAATCGTTTGCAACGTACTACTATTAGTTTCCACTGTCGAAAAAGTAGTTTCAAAAATGGTTATCTCTTTGGATATTTTAAAAGAAACCAGAGACAAAGTTTTAATACAAATTTGTTGATTTAATTACGATTGACTTTTAATCGAACAATATAAGCTTAATATGTGACTAGCTATCGCCCGCGACACCTTCCGCGTGGAATTTATAAAAATGATGATTGTCGTTTTTATGTTTATCACACTTATCAAATTAATTTTAATCCTTATCAGTTTGAAGTATATCGAACTATACAAGTGTATTCATTGTTACCAACAAATACAAGACGTTACGTCACCGCACGCAATTAAATTACCGTCAAACACGTTCTATAAAGATTAAATTTTATGTGACTAATGCCTTAATACATAAACGTTCCACGAAACGTGTATGAATTTATAACTTTGCATTTTTACTCAAATTGAATTTTTGAATATAGCTTTCGGCCGCGACTTTTTTTATATCATAAGGTGGCAAACGAGCAAGCGGCCACCTGAATGCGCCAAAATGGCAAAGCGACTGCCTCCCATAGTTATTCGCAATAGCGGATGCCTACCCTTAATCGGTGGAGGAGACGCACATGAAGAGGATATTTCCCCGTCCTATGCGTCTCATGCACCGACAAATCCACGTTCTCTTCCTATCCTTCCATCCACAAAGGGTGAGAAGGGAAAGGGACTAAAGCGACTTTAGAAGTAAAGACAAACTATGAGTTCTTCAAGTGTATGTTCCATTCCTATGCCTTTAGATTACTGCTAAGTAGTTTTGAAGTTACATAGTAACTAACATCCATCCAAACTTTTGCATTTATATGATTTTTAATGTTGTTGTCTGGTTGAAAAATAATCAGATTTACAAGTACAGAAGTCCCAGGTTGGATTTTTATCTAGAAATTGCTTGTCATTGGTTACTTTGCAATGTTTGGTTGTCTAGAATATATTTTGTTTGTTTTGGCTCTTGGTCTATGGTATTTCTATATAGCATTTAAGAAAAAAAAGTTAATTGATAAAAGTGTATATAGCCAGAATGTTCATATGATGCCATAAAACAATTGAGTGAATTAAAATAGACAGAAATGAGGCCAGTGGCTACTGGACCAAATTAATTTATTCTCACCTCTCTCTTAGATCTATCAATGTGTTAGAAATTTAAGTCTACAAAACTTTTTATATGTACTATAATAAATGTTTGTTTTATATGTTATTTTCCTCTTTGGAATATCGATTTTTGATGCAAACCAGTCCTCTAAGACTTGTTTTTTTATTTTTGAGGGTGAGCAATATTAACTCATATTTGACATATTGGTTTTTTTAATAATCTTGTAATGCTAATTTTGAATCTACTTTTATGAATCAGTTTGTTTCTTCTTTAATTATTAAAAACACATTGGTCAATAATAATTTTATATTTTATCTCTTCATGAAATTCTTTAGTTGTTACTGTTTATATGATTACTTGATTGTTGCAAACATTTTTGGATTAAAAATGCAAATTTGTGTTGTAGTGGAGATAGGCAGCTTATAAACTACTCAAAATAACTATTCCTAATGACTTGTTCAATTACTTATCATAGTAAACCTTATTATATTTTAATTATGAATTTCATTATACAATTAAGTTAATGGTTTCATTATTTTAACTGCAAGACTTATTTCTAAGTATACTAAGATAACCACATGTAATGGTATCTTAAAATAAATGTTAGCATGTTGGCACTATGTGCCTTTGTCAATGCAATTCTGACCTATAGACATCAGGAATATGACAAGAATGATAGGTTTCGATGTAAATGCAGGGTTTTATATTAATATTGTGTGATGTTAAGCTCAAATACGAAAGAGAGGACTTGTACTGTGATTCTATTATTTATTACAATTATGTACATGCCCTCAACAGCGAAAATTAATAAAAAATAGTACAAAGTTAACAATGAATGTTTCCATTTAAGCGGAACGAAACATGTGATACGCGGGAATGTAGTCAACGTACTTCGTGCAAGAATCATAGAATATGGGACTCACTTCACTCACTGAGTTTGCTTTGGTACCATCCTAAATGCATTCGCTCTGGCGCCGGTTGGGCGCAGGCAGCTCTGGGAGTCACACACTGGCCGCTCTACCGGCCTTCGCCGCTAGCTAGAGGGCCGCTGACTCCGGGGCCATCAGCGGGGACAGGGGGCCCGCCACGCGACGGCCCCTCTCCACTTCGAACTTCAGGTCTGCCGGAGCCCGTCGTCCACTGCCAACAGTGCCATCTTCAGGTAGAAAGGCCGCTACGAGGAGCGCGCAAATCACGAGCAGTGCTCCCAATACAAAGGGTGGACCTGGCACCAATCTTACATATTTCTCCTCTGGCTTTCCATCTAAGCCAGTCACCGCATGTTCCTCATTGAGATCCACATGGAATAAATAGAATATCACTCCAAACATTGCTGGTCCAAGACCATTACAAAGTCCTCTTACTCCAGTAACCATTCCTTGTACGACACCCTGGCGGTCTGCCCGACTGTTCACCGACACATATGCACTGATCGCCGGGTATGTCAGAGATCCAAGAGCTGCAAGCACTCCTGCTGCCCACATCATCCATGTGCGACTTCCAAATCCGTACCACATGAGCTGAAGCATTTCAAATAAGAGTCCCACCATAATTGTATGTTTTGCTCCAAGTGACCGCATTAAAAATCCAAGCACTACTTGTACCGCTATGCTGAGTACTCCAACAATTGCTATGAATATAGCCACTTGTACTACACCAAAGCCCATTACTAATTTTAAATACACAAATATGCAAGAATACTGTCCGGCTTCAGGTAGATATGAGAGGAACACTGCCACACACAACATCAGCACTGTACGTTCGGCACCGACCTTCCTCAGAGCGGCAAATGGATCAGCCTGCTCCCAACTTATAGCAGGTCCCCAACCACTCGGTCTCACTTTCTCTGGCAGGCTCTCAGGCACCGCTACCATTATGAAGAACACATCCAATACCGCAACTGCCGTAGCGGCGGCTACAACCAACGCTTCGCCGTATAAATCCATGAGATAGGCGCCGAGAGCGGGCGATATGACCATGCTAGCTGCAAAGGTCGCAGACACTAGGCCGTAAGCTCGCGAGCGCTCCGCCTCTGTTGTTACATCAGCCACGTACGCGAACACAATAGAAAAAGTCACAGCAAACACTCCGCTAATACTGATCATCGCAAAAAACCACCAAGTGTTTATGGTCATGAGCGGGATTGGCGCGCACGTGAAGAACACCGTGACCAGTAGGAAGAACTTGCGGCCCCACACGTCGGATAGGGCTCCGATGAGAGGCGCTGACAGGAATGATAGAATGCCCTTGATTCCCATTATGAGTCCGTTCATCAGAAAGGTATGGTCCGGGAAAGTAGCGTTCAGCACGGATATTATCGGCATTGTTAGCAAGCCCCATGCGAAGAACTCCAAAAAGATGACAACCAAAGCGTGGAAGACTGAAGGTTCACCGATGCCCGACATTGTCATAATCCCCTCTTTCATAACAGTTTTTCTATTTCGTATCACCATTTCTACTTCAGTTTTTGTAGTCTTCGTGGGAGTCATTTAAGATTTAATCGATTTGTTTTCCTACCAAACTACTTATATTACAGACATATTGAAACCCTAAGCACTACATTGATGAAATCTTTAGAAAACGCGTTATTGCCTTCAACGTCAAATAATCACCAGGGTGCACAATCTCAGTACATTTAACTTGGAAATCCGAAGATAAAATACTGCAATATAACGGAGCACCTTAAATCTATTTTGATA
>NW_013525180.1:3184157-3191865 GCF_000836215.1 Papilio polytes
AATATCTAAATATCTATATTTCATAACATAGATATTTAGATATTTATATAACCTATATTAATATTTTAAATAACGCTCGTTTGCCCCATTTACCATTTCAATAAAAATAAATAAAAACAAAACAAGAAAGAAAGAAAGTTGTAAACTATGAAATACAGATGGCGCTTTTCTTCGTGTTACCCAATTTTAGGCCGAAGATTGGTCTCTATTTCAGTATGTTACAAAGTACTCTGTGATAATCACTGAAAATTGAAAAACAACTCGATATTTGTGTTGCTACGTCGGAAATTATTTTAATCTTTAATTTTTTTTTGCATTGCGAAATTACAAAGGTATTAAATTTAACAACTTATTAAATAATTATCATGTTTAAGAATTTATAATAAAAAATCTTTTTAATTCTGCAATAGTCAAAATGTCGACTATTTTATTATTCCATACGTTCTCTATGTTTCAAGTCAACGTCACGTCAACGTCAAAAATTAAATTATAAAAGGAGGCGTATTCTTAAAATTTTGTAGAATTTTGTTATAATATAATAATGGTATTTATTTAAAATACAATCTGTAAACTTTTAATACAAAAGAGAGTATATAACTATGTGTTTACTTATTGCAGATTCGTTTCATCCTTATTCAAAACCGTGCTGGTAAGACTCGTCTTGCTAAATGGTATATGAATTTTGACGATGATGAAAAACAGAAATTAATTGAAGAAGTACATGCAGTTGTTACCGTACGAGATGCAAAACATACCAATTTCGTTGAGGTAGGGATTTATACAAATTTTAATTACAAAAATCATATTTACACCTATACTATTTTGTGATCATAAAAAATTCTTTACCATAAATTGTTTAGTATAAATATTCTTCTGCAGTTGTTTGTTTAGCAATTTGACATACATAATTTACTTCGTCAAGCTATTCCACGCACCCATAATCAATGTCAAGTGGATGTATCCTTTTTTTTCATTTTCAGTTTCGTAACTTCAAAATAGTGTACAGAAGATATGCAGGTCTGTATTTCTGCATTTGTGTGGACGTGAACGACAACAACTTGTGTTACCTGGAGGCTATACACAACTTTGTGGAGGTGCTCAATGAATACTTCCACAATGTGTGTGAATTAGATTTAGTATTCAACTTTTTCAAGGTAAGAATAAGAATAAGAATACATTTCTAAATGTAATTTAATACAATGTAAAAAAACATTTGTGTGTTAATATTCTTTGTCCATATCTTTGAGCTGAAATTGCTTAAGCAAATAAGTATTGTTGTATAGTTTTGGTACCAGTTAAAATAATGAAATAGACCCAGGCATACAAAAATAAAATCTATCAAGAGATTCATAAGAGTTTTAATTCTTTACTCTGGGTTAAAATATAAATAAGCTTTAGTTGTCTACTAATTTTTATGTACTATACTAGATTTGGCCTGGGGCTCTATCTGCATGGAATTTAAAAATCTAAAACAAGTAGCCCATGCATTCTTTCAGACTGCTCTATATCTACACCAAACTTCATTAAGAACTGTTCCTCAGTTTAGACAGCAAACTCCAATATCCATCCAACATATTAGTAAAATTTACTGTATATTTCGGAGCTTGATAACATAGTTGTGATATTTTCAGGTGTACACAGTAGTGGATGAAATGTTCTTAGCGGGAGAGATCAGAGAAACATCTCAAACTAAGGTTTTGAAGCAACTGCTAATGTTGAACTCTCTAGAATAAGGTTATTCTAAAGTTTGAAGATTCTATGCTTGTTAGCTGATAAAGTAAATGTTTAAAGGATTTGGGAATTTTACATGTTTATGTAATTTTTCACTAAAAAACACTGGTCTGGTAGACAAACATGTCTTGTGTCTAGGGGTGAAGTTTATATAAATGTTTTCTGATAGTGAAATCTCAGGTTATAATAATGTTGATACTCAAAATAGATGATTTGGCTTCTGAAAATATTGTATTAGCTAGTTTCTAGTATAAAAATGATCACAGGAATAAAACCCATTACACACAAATCATTTTTCTTGTCATAAAAATGTCGAGGTTTTATATAAGCTTTGAGATCTTTAAAATGTTTTTAAAGAAGTCTAGACAAATGTAGTGGTCCCTAAATAATTTTGATTATTATTTCTAGCTTTTCAGACGCAATGTAATTCCACATTCATAGAAATTATAAAAAAAAAATTCTGAATTGCCAGGATTTGTTAGTAAATAAAAAAAAAACTGAAATATATTGAATCTTTTAGCAAAAATATAGTATAAAGTGAGAGTGAAGTATTGATTGGTATGTTAGTTTTTAATTTTATATGTATATAGGAATTGTGTGGACGATGATTTGTTGGACTACCTATATTATCTTTATTTTGTGTCTGGCTTAAAATATATATTGTTTTCTCTTAATTTCTGCTTTTTTATAATAATCTAACATTTAAATGCAGGCAGTAATTAATCTTTGGTTTCTGTCATATATTGAAATGTGGGTAGTTGAAAATATTCCAGATGTCAAATGTATTTAAATGTTTATTAGCATATAGTTAAGTGTTAAATAAAACATGTATCTTTATAATTGATTTATTATTCGATCTTAAAAATGTATATAAACAAACATGCAATATATAATTTGTTTTATTTGAAGAAAAAAAAAAGATTTACAAATTGTCAAGAAAACTGAAGCTAAAATTTAATGAATTACAAAAAAAATAACTGTTAAGCTCGCTAACAGAAGTTCTGATTGTCTTAAATTAGTCATTAACTGTATTTAGCGAATTTTAGTGCTCTTTCCATGTGAAAGAAATATTACATTAAGTAACATGTTTTTAACAATTTCAATAATTGATGAATTGAAAATCTTTAAAATTAAGTTATTATTTGAAACCTATATCAGTTTTAAAAATCTCTTAGTTAACCCTTTGGCTTACAATTAGTTTGTGGTCTACGCCCACTCCCAGTGGTGTATGATAGGCTGGAAGGCCCAGAGGTCCGGATGCCCTATGTGCGGCAAGTGGGGACCCATGTCAAATTCACTCCACCTTGAATTAACATAAGTTATTGTAAATGATTTATTTCTGTTACTGCTTTTTATAAATCATCCTGCTCGAAGGACCACGTAAAAATGCTTTTCGAGTAAGTTATGTGTGAAATTAAAAATCAAAACAGTTTAACGAACCCACAAATTGATTATTGAGAAAACTACGCTAAACGCTACCCGCGTTTAGCGTAGTTTTCTCGAATTAAGACAAAAGTTCCTTACTATTTCAAAAATTCTGAATGTGGCAGTTAGACATTAATTATTAAATCTGATTATTAACTGGTAACCTGTTATTAATTAATAGTGGAATGTTAACAGTTAGAAATGGATATATTGTATACTAGCTGTTGCTCGTGACTTCGTCCACGTGAAATTGAAAAATATAGCCTATGATAGTGTGGTTTTCTAATGGTGAATGAATTATTGAAATTGACCCAATAGTTATCGAGTAATTTCAATTCATACAAAAAAAAAAAACAAATCATTCGTCTTTATATTAGTATAGATGAACGTACGCGAAGGGCGGTATCCCGCGCGATATGTTGAACGTGGGCCCGGAGACGGCGACGAACTCGTAGTTGTTGCGGAGATGCCAACTGGTCACCTTAGCGTCTGTGCCGCCGTGGCTGCGGTGGCCCAGCGCACGGAATGGAAACGTACCTATAGGAACACTAATTAAAAATACAAAAAAAAAAAATACCAAAAGACTATACAAGTATACAGCAAATGTACCTAAGAAATAACGCCGGCACGACTTATTTACGATGTCGATGAGACAATTAGGTTATGATTTATAAACAAAATAATATCACGAAGTCGCCTTATCATTCCAGCTAACGTGCTCGCAAGCGTAACAGCTCGAACCTGTTTTGGTCCTTCGAGTCGGATTTGAACCGGCGACCTATGGACCGTCAATTGGCCAAATCCACGTTCGACCCAAAAAATCTTTGGTTTCTTCTTGGTTAATTAAATTAAATTACAATTCTTCATTGACACAGATTAAAGTCGATAGTTGTGTTGTCTAAATGATAAACATCGGCGTAATAAAAAAAAACACACTACAAGCGCCCTCCTCCCCTCCCCCGTCCTAAATCTACAGTTAGCGACGCCCATTATCAAAAACATGCATGTTTTCATTACCATTGGCAGGGTTGAGGTCGTTCCGTGCGGCGATGGCGTTGCATGCGCTGTAGGGAGGCACGCACGCGCACCGCGACAGAGGGTCGTGTTTGAAGTCATTGTACCGCATTGTATTGAACATGTCGCGTAAGTTTGTTATACCCGCCTGTATCATACGAAAAAGTTAAACTGCAATTATTATAATCTTACTAATATTGTAATTGAAAATTAAGACGGGTGTTTGTTAGAACGTATCTTAGAAACGACTCAACAGACCTCGTTGAAAATGGGCAAGTTTAGTTAATTTCCGACGGACAGTCGCGGACGAAAGCTAGTACAGTATAAATAGATGGAATCTTGCAACGAAAATATGTGTAAAAGTAAAGTTTTAACATACTTTTCATGGTTTTAAACTATCTTTAAACTAATATAAACTACAAAAAAGACTCCTAATTGTACTTTTCGATAAAACATTGTATTCAGATATAAAAAAAATACACGTTTAATTGTTTTTTTTTTACGAATAACTTTTTCTATTTTAAAGACAACATACACAATAAATTATAAATGCAAAAGTTTAGATGGATGGATGTTTGTTAGAGTTTGTAGCCTAAATGGCTGAACGGATCTGGATGAAATTTGGCATAGATGTAGAGGATAGTATGAAAGAACACATAGGATACTTTCTTTTGTTTTTATTATTATCACGCGGACGCAGTTGCGGGCGAGAGCTAGTTAAAAATAAACTAAACACAGCACAAAGACAAATGCAATACTTTAATATTTACTCAATTCTAATTTGATGTGTCTTTCTAACTACTCTGTGCATAAAATAAAAGCCATAACCTGTTTCTCCTTTAATATATTCGCACGTGGATTTGTTTTGTATCCGAACCAATCGCCGAAAGTGGCGACGCGCACGTTGCCGCCGCTCAGATTGAATATTGTAGGAAAATACGGGATATTGTATGAAGGGAAATACGTCGTGTTCACTAGTTGTTCCGTTCTACATAACACATGTTTTTTTATACTAACTGAACACAGTATATAAGGATTTAAAAAAATAACAAAGTTAAGAAAAAAGCCCGCTAGACACCTCAATTTTTTACTTCGCAGTTTCTACTGATCAGTCGAGTTTATTATTAATTAGTTAAAATTGATGATTGTAGATATTTTAAAGCCTACTACACATGCTTAGTTCTGACAATTTTAAATGAACAATCAAGACAGTTCAACAGATAAAAATTCCTTACATTTAAATTCAGTTACAACTGTCAATTAGAATTGAGAGTACGTAGCTGTCTTAACAGTTAAACTGTACAAAAATTAGTATACAACAACGATTAAAAAGTACAGATAATAAATACTGTGATATCATAACCGAACGTGTGTTACAGGCTTGTTCATGCTTGAAACTTGTGTATTGGTTTGTACAAAATTCACTCACAAGTCAGCAGTCTCCGTATACCCGGGCAGCTGTTCCAACACCCAGAGTAGGCCCTTCTCCGCTTTGCCCTTACACCCCTTAGAGGTCGGTGTGAACTTATTGTAATCTACAATATACCTGATAAATATTGAAAATTAAAAAAATATATAAGTTAGAATGGCAACATTATTAAGAAAATAACTGAAACGAAGCCGAAGATAACCCATTGACTTTCTTTTAATAAAAAAAAAAAAAAAAAACAAAGTATTTTGAGCCTATTTATATTTGTACTGACGCTCACTCAAAAGACTATAACAGAATAAATACCTGTCATCATGAATAGGCGCATTTAAATTGGAATCTCAGGAATAGCAGTCATTCCATTAATAACCTGTCTATTTATACAGATCAGTGAACCATCAATGTTAAAATGGAGTTAATTCTGCATAAGCAATTATGTTCTTTACCATTGGTTGTTATAAGTGCCACTATTGTGTTGTCGGAAGATTCTTGTCCATTGGTAGCCATCGACGGCCAGCCGGTTGGCGATCATACCGCGGATGTACTCCATTACCTGTACACAATACTAGTTTTAACCTGCGGCTTCGTTAACGTTAGAATAAATAAAATTAAAAAAATATTATTTCCCAGAAAGTTGCAATTTAGTTATTTTTTTTTTTTAGATATTTTTTTGAGTATAAATTAAAAAAAATAAGCAACGGAAATAAAAATCTTTCAAAATAGCCTTTGTTAACTGTATATAATTTTTTTTTAATGAAAAAAAATCACAACAGTTTGAGAATCTCTGAAACTTACGCATAAAGGGTTGATGAGGTCGAAGAGCGTCTTGTTGCTGTTGCTGATGGTGGTCTCTCCGGCGACCAGCCCCGACGATATGATGTAGAAGTCGTCTGTGGACTGCCGCAATGCACTCATGTACTAACAAACAAACATACTCACTTTTTCATAATACCTACATCATTCAATCTGACCCATTAGTTTAGTTTACATGTATGAATACTTTATTTGAATTATTTTACAAATAAAATCGATAATTATACAAAACTTTTGTGATTTCGCTCAATATGTTTAAGTATGATACATTATAACTATTTCGGACAATTTATTATCCTTACTAATATCATGAATGCGAAAATTTAGATAGATCGATGTTACAACGAGAGCGTCGGTGGCTCAGTGGTTTCAACACTTGACTTGTAATCTACAGGTCTTGGGTTCGAATCCCGCTGTACCAATGTGATTTTCGATTTTTTTGAATTTTCATATGTACATAATTTACCCGACGTTCTTACGGTGAAGGAAAACATCGTGATACAACCTGCACATATCGACGAAGAAATTCAAAGATATGTGTGAAGTCGACCAACCCGCACTTGGCCAGCGTGGTTGACTATGGCCTAGTCATCCTAACTTAGGGTAGGCTCCGAGCCCCTCGGTGGGGACGTATAGTGAGCTGGTGATGATGATGTTACAACTTATCTCCAAAACGGTTCATTGAAATTTAGCACAGATGTAAAGCACAGTTTGGAAGAACACATAGACTAGTTTTGTTCTTTTTTTTAAAATCCACACAAACTGTTTGTGGGCAAAAGTAATAACAATGTAAAATGAAATTTAGATAAATCTATTATACTATCATACTTCATACTAATATTATAAATGCGAAAGTTTAGATGGATGAATGGATGTTTGTTAAAGTTTGTAGCCTAAACGGCTGAACGGATTCCGATGAAATTTGGCATAGAACACATTAGGCTACTCAGTTTTTTTTCTTGCGGACGGAGTCGCAGACATAAGCTAGTAGTATATAATAGTCAAAAGTGATACTAACACACCTGCACGAACGCGGGGTAGGAAGTGAAGGCCATCTTGTAGCCCGGGATGCGTTTCTTGTCCAGCGGGCTGATCTTGTAATGCAGTACATACATTTTCTGTAGACGCAGCATTGACTGGTAACTAAACGAATAACAGAATAAAACATCGTAATGTTAATAATATCAATAAATAAACTTTTTAATAAAAAAAAAAACCGACTTCCAAACAAAATACACTAAAAACAAAACAAAATGCACTAAAAACAAAACAAAATATTCTCAAAAAAACAGTACA
>NW_013525180.1:3193172-3221790 GCF_000836215.1 Papilio polytes
AAAAAAAAAAAAAAAAAAACATACAGACGAATTGAGTACCTCCTTCTTTTGGGAAGTCGGTCAAAAAATACAATTGATTGACTGACATTCGAATATATGATAGTCTCTAAAACTTAGAGAATACTAGCTTTCGCCCGCGACTCTATCTACGTAGAATTAAAAACACAAAGTGAGTATGAGTAGCCTATGTGTTCTTCCAGACTATCCTATACATAATACCAAATTTCATCGAAATTCGTTCAGCTGTTTAGGCTATAAACTCTAACATACATCCATTCATCCATCTAACCTTTCGCATTTATAATATTAGTATGAAGTATAATTTACTGACTCAAATATGAGAATTTTAGATTAACACTTCCAAGCTTAAAACTGGAATGTACGCTGATTTACAGTCTTTTAGCATCTGTTCAGATATAGAGAGAAAACTATATACTTTCAGCCGGCTAAAACTGATGGCAACAATCTTTTTAAACTGACAATTAGTTCCCATAGTAATACCTGTTCCAAGTTGTATGTGCCGTGTACAGATTCGTGAAGTCTGGTAAAAGCTTTATCAGTCCAGTGCAGTGGTCACCAAATAACAATCCATCAGGAAGGTCTTTTGGTAACGCGAGCGAGAACGCCAGATCATCGAGATCACCAAGCATGTTGATCCAACTAAAATTATATAGAATTTACTTTGTACATTCAAAGGTGTGAAGTGGGAATAAATTCCTATTGTCTAATGAGAGGTAGAAGTAAAATTTTATTTTCTTTCCCTTGCCATCCTCAGACTCATACATAGGGGAAACATCCTCTTTATTTTCATGTCTTCGTCAGTCAATTAAGAGTAGGCAACACATCTGCTATTGCAGACGTCTATGGACAGTGTTCCCTTTTAAGAAAATTCAAGTGCCTCTCTACTCATTTACACACTACACTATAATATAAAAGGTATACTTTTTTTAAGTAAAGCCTAATAGTTAGTACTAACACCATATCCCGTGCTGTTAGCCATTGATAGGGGTCAATTGTTGCTTGATTATACCCAACTGCTAATCCCTCCAGTTGAATGTAATATAATTTTACCTGCAATATGCTATATTTAAATTTGACTTTAATACATTGCTAATTTATTTTACAGTACTGGCTATTGACTTAATGATATGCACACTAGATTAGAGGTTCCCAACTTTTATTCGCATGGACCTCTCACAAGATATTGGTTGGACCCCCCACATCGTTGACCACTTTGAGAACCACTGAACTAGGTTAATATGAATGATTTGAAACATAAAATACAATTTGATTCCTTTTTAATTTCGCTATTTACATTAATTATAAAAAAGAAAACCTACTTTATCTTCTCACTATTATTTTAAATAATAAAGTCTAGATGGATGGATGAATGTTTTATAGAGTTTACAGTCTAAATGGCTAAATGGATTTAGACCAAATTTGCTATACATATAGAACATAGGATCCGGAAGAACACTGGCTATAGACTAGGCTTTTTTAATTCTGGATCAAATTGCTAGTGAAATCTATAATTACATAAAGTGCTAATTACATTTTATAAAGTAATCAAGAATACATACTTGATACCAGTATGCATCTATCTCATTTAAATCAACCATAGAGGCGATGTAATTTTCATTTTTCTCAATAAATTCTTCTATGAGTCCACACAAATCAGTTTTATTGTAGCAATATCTATATTATGTAAAGAATATTTATCTATTGATCATTAAAGAATTAAGTTTATAATACTATAAATTTATTGTATGATTGCATTCAAACTTTTTTGCAAGTCATTGGCATAGACTTGAAAAGTTAATTGTTTTTTTTTATAAAATAAAAAGCTTTAACACTACTTGATGTTAGGATAACTCTTAAAAGGACCCAGTTTAGTAAGATTATTAGCTAAGTAAAACTCAAAAACTACCTGACCCTTTAAGCATATTCTGCCAGTGCATCCATATGAGGTCTCTAGTGAGGTAGCCTTCAATAAAGCCTGCGGCGTACGCTTGCTGTTCGTCTGTGACATCTTTTGAAGTATGCACCTCTAGGAACGCCCATCTGTAATGTAAACCACCTACTATTTGGCTGGACGTAAATAGAACTAATAGTATAGACAGCAGTAAAGAACAGTATCAGAAAGCCTCTGATTGACAAAATATTACATTGTCCAAAATTTAAACGAAACGTGCGTAATTTTTTAATGGGGCTTACCCTGTGGAATTTATCTCGTTTTTAAAAGTCGCGCGAGCTCCAAACGTTATTGGTATTTGTGATGCGGACTCGCAGTCTTTAAACGTTAGTTTATTCTCCTGCCAAGTTACGTATCCGTATTTAGTTTCACATATTGTTACTGTAGTTAGAATAAACAATAAAGAACATTGCGAATAGATCTTCATAACTTCACGGTGGATATGTCATTACTTTCCGAAGTATTTGGCACCATCTATTAATAATAAATTATGTGATAAAATGTAACAACGGTAAAAAGTTTATATAAGTAATAAGTTTAGCAATAATACAACAATCTACGACATTAAATAAAATCTAAGGAAGCAATCAAAAATCCCTCTTCAACTTTGTTTTGAAGTACGGAAATGACGTTTGCTTTGACAGAAACAGAATTGACAGTGACACGGTTACAGATAATATTTGACATTCAAATAGGTTTCTTATCAGCTGAGTTCATTTTTATGTTGTGGTTTTTACCGATTTTCGTAACAGAAGTTATAAAACCAAATTATTATTTTTAAACAAATGCAGTTAAATAAGTAGATAATAACGGCTCAATGTTGTTTTTTAATAAATAGATACTATACTATACAGAAAAGGGGGTGCTGTTATTATCGGCACTCAAGATGCATTAATTACGTCACAGGAATCTAACAGAAATTCTTTAGGATTTTCCGAGTTGTTGGGAAAATGTTGCTTCGGTCTGTATAGCTCAAAACTCAAATAAATAATCATTTTGGAAAGAGCATCTCATTTATCATAAAAAAAACATTAAAAACTTTAATCAAAACACTTTAATAAAAATTTAAGAAGTCCTAACAGAAAAGATTTTTTTATATTTACTAGAATTTTGTCTACATAATCCATGGTGCAATATGGTCACAATTGTTAATTCTGCAGTTCTCAAGTGGCCGACAATTTCATTCCTATTTCGCCACACTTGTAGTCAATTTCCCGCATGAGGTAGGGAGTACGTTCGTGGCTGGGAGTCTTCATCCACTCCGATACATTAATAGACATGGCGGCGTAGCCTTGTTTTTCCAACGTATCCAATACTAAGCGGAATGTACCGCGCAGTCGGTTACTGTTCATTGAATAGCAACCTTGGTTGAACATTAAAATGCAAATGCTGAAAAACAAAGATTTTTGATATAAATGAGCTCTGAGAATGGTCACCAGTAGTCGCCAAAATAGCGAAGCTATCTATAAACGTCCACATTTGCTGATGCATTGTCTATAGGCATGAGGATGCACAGAAAGAGTTTAATGCCAAATACCAAAGTAAAACACAATAATAAGAGGTACTACATAGTTTGAAAATAAGACTTACGGCAACGCGTCCATCGGCAGATTAAGTTTTTCAATTGGCGTTTTTTCATTTTGTGCCTGCTTTACTTTCGGGATCATAACTGGAGTGCCGTTTTTCAAAGACAAAAATAGATCTAAAAAAATTAAATATTCAATAAAACATAAAAATAATTTAAAAACTGTATACGAAAAGTGTTTTAGTTTAACTCACCGGCAACAACTCCACTCGGTAATACTACATTTTTGGCCACGTATTCCTCGCCACCCAAACCTCGAGCTAAATAGTTCATTACATTATCTGTTGCAGCATGAACTGGGTATGCATCCTTTGCCTTTTGTATTATATCCTCGGGCAACTTATATTCATCACTATAAAAAGCATTCACAGCTTCATGTAACGTAAGTAATTGGAGTAAATCTAAAGTGTTCTTTTCACGTCCGAGATACTCAGTCAGAAACTGTTCAGAGAAAACTTTTTGAAGCAGTTTCTCATCATAGTGTTCAAGTGAGGCAAGCTCGAGGCACACTTTTGTCCACGGCAATGCTGCATTGGTAGCACTTAAGATTGGGTTCTCCGATATATTATTGCGAATAACCTCCCACTGCTCGGGATCCGGTGTGAAGTTGTTATTAGACAAGCAGTTGATGAAACTAAAGAGAATATTCGTGCGAGCGGTGGAAAGGTTGTTTTCTTCATTTAACGCTAAATTACAGAGGTACTCCATTAGACCTAAATGTGTATGTGCCTGAAATAAATTTAAAAAAAACATCATCATTACTACTATTCAGTAGGTACTTAAAGTAATTATTTAATATCAAATTGACTCACAACTCTAGACAGCACCCGAGCGATTAGCAATGCAGGCTCAAACTCTACATTATTCCTGATAACGGAATCAGCAATTGCATCTAACAGCTGTTCCTGGTAGTACTCTGGATGCTTCTCCAGAACTCGACCCTTGATCCTGGCGACAGTTCTCAATACCTCATTATAGTGCAACTGGTCCATCCTTTGCGCTAGTATGTCGTAGCAAATATGCAATAATTGAACTCTAGTTGGAAAGACCTTTTCTGTGCAGTTAACTTGGCAGAGAGACCAGACTATAGATTTGGCAGTTTGGGCGTCTATTCTCTGATCGTGTAATAAAAGACCGGTGACAATGTTGTTGATACAACGGTCTGGTAGATCGTGATTGCAACTGTAGATCAGCATATCTTTTAGAAGATGTAGGTCATTGTTGTCTAATTCTAGTGGTAAATGTATTTGGAAAGTGAGTGGTAATGCTAGCTTTAGTACATCTACTAAATGATTCTTGCTGTCAAATTGATCGAGAAGAAAGTCTAAGAACATAATCTGTCTTATGTTTATAAGGTTTATGTTTGCACGTATCAATTGAAGCATTGTTTGTACGATCAGAGAGTCGACGGGAACACTCAGGTATGAGAGTACTTTAATAGCTTCTATAGCTTCGTTGACATCAAGGGCTCTTGCATGCTTTTTAACATTCTGACAGAGTACACCGAATGTTGGATCTTTTATGAGTTCATCAGTTTGTTCGAATCTGAAATAGGAAAAATGTTGTCAAGTTACAGAAATCACAATAAGTCAATAAATTTATCAATACTGGTAACACAACAGAAAAATTCAATCAAATACAGATCATGTCCTGGAAATATGTTGCAGATGCTGAAACCGCCAAATTTTAGGTGTGCATATGAAGATTTGTCTACAAATAACTTGCCTGCAAGTTGAAAAACTGTAAGTACAGCATCACTTGTAAGGAGTGTTGACTGTGTATTACTTATTTAAGATTATCACAAAGTACGGAGTACTAACTTGCCAGACTTCTGCAGTTCAAAGAGACTGCGTAGAGCTTGCAAAAGGTGTTTATGCGTCATTAAAGGTAGGTGTTGCTGAACTGTTGCAAGGATGTTCTCTGGTGTTGGTGCAGACTTAATAGTTGACATTATTGTATCTGTACTCCTCACCCATCCTACTTCAGACACTAAAAAATTACATAGTCTTATATTCTTGATTGATAATAAAATTATGCAACGTTGATTAATACAAAATTTGATAAATAACTCACAGCTTGTTGTGAAATTGGTAGCTTTGAATGGGGTTTTAGTAAATGAGCTTCCACTCAACACATTCCTCCAAACATTCTTCAATATCTGAGCCATGTTATCTGCTAAATAAACATATAGAAATAGTATTAAATTATTTCAAAATTAAACATTGGTCTCATATCTGACACTAAATTTTACGGACCTCAAAATATAACCACAATAGAAGTTATTTTTCAAATCTGTAATTGAAGTTATAGAATTCGTCGAGTTAATCTTTCGTAAAAATATTTAATTAGAATGGAGCGTCATTTTTTGCAAAACAAAAATATAACAAAATAAAAATAAATTAACAAAAATTCAAAATATTCGCAGAATTTGACATTGACACTTGCTTTTCCCCACAGGTAAGGCAAATTCCTAACATTATATTAAAAATAAAAAAAAACTAGTTTAACGTTTAAAAAAAAATCATATAGGTACCTACTATTTTTTTAATATCTATCATTGATTTCTATTTTCAACTAACAAATTAAACTTAAATTTAACTAAATAAACTTGTCATGTTATTTTACAGCAATTTGCAACCTTTTGGTATAAGTGTCAAGTCAATTGTCAAAACAAACAAACAACAAAAAAATAAAAAGTAACCTTGCTCTATTTACTTAAGTAAAAAATAACTTAAATAATATATAATCATAACTACCAATGAAAGACTGTGGTAAAATTTAACAGATACAGTGTACGTATTCAAAATGCAGCAAGAATCAATAGTGAGTACCAGACCAGATAGAGAAATTACTAAGAAAATTATAACACCGGGTGATTATTCTATCGTGCCATACGAGGAGTCTCGATGTAAAATTTTGCTTTCCAATGTGCATACGAGCAATGAAGATCTTGAAATAGACGTAGAAAGTCGTATATTAAATAAAAACTTTGATGGCGTATTTATAATCGGAGAAGCAGATACCTTTATTGATAAAGATTTCGAGTTAATCCTGCAACAGATGTGTTGCGGTGAGACTTGTATTGCCAGAATTGTTTATAAAAATCAGAACTTTGAAGTAGTCAAAGAGATATCATGTGAGATAGAGTTAAAGGAAGTTACAGAAGAACAATTAGTGAGCGATTGGAGTTGGGCGAGATTGCTTGAAGCAGCTACACATCATAAAGAGCAAGGAGTGGCTTTGATTCAAGAGAAGAGAGTAATAGATGCATTTAGGAGGTTTAGTAAAGCATTTAAGTTTTTAGTAGCTATCGAACCTGTGAATCCAGAAGAAATTACTGATGAATCCTTGAATGAAATAAAAGACTTGAAAGTATGTTACTTTTACTTAATAATTCAATTAATAATTATAATTTTTCAAGTTGATTTATTTAAATTTCAGGTAAAGTTATACAATAACTTGGCGCACTGTCAGCTACAGTTTTGTGAATATCAAGCCGCATTAGATCTCTGTAACCGTGCAATAATATTAGACAACGATAATGTGAAAGCATTGTATAGACGCTGTACTGCTTACCATTGTCTGCAGATGTATGATGAAGCTTGGAAGGATATACAAAAAGTGGTAGTATTAAATCCCAATGATAAAACAGCACGGAACAAAGCTGGTGAAATTAAAGGAATTCTAGACAAGATAAATGCAGAATATGCTAATGTTATTAAAAAGATGTTTATTTAAATTTTCATTTTAGTCGTAATAGATGGCGCTAATTGTAAAGACGGAATAATTTTGCCTTTTATTAAAATTTTCATTGATTGTAAAAAATTGTCTTAAATAAATATATTTATATCTAGTATGTTAAGTTTATTTAAGGTTTCAATCATGTTTAAAAGCAAAACGGAGTACTCGTAATCCTAGGGGTGTCGAGAATGATGACGTCGTAGTGTTCTGATCTGCCAGTTTGTCATACCAAAAATAAATGTTTCTATCAACATCCACCAGATGGCCAACACATTGTTATACATGTATCGCAACAGTGGAGACTCTGACATTGTAAATCTGGTGTGTGATATCACCTGAGTCGCGTAGAACTCCCGCCGATCCGATGCTGACATCATCAGTTGACCTCACGCCTTGTCGAGAATACAGACTTGCGTTATAGTGATGTCTAGCAAAACTGTCGATATTTTTAAGTACTTAAGATTAAGTACAATGTTGTAATTTGCAACAACTATCTTTGTTATTATAATTCCACGGATTCGGTACATCGCAGCTAAGTTTAAGAAAATATTAAACAGGTTAACTTAGTTTAGTATTAACTTATATCGTTGATAAGTCATATATTAAAATTCATAAGATTTTAGTTAACTTATTCCATAATTTAGTAAGGGCCTGTCCCACCACTGACTGATAGAGGCTCAGATACCTTAAAAATGACGTCACTGTCAGAAAGGTAACAAATTCCGATTTTTTCCATCACAAATTTTACACTTTGGATTGTAATCAGACAATTTAGAATTTCGTATGCCACTTAATCTATGATCTGTTACTGTACTTGAATACGTTAAAACGAACAGCGACATATAATAAAAAACTAACATAGCGCATGCTTTAATTTTTGAGGTACGTGGGCGAATATCGATAGGTTTTAGGTACATGCCTAGTGCTCCTACGATATAAACAGTCTAGACGCCGCCTCGCCCGCGAGAACGTGTCTCCCTTGAGCTCGTTATTTACATTCTCGTTTTTATTGTGAACTGTTATAGATGGCCAGTAAGTAATAATTTAATATTTTTAATGCATTTATTTAACTGCTTTTTCGGTATGGATAACACTTAATTATACCTGTAAATTACTTTACAAATAAAAAATACGTGCTAATTATTGGCGTAAGAAAAACTAACAATGATATTTTTCATGACCATAGTATAGCGTTTACGAAGTAAATTTTTTTAATTTTGTATTAAAAAAGTAAAAAAAAAACAAACCGTAAGGTTCGTATAAGTCATTGTTTATGTCTGACTTTGTAACTCAAGGTCGGTGCTTCAAGCCCTTGTCTAGATTTATGCGAACAGAAAACTTTAAATATATCCGATTAAAACTGAATATTATGAACTTCTTGTGCATTAATCATGTTTAAAGTGATTCAAGTATTCTTATACTAAATTAGTATTTTTTTTAACTTTGTAACAATGTGGTCAAACTCTTAATATACATACATATAATAAAATTGGAGTGTCTGTAATATCAAAAGAAAAACATAATTCGGGAAGATGATGTATTTGCGTTGCTGATACGAAAGTCGTAAAATTTTTTTGTCTGTCGGTCTGTCTGTCCGCAAGCCGCGTTTGTTCAGGATAATCTCTGAAGGGTAGCTGACATAGACGGGCATATTATACGATACTTTTTATCTTAATATTGGGTGGTCGAAGCTACTAAGATAGTAAAAATATACTGATATACGATTTGACATTGAATTTAAAAACATATAGTATGTAGTTATGTATATGAGTCACTACAAGTTTTTTAAATCACAAGGCTTATAAGAATTAACAAGCGTAGTTTTGTGTATTAAGGATATACATAGTTATTGCCGTTCTGGTGTAGTGGTTAAACTTTGACGTTTGGTTCTCAAGGTTGCGAGTTCGAATTTTAAAAATGGCGGGAGTCTCTCGATCGCGCTGCAACTTTTAAAACATTTAATAAAAGCACCAAGGAACCATTATCACCAAAGTTGACATGATCTCTTATATTTGTAATAATTAAAATATGACATATATTTCAAATCAGCGACCAATTAATGACTCAAGCTTCCGATGTAAAGCTAATAATGTAGCACAGTTTTGTTACAGAAATATCCCGATTACGTAATAAAATCTATAAAATTTCATGTATTAAGGAAAAGGCACAGCCAAAAATTTAAAATGAAAACCGTTTTTTTTTAATATGAAAAGGAATTCCCCAGAAAATAACCATAAACAAAACCAGCCATTGAAGATTTCTAATAAGATGCAGAGACTAGTTGATTCCACAGATATTATTACATATTTGATTTTTTTTATTATTATGTATACGGCGACATTTGAGTTGCAAAAAACCAACAGGTGATCCTAGTAGCTTAAGCGTATTCTACCACTATTGGAACTATATTTGTTATATTCCAGAACCTTCAGAAAAGGTACTTGACGGCAGAGGGCTGCAGATTGTCAGTCCGAAGCCGGACCACACCTTCGAGCTAGACGAGAGAAGCCTCGCGGAATTACTAGATAGTCCTGACGTGCGGAATCGTTCCGTGGTTCTAGTGGCCGTCGCCGGCGCTTTCCGCAAAGGAAAGTCCTTCCTTCTAGACTTTTTCCTGCGCTATTTACATCACACGGTCAGCATTTAAAATACTCCGATCTTATTTTAAAATTTTAATTATACTACTGTTATAAATGCGAAAGTTTGGATGGGTTGATGGATGAATATTTGTTAGAGTTTGTAGCCTAAACGGGCGAACGGATTTCAATGAAATTTGGTATAGGTGCAGAGGATAGTCTGGAAGAACGAATTTGCTAAACAATACTTTATTTTCAGTACGTGTTAAACTCTAAAGATGACAATTGGCTGGGGCCAGAAGACGAGCCGCTGCAGGGCTTCGGCTGGCGCGGCGGCTCCGAGCGACACACCACCGGCCTCCTACTCTGGTCTAAGCCCTTCAAAGCCACACTCCACAACGGAGAGAAGGTATAATCTAATGTCACGTTAATTTTATATTCAGGGATCGAAGCATTTTTTTAAATCAGATTTTAAAATTGCTATTCAATGTTCCTTAAGTAATTCAATAATTAATTTTGTTAATTCGCAAAGCTTGAGATTTGGTGCAGAAAACTTAGTCGTATTGTCGTGTTGCCTTTGACTTCAACGAATTATAATAAAAATACACAAATGCCATAAAATATGATTGGTGGGAAAACCAATAATTTAAATAGTTATCTCGCTAAATTAATATAAATGAGAAAAAGAAGACTATTTCTTAATTTATTATTAAATCGTCCAAGTTCAAGGAAAAACCCCCAGAAATATATCAGGATTCGGTTAAATGTTTTCACTGGATATATTGCATTCGGCTGGTATAGTGTGTCTAAATAATTTAGATTAGTTTGACAATTCACTTCAAATTTAGTAGGGATGGGTTGTGTAAAAACAGTCATGAATGTAACCGATTTTCGATTTTTATTCTTATAGAAGTTGGAATCGATAGATTTATAGTTATAAACATATGAAATAAAAAAAACACTGTTTTCTCAGATTAACAATGACCATAACAGATAATGAGGGTAAATAAATGTTTATTACTACTACAGTCGTACGTAATCGAATTGGATTTCGCTATTATTTCTGACATCGCTAAATTCTCTACACTATAATCAATAATAGAATTATCCTCTAAGTTAGTTAATAAGAAAATACTAATTTTAGTTGAGTTCGATAATTATTTAAACCAAATATCGATAGTTCATAATTGTTCGCTGCGTGTTTGTTTCGTCACTACGATACATGTCTATTAAGTATGGCATTTGTCTTCATACAAATTGAATTCGATACTTCATATGCGACATTTATCAAACTAATCTACTTCTTCTTCTTCTTATTTTAATGATTATTTAATAACGATGGGGTCGTTATTAAATACTCTAATTTATTTTGACAAACTATAATAGAGGAGTGTCACAAGACCACAGGTTAAAAATATTTTTGACCAATTAAGATATTTTTAAGGAAGCATAACATTTAGTTGATAATTGCGTAACTCGTGTTGTTTATGGTACGAAAATAATGCTTGCATGTTGGACGGTTGCTTTCTGCCGTCCCGGACTCTAAAGGTATAGGTTGTAGGCTATTGAAACACAGCATAAAAAATCACATTTTATATTTCTATACAATCTCATATTTTTTTTATATATATAACATAAGGTGGCAAATGAGCAAGCGACCACCTGAAACCGCCAAAATGGCGAAGCGACCGCTGCCCATTGACATCCGCAATTGCAGATGCGTTGCCTACCCTTATACGACAGAGGAGGAGACGCACATAAAGAGGATATTTCCCTTTTCTACGCATCTCCTCCACCGTCAAATCCACTTCCTCTTCCCAACCTCTCCTTATAAGAAAAGGGTGGTAAAGAGAAAGGGACTTAAATTAGGCCTCCATATATTTATACGTCACGCAGTACGTGACGAGAGAAGTCCTGTATGAAACATCAATTGTACAATTCTTTATAAAATATAAATACATTGTTCCAATATTAAAACCAACCTATCTATGTAAAGTGTTGCCTGACAGTAACAAAACATATAAAAACTCCTACACTGAACGTTATCAGGTGGCGATATTCCTGATGGACACGCAGGGCACATTCGACAGCGAGTCGACTGTACGCGACAACGCGACCGTGTTCGCACTCTCTACCATGATATCCTCTGTCCTGGTATATAATCTGTCGCAGAACATAGAGGAGGATGAATTGCAGCATTTACAGGTAGGAATTATCTTACTAATGTTATAAACGAGCTGTTGCTCACGACTTCGTCCGCGTGAAATGTTGAAATGATAAAAAAAAAATTAAAAAATTAGCCTAAGTTAGTCACAGATTACCTTTCTAACGGTTAAAGATTTTTTAAAATCTGTCCAGTAGTTTTTGAGTTATTTCAATACATACAAAAATACAAATCTTTCCTCTTTATAGTTAAAATTAGTATATATATGAAAATTTATACTTTAATGGATGGATGTTTGTTAGAGTTTGTAACCTAAACTCATGATCGCATCTAGATTTGGCATAGATGTAGAGGACAGTCTGGAAAAACAAGTGGCGCAATACCAAAATTTCCTAACGGTTTCGAACGATTTTAAATTTAAATTCATTCCGTTACAGAAATACAATGTTTGGACGAATTTATTTCAACGTTATTTTAATGTATTCATTTACTGTAGCTGTTCACAGACTACGGGCGGGTCGCGCTGGAGAAGACGGAGGGCAAGCCATTCCAGCACCTGCAGTTCCTCGTGCGCGACTGGAGCGTGCCCTACGAGTACCCATACGGACTTGAAGGAGGAAACAAACTCTTAGAGAAGAGACTCGAAGTAAGAAATAATTCAAAATAGACTCAATTGCTTTAGGGTTTAGTTCTATTTTTTGCATTATTCTTCTTGTTTGCTTCTAATAGCTAGAATGAGACTTTATTCCTTCCAAAACAGGTACATGAGAATCAGCACGAGGAGTTGAAGACGTTGCGGCGGGAGATCAGGTCGTTCTTTAGCCAGCTGTCCTGCTTCCTGATGCCGCACCCTGGCATGAAGGTAGCCACCAGCAAAGAGTTCAACGGGAAACTGACAGGTAAACAACGTTATAACATTTAATTTACGGTGAAATAATAATTTAATAAAATGTCGTTATTACAATATTAGTTCTTATTAACATTTATTAGCTAAACTAAAAAAAAAAATTGAGACATAAAGCTAAACAAATACTTCTGTATTCTGTAGTTAGATGGCGCTATTCTCAATTGTAAAAGGAAATTATAAATCATAAAATAATTATAAATGCGAAAGTTTAGATGGATGGATGTTAGTTAGCGTTTGTAGCCTAAACGGCTGAACGGATCTCTATGAAATTTGGCACAGTTTTAGAGCATAGTCTGGAAGAACACATAGGGTACTTTTTATCCCGGGAATAGTTACGGTTCCCGTAGGATTCATTAATTTAGTTTTTTAATGTTTACTCGATCATTCTGCAACGGTTCAACATATCTTATTGAAATTTGGCACAGACATAAAACAAAGTCTGGAGTACACATGGGATAAGCTTCATCCCCGAGAAATGTCCGGTTCCAGAGAGATACGTAGCTTTTTGTAATTTATATAGTTTGTATGTTTTCTAATACCACGCGGACGAAGTCGCGGGCAACAACGTTGAAACATAAAGCTAAACAAATATTATTAGTATTCAGTAGTTAGATGGCGCTATTCTCAATTGTAAAAGGAAATCATAAAATAATTTTATAATTACGATATCGGTAATGATTTTTTATCATATTAACAGATATAGATGAAGAGTTCAAGAAATGTTTAAAAGAGTTGGTACCGTATCTCCTGGCGCCACAGAACTTGCAGCTCAAAGTTCTATCAGGACAGACGTTGAAGGCCAAGGAGTTACTGTACTACATCAAAGCATATATGGAGGTGTTTAATGGAACAGAACTGCCGGTGCCACAAACTATTCTGGAGGTAAATCAAAGAAATTCAAATAAATTAGTATTTTAGTCTATTGCAGTGCAGATTAAATAAATAAAAGATCTGAAAATTTAAAAACAAACTGGTAAAAAACGAAATTGACTTATTTTTCGTCACATTTATCTATCTATACTAATACTATAAAGAGGAAAGAATTGTATTTTTGTATGAAACCGATTCACGTAAAAACTACTGAGCCGATTTTAAAAATTCTTTCACCATTAGAAAGGTAGTTTATTTGTGAGTAACATAGGCTATATTATTTAATTTCACGTAGACGAAGTCGCTAGGAACATCGCATTAATAAAAAAATTAAAGAAAAGACACGTGTTTCTATACATTTTTTAACATAAATCAACCAGCGCTTGATCACCTAAGCTAAGTGAAGACGCGGTCGATTCGAGAGGAACATATTTGACGTTTCCAGGCGACGGCGCAAGCTAACAACCTGTCCGCGGTGTCGGAGGCGCGCGAGGTGTACGAGGGCCTGATGGAGGAGGTGGCGGGGGGCGCGCGCCCCTACCTGCCGCCGCCGCGCCTGGCCGAGGAGCACCGCCGCGCGCGCGACAAGGCGCTGCACTGCTTCTCCTCCAAGAAGAAGATGGGAGGAGACGCCAAGGCTGACACCTACCGAGAACAATTGGTGCAGGTAAACACTTGTATATAAAATCGCCCGTGACTTCGCTTGCGCGAAACTAAAAAATAATCTGTAACTATAACGAGCAATTTCCCGTCAAAGAAGGTTTTATCGGAATATTACCGGAACGTTTTGAAAAATTAGACTTTCATTAGCGTATATTCGCAAAATATGATTTTTTTTCTATGCTTACATAGATACACGTTGATCCATTTCAGGAAAAATTGCCTTGTTCATTACACCGAGAGAAACTCCGCCTTTTTCTACAATTAAGTAATTACATAGCAGGAGTTTACTAATGGATAAAGGAATGCCTTAGAAAATGGGAACTCCTGCAAAATTAACTATTTATATAACTAGCTATCGCCCGCGACTCTATCCTTGTAATATTAAAAAAAGAGATAGCCTATATGCTCTGCCAGACTATCTTCTATATCCATACAGAATTTCATCAAAATCCGTTCAGCCTACAAACGCTAACAAACATCCATCCATCCATCTAAACTTTCTTATTAGTAAGATATATGATACACTTCTTAGGAACTGGAAGAACAATTCGATCGTCTGCGGGCACAAAACGAGAGTAAAAGTCTACTGAACATAATCGGTAGCGGCGTTGTGTTCGGCGCGCTGCTCGTAGCGGGCTGCGTGCTGAGCATGCTCGGCGACGCGCTCGCATTCACCGTACTGGAGGTGCTCGGACAAGCGCTCGCACTGCTGGCACTCGGCGCACTCGCCGTCTGGATGTACAGCAGGTATACAGATACAAAGAAATATAGCCTATGTTACTCACAGATTAATTACCTTTCTAACGGTCAAGAATGTTTAAAATCGACCCAGACCAGTCCCAGTTGTTGAGTTATTTAAATACATACAAAAACACAAATCTTTCCTCTGAGAGGACAACTGATATAGTACCATTTAGAGAAAGTACCGGTGAAAAAATTTTGTTTACTTTGCCTAGTCTGCTTATTTTTCATTTTTTTTTATTTATATAGGTCTGTATTTGTTCGGCACAATGCCTGGCACTATTGGAAATATACGAGGTATTTTAAAAAAAATATCTATTTTTTTCACAGATTCACCGGACATATGCGAGAAGCTAGCGAAATATTGGACGAGTTTGCAATCACTTTGAGGAATTATGTTAGTATGAAAATGGACATTCGAGTTGATTAAAACTGATATTTGGAATTTCTATACATTTTTTAAATATTATTTTACAGATGTTACAAAATCTATCGCCGTCGGGCAGTCTGCCGGCGGCTGTTACGACCACAGACAACCAAAAAAGAGACTAACGCAAAAGGAGTGCCAATAATTTGTACTTCATAAATTATAACTTTTTTAATTGCCAACTGTAAATGAATATTAATATGAGTATATTTTTTGGTATAAATGACTTAATTAAATAATAAAAGAACGAAGAATAAAATAAGAATTTTATTATATATTACATTATCAATCCATTAACAACTAAACCGAAACCAATTCACAGGCGTCAAAACGTCCCGCGCAGTTGCCGCCATCTTGTCAACTCGCGACAACATGGCGGCGTCGCTTATACAACTGTTCCAATATTACAATTTTTATTACAATTATTGTCATCACGGGCGTAATATAACAAAATAGTTAAAATTGCTTTAAGACATTAGATTAAAAAGTAAAGAAATCGAAACTAAAGGAGATAGTTATTGAATAATTAACAAAAAAAAAAATACCATAGATATAAAGATGTTTTTAATGTGTTTCGATATGGCACCAAACGGAAATCTAGGTGCGTACAAACAATATTGGTAACGAAAATCAATTAAAACATGGATAAAATAGTGTGGTTTTAGAAATCCAAGATAAGATTGTTCAATATGACAACAAATGTTTACATTTCAACTAAATAGTAAATTATTAGCAACAAGAAAAATTATTAAAAATGTTTTGTACTGAATAAGGTAATCTGTGGGCGTCGCCAGCAGCTGTTCATAACTGGGACTAGACAGAGGATGGAGAGGTCTCTCCATTATAAAAAAAAATATATATTAAAAAGCGATTTATAACAGAGAAGGATTTAACTACAAATGTTAACTGAAACATTAAAATAAAGTAATAAAAGTGATAAGTCTATATATAAGATATTTATTCACAGATTAAAAAAATCATAAACTTCATAATTTAAACTATTTATTTTAAACACAGAAGCAAACATAATTCCTTGACTTTAACAGGAAGCAATTATAAGCTGAGAGTGCTGGTAACATTTTTAAAACAGAAAAATCAGGACTTCTATTTTCGCGCCTTTTTATTGACAAGGCAACAAACGCCAAAAAAGGAAAATAACGTAAACAAGGGACATAACTGATCATATATAATCTTTATTTGTTAGGTTAAATCTATATCATAAATGAAAAAAGCATCACAACCTATTTATTGTGACTGTTTTAAATTACAATACAAGACTTACTCAATTTATTATATCTTCGAGACAAAAATATAGTACTGAAGAATGAGTTGGCACGTTGGGCGAAACAGTACGCTTGTTCCTCAGGTGCCAAATCAAATGCCGATTACAGTTGCAGTGTGTAAATGTTTGTTTACTATTTATATTAATTTTTTTTATTCCTATCGTGTTATTGGAAAGGTAAAAAAGGTAATTTATTAAAAAAAAGTTGCATTTTTTTGATTCCAGCAATTTTAAATTGTGCATATTTTAAATAATTGCGACAGTAAATAGCGAAAAAAATAATAAAACATAAAAATCTAAAACAATATTTTTTTAATCCCATGATGACGACCGAAAAATAAAGAAAAACACAAAACATCTTCTTCATCACATACAAATAAATTGGCACATCAATTTCAAAAAGATTTCTACAAAAGTTTCGGATATGGTTTGGTATTAGAAAAATATATATTTACAAAGTACATGAAGAGACAATCGAGTATTCATTCCATATTATTGTTAAGTACTAAAAAACGTGCAACGCAACAAGTGTGTCCAAAATAGATTATAATTTTGATATTGTTAATAAAATGTTGTATTTGTGCAACAGCCTGAACATTAACATAATGATTTCAACTTAACATAAACAGTGTAAAATATAGTCAAACCAGGAATAAAAAAACTACAAACTAACCGCACATTAGTGACATAACAATTGATTCTTTCAGGCTAGTTATTTTATATTCTTGGTTAGTCTATAATTCAACATTAATTACAATATACAAAAACCACTCTACAGAGATTTAATCTATGTAAAATGTTTCTATTGTCCCATTAATCTAAAAAGGCTAAAACAAGAGACAGAATTTTTTAATCTATGACAATTTGTTGCCATTATTAAAAATACAAAAACCATCAATCTATAAAAAATATAACAATATTTCCGTCCAGATTTATCAAATAAACTGAAAAAAGCAACAGTCAAGAACAAAAGTGACAATGTACCTTTATAAAGCTTCAAGAACAAAAGAGCTCAGGTCAGATTAATCGAACAATATATAACAACTATTTGTAAATACTTGTCTACAGCACTGTACAATATGTAAACCCCCAACCAACAGCCGATACCCACATATAGAATTTAAAACAAAACAATTTATCTATTAATATATTTACTCTGTAATTAACTAGGTACAGTCAGCGTCATAAATATGTATACATTAAAATATTCAGAAACATGCCTTCCGTTTCAATTATATGCATGTATGTGTTAATTTGCTCATGCATGTTTATCCCCACATTATACAACCGTATTTTATAGTTTAAATTACGAAAAACTTTAAATTTAAAAATTCAAATGACAAGGAAGGTTTTTGCCGCTGGATAACAATTACTGTTACCATGGCAATCTTGATTCTTTACTTTTATTGGCTTCTACATTTTCATCCTTTCTTAGATTACATTTGTTTTTTCCAATTTATTTATCCCCAAAATTTAATAACATGAAAACTTAGTGTGATGCAATTGTAGGGTTTTTATTTAAAAACGGATTATTCAAAAATATGCCGTGATGGTTAACATCCTACACAATAAAGTGTGTGTTTACGAGTTTTGATATTATAAATAGTTGTACATTGAAATCAGTGTATTCAAGTTTCTTAAGTAATAAAAATCTATACATGTTTGTGCAGCTGACTGTACATACCATTCTTTACTATAGTTCTCCACATTTCACTGTTATCCACAATATTCACATTATGTTCACTTTTAATTTACACATAAGTTTAACACTGAATTTTCTTCTAAATAAGCTCTTCCTTCAATATGATATGATCTGAGGTATGAGAGAGCATTTTTATTTAGCACTTTCCGGAATCCCAGACATATCGACTACTGGAGATAGCAAACTTTACATTCGATAATATCGATAGTTTTATAGCCTAGGTATTTACAGCTTTTTAAAATATCTAAATTTCTATTGATTGATTTTTTAAAACAATATTTTATGATATCCAACAGTTTCTAAAATCAATGTATGCATCATTTCACAACATCTTTATTGCTTTTCTCCTAAATTATTCTAATTAAAATGTCTATAACTCTTGGTAGATTCATCATTTCGCAGCTAATGGCTAATGTTTTTTTCTATCGATTTTTTTCCATCTTTAAAATATCCAGAATTCCCATAATAATGTATGTGCTGCTTTTCAATTGATTTAATCTTGTTAATTTCTCTATGATGTTTTTCCAAGTAGTACGTTTCAAAATAATATCCTCCAGATAGTATAAAAATTCAATAATTTCACAATTTTCTATCATAATGAGCAAACTTTTATACAATTTTCATACATTCACATGCAACCAAAACCATAGAGCTCTCGAGGCCATAGAGTAACTATATAACAAGATTTGGTTCACAAATTCTCCCTTTAGTCTAAAAATATGTTAGTCCTGTGTTATGCCATCTCCAGTGGCGAAATACACTCGCATTGGTAGCTTTTTTGCTTGAATGTGGCCGTTGGCTGACACTGGCAGCTTGTATATTACAGTCTGACCGTTGACTATTGTCAGCTCGCTTGGCAGAGTCTGACAGTTGACTGACATTGTCAGCTTGCTTGCTAAAGTCTGTAGATTGGCTAACATTGCCAGTTTGTTTGCTAAGATCTGGCCATTGACTGACACACGCTGGTTTGCCACAGTATGACCGTTGGCTTATACTAGCTTGATTTCCACAGTTTGACCGTTGGCTGTCATCGTCAGCTTGTTTGCCTGAGTTTGACCGTTGACTGACATTAGTAGTTAGTTTGTCACAGTAAGACCGTTGGTTGATATTGTAAGTTTGTTCGCCACATCCCGGCATTAGTGTGACATTGCCAGCTCGTGTGCCAGGGCGTGGCAATGGGCTGTCAGTGTCAGTTGGGCCAGGGCGCGTGTGCGCGGGGCGCGGCGGCCGGCATCACAAGTGCTTGTGCTTGCCGTTGGCGCTGGGCGTGGAGCGCGTGGGGGCGGCGGCGGGGGAGGGGCCGAGGGTGCGCTCCGCCGCTGCGGCCGCCGCGTGCTCCATACCCTTCTCTAAACACGTCTGGTAAGCTGGCTTCATTATCTGTAACAAGGAAATATCTTAACATCCGTTTGAAGGCCCTTTATTGATCACAGACTTGATAAAAACTTGGCCTTTTAGTGTCAAAAAGACACAAGTAATGGTTTTTTTGTGTTAGATGTATTTTAACTTACATTGTCCCATAGCCAGTTTGCTGTTTCATCGATAGTGACACCAAACTCCCGCATCTCCCCGCTGTATCTGGAAGTTAAAAATTGATCTTTAATAGGAGGCAGTCTTAAAAGAATGTGAACATTTGTGGAACAATAAAACGTTTTCATTGAATAACTATTTTTCGCCCGCGACTCCGTCGGCGTGGAGTTAAAAAAAATAAAAGTGATTAGCCTTTGTGTTCTTCCAGTCGAAATCACTTCAAAATTCACAACAAACATCCATCCATTCATCCATCTAAACTTTCACATCTTATTTATTAATATTATAAATGCGAAAGTTTAGTTTGATGGATGGATGTTTGTTAGAGTTTGTTGCCTAAACGGCTAAACGGATTTCTATGAAATTTGGTTTAGAAGATAGTCTGGAAGAACATATAGGCTACTTACATTTTTTTTTTTACTTCCACGCGGACTCAGTCGCGGGGGAAAGCCAGTTTATAATATTAGTATGAAGATTGTAGAACACTAGACGCTCAGCGTGCCCAACATACCTGATGTAGGCCCACATGACGAGGGTGAGCAGCGCCACGCCCATGGCGAGGTTGCAGAGGTTCGCGAACGCGTACACGCCGAGCAGACCGAACACGCCGCTCAGCACGTAGAAGAACATCGCGATCGCGAAGAACACGGAGGGCGTGCGCGCCGCCTTGAAGATGTTCTTGCTCTCATTGTGGCCTCGGAACTGGACGAACTGCTCCTCTAGATCCTGCAAGAATAGTCTTCTGTTACTATACTTGTAAACACTTAAGCAAGTAACAAAGTAAAATTGGTGTATTTCGGTAAATTCATCTCGAATTTTTATCTCTGATTGCTGATATCTTACATACCACGTGTAATACCACAACCACACAGAAGACAGGTGTGAAGTGGAAGCAATTCCGCGTACAGTCTGTTGAGTGGTGCCGTAGGAATG
Source organism: Papilio polytes (assembly GCF_000836215.1). Lineage (NCBI taxonomy): Eukaryota > Metazoa > Arthropoda > Insecta > Lepidoptera > Papilionidae > Papilio > Papilio polytes. The sequence goes on from NW_013525180.1 coordinate 3,214,266, forward strand.
ATTTTAGTCTCTTTCCCTTTCCACTCTTAAGAGAGGATTAGAAGGAAAAGTGGAGGTGATGCATAGGAAGGGGAAATATTCTCTTTTGTGTGTGTAATCCTCCGTCGATTAGGGTAGGCAACGTATCTGCAATTGCGGATATCTATGGGCAGCGGTAGCTTCGCTATTTCGGCGAATTAAGGCGGTGCCTTGCTCGTTTGCCACAGAATAGTATTTTAAACAAAGATAGTGTATCGGAGGTGTACCTGTACAAGTTGTTCGCAGTAGGCGTGGCTGAACTCGTCGCCGCCCATCTTGCGTTTTGCGTGGAATGCGTGCAGCGCCTTGTCTCGCGCGCGCCCGTGCTCCGCCTCCAGCAGCTGCGTCTGCAGGTAGGGCTTCGCCCCGCCGCACACCTCCTCCATCAGCGTCGTGTACACCTCCTTAGCTTCAGCCACCGCTGTTAAATTGTTTGCTTCTGCTGTTGCCTGAAACACACAATTCGGTTTTTTATACTAGTTGAATTAAAAATAAAACTTTACTAGTATTTGTATGTTCTTTAAAACCGGTCTACATCTCATTCAAATTTCAGCGAGATTTATTGAGCCGTTATGGAAATACTTAGTAACTAACATTCATCCATCTAAACTTTTGCATTTATAATATTACTAGCTTTTGCCCGCGACTCCGTCTGGGTGAAAAATAATCCTCTACATCTATACCAAATTTCATCATTCGATCCGTTCAGCAATTTAGGCTACAAACTCTAACATCCATCCATCCATCTAAACTTTCGCATTTATAATATTAGTATTAAGGATTAAAGTGAGTAAGATTACCAAACCAAAGATTACAAAAAAAAAAAATATAGTTACTAAAACTATATTTATTTTTTTTTACAACTTCGCATATCTTTAAGCTTTTTTAACAGACTTAAAAGGTAGAGGATCAAAAGTGACGTTACCACAAGCATGCTCTTAGGTTCCGGCAGGTCGTTGCCCTTGTATATGTTCATGTAGGAGCGGAAGTACTGCGGCAGGTCCTTGGCCTTCACCTGCTGCCCGTTGATCAGCTTCGGCACCAGGTTGTCCGGCGCCAGCAGCATCGGCACCAGCTGCTGCAGCGCGCGCTTGAACTCCGCCTCAATGTCTGCATTTATACAGAAAAAAAGGTTTTCTCTTATTGAGATGAATTTTAAAACATCCTGTGCCTTGTTGAGATTAATTTTAAAACATCCTGTAATAGTATTTAAATATATTTACAGGTTTAAAAATTCAATGTGAAAAACGTTAGTAAATTCTTGTAAATTATTCTTTCCTACCCTTAATTTGGCAGAATTTTATTTTTTCGAATTTCAAAATAATATTCATAGCACTTAACCTAGATGACCCAAGGTGTTTAGAAAAAATAATAAAAAAAAAATTCTGAAGTATCTCTACAGATACACTAACAAGAAAAGGGGTATTATATGTTGATTAAGCTATATCATAATTTAGCTAAATATTTGTCTTTAAGATCCTGTTCTAATAACAAGAACGTTAAAAAAATTTTCAATACCTAAAAAACATTAATCGTAAAAGGGTTCATTAGTGGTTTACAACACCCTATATAAGATATTAACTGATGCTCGCGACATCGTCTTCGTAAAATTAAAAAGTAATAAAAAACATCCTTACTTAGTGATAACCTAGCTTTTTAACGTTAAAAGTATTTTTAAAATTTGATTTTGAGTTTTTTTTTTTAAATTGAGATTCTATTTTTGAGTTATTTCAATACACACAAAAATACAAATCTTTCTTCTTTATAATATTAGTATAGATAGTTACCGGCCAGCCTGCCATTAAAGTTGGGGTCCGTGGCAACCTTCAGTCCAGGATGCGGCATCAGGAAGCAGGCGATCTCGGAGAAGCAGGAGGTGATGTGCTTTCTTAAGGACTGCAGCTCTGGATGCTGCTTATCTGATACCTGAAGAAAAAAATTACTTATAAATGAATCTTTATACTTTACTAGCTGTTGCCCGCGACTTCGTCCGGAGAAAACATACGAACTATATAAATAAGAAAAAGCTACGTATCCCTCGGGAACCTAAAATTTCTCGGGGATGAACCTTATCCCATATATACTCCATACTTTGTTTTATATCTGTGCCAAATTTCAATAAGATATGTTGAACCGTTGCAGAATGATCGAGTAAACAGTAAAAAACTAAATTAATTATTCCCACGGGAACTGTAACTATACCCGGGATAAAAAGTAGCCTATGTGTTTTTCCAGACTGTGCTCTAAAACTGTGCCAAATTTACGGAGATCCGTTCATCCGTTTAGGCTACAAACGCTAACAATCATCCATACATCCATCTAAACTTTCGCATTTATAATATTAGTAAGATTATAAGTGTATTACTACTACATATTTCGAATTTCATATGCAAATGTACAAGTGAAATCCGATTCAACCCCTTGTTCTTACGGTTAAGGAAAACATCGTGATGCCTGCACATATTTGAAGAAATCCAAAGATATTTAATCAACAGTCTAGCGTGGTTGTCTATAGCCTAGTCACCTAACGTAGAACAGGGTAGGGGACTTATGATTGTCTATATGTGTATAGGTACCCTGAGCCTGCGCTGCAGTATGGCCTGCCCACCCTCGGCACCATAAGGCGCCTCGTAAGGGAAACTCCAGTCGCGCACGAGGAACTGCAGCCGCTGGAATGGCGTGCGGCCGCTGTCCTCCAGCGCCAGGCGACCGTACTCTGTGAACAGCTGACAACCAGCAACATTTATGACGGAAACCTTGTATACCTTATAATCTTTACAAGTTCAAAAACGTTGTATGTAGAGAATGGCAAGTACAATCGGGGAAACAGTCGGTGCACCACTTTAAAAGCTACAATAGCTTTATCATGTTAAAAAGACACGCGGAAAAAACCTTTAGACCAGAAAGTGTTAATCACTACAAAGAAATAGAAAGACCGAAGAAAGTATGTGTGAAAGAGGATATGCTTTAGAAGGTAGTGGATTCAGTTAAGACGGCTGATAGAAATGTATGGGAGAGCAGCACATAGTGTGCCGACGTAAGGGATAAGGGCAAGTTGACATCGCGGAATAAAAGCCAATACACGCCGCTTATAAATGTATCTGTACTAAAAAAATGATTATTGATACACTGGTAGTTTTTTTTTATTATTATCCCTTCGTTTGCACTCACTGCTATCTAGTTATTTGTAGGAAGAGATTGTCTCGTTACAATGAACAAGGAAATTTTTCATGTTCCACACCGCGTATTTCCGCGACTGTACATTTAGCCACAGTTACATAAAAGCATATCAACCAAAAATGTCCTCGACTTTACGACAATTTTACCAGTTAAAGAGGACCTTAATACTAATGTATTGGCAAACTATCTCCTGACAGTGGGTCACTGCAAAATATCAAGATGTGTGCAGTGTTACCTGTAGATGCTGCAGATCGTCTTCCTGTATGTTCTGCGAGAGGTTGTATATCTGCACGGAGGAGAGCATGGTGGAGAGCGCGAACACGGTCGCACAGTCGCGTACTGTCGACTCACTGTCGAACGCGCCCTGCGTGTCCAACAGGATCACCGCCACCTGCACACAACACCCAGTGTAACGAAAAAGCTAAAAAAACTTGTTTACGAACATAATGGAGCATATTTTGGACAATGTCTTTAAACAAAGGTACTTAACTCATACTACTACCAATGACTGCAATATCAAGGACAAGCATTACCTTACTGTTAAGCTCTAACATTAAAGTTACACAAGATTCTGTTGTAACTACTCAGATTCTGAGTAGTTTTAAATTATCTAGGGATATTACAATCTACCCCCTCATAAACCATTAAACATTCCTATTCTTAAACAAAAGTTACCTTCTCTCCAGTGGGTAACGTCGTCTTAAAGACCTCTGACCACATGAGGATGCCAGTGGTGTCGCGCTCTGAGCCGCCGCGCCAGCTGAACCCCTCCAGCGGCTCGTCATCCGCGCCCAACCAGTCCCCACCCCCGCCGGGGCCGTACTGCATAAAGAAATGTTGCTACAAGATATGTAATGTTACACATAGTGAAATATCGCACATCCAGCTCGAAGGACCATTTGTTTTATTATTATTAAACCAGAATTAAAAATAGAGAAACATTTTGTGATAGGAATCCTCATCCCCGCATAGCAGTTCCAATCTCGCCCAGTTCTCGAACACACATTTAGTTAGTTTTCGATAAGTTTTTGTTATTACTAACCTTGTGATGCATATACCGGAGGAAACAGTTAAGTATGAAGGACTTCCCCTTGCGGAAAGCGCCAGCGACAGACAGCACGACGACCGCGCGGTCTCGTATGTCATCTTGCAGCAGTAGTGCGGCAAGCGCCTCCTCGTTGAGAACGAACGTGTGGTCGGGGCCCGTGTCCACGATCTGGACACCGTGGGGGCCCAGCTTTGGAGCCGGTACTGGCTGCTCGCTCACTGTACATACAAACACTTACATATAAATAACATATATATTAATTATAAACTTTTGATTTTAACACGTTAAATGCCCCTAAGATTGTTCCGTATGATTCGTTAAGCGAGTCGATGGCACTGAACATGTTAATTTTTTCTAACTCAATAGTCAAGGGCGCTTACGTTTATGGACTATTTACATGGACGCGATAAATATGTATGTCTCCTTCAAATTCATTTACCCTAGTTTTAATATGAAAGGTGACACTCAAATTACAAATTAACAATACCGCCTTAACTATACTAAGAAGAGTATTAATTCTATAGATTCATAGTACATAGCGAAATCACACACAGATCACACCAATCAACGGCGGATCCAGGGGAAAGGGGTGTCATGGGGGTCATGACCCTCCCTACGCTGGTTGGTCAAGAGCTTGACAAAATATATTTTCATATATAAGCTCTTGACTTGACTACGACTGTGTGACCCTCTCCCCGCTGGCGCCAAAGCTGGATCCGCCCTTGACACCAATGGACGACAGTCCGTATCAAATAACGGAATGTCCAAAAAGGATCAGCGTTACACTCCACATCTTTAGATTTAAAATAAAAAAAACCCTGTTGTGGCTACATTGGGATAATAAAAAAAGATTCATAGTACGTCTTGTACCCATCCCGCATGAGTAGAAACGCTCATTGTATTGTACTCCAATTATGTATAGCCAGTGGAGTTACAGTTTAGATATCTGACTAGAAGTCAATTGATTTAAATTGACATCATTTTGATGTACAGACAAAAGTTTCACTAAAAACCCAAACTTGAAATATTATAAAAAAATATGTGTAACGTCGTCCGTTAATTTACTTTAAAAATAGAGACAATAGAAAACAACTGTTTTGGTTATAACAAATCTTTACTAATATACGAGTAATAAAGCGTAAACACACACTTCTTTGTTGCCTAAAATGTCGGCAATCACAGCATAATTTCGAATAACTATTTTTTTAATAAAAAGCTCTAGATTTACATCACGCTTTAGGCTATATATTTTCACGCCGTTAAATTTAGGGGTAAATATTTTAAATGAAAACCCTTATGTGGGAAAGAGACCATAAGTTGATGCCAACATCAAGGAAGCAAGATTGCAAAGTTTTGTCATGTCATGTCATTTTGACATTTGCAATTAATAATCTGACAAATGTAAACAATGAAATGAAATATTTATATTTCTATGCGGATGAAGTCGCACGGGAACAGCTAGTCTTAAATATTTGAATAACGATATAAACAAGACGCCTTTAGTCAGAAGGCGTTTACATTCAAAATAGTTTTATGTAGGCGAGACAAAGGATGCGTATAATGAACCTTATTTAGGGTAACAATATCGTAATAATCGATACACATAAACTAATACATGATTAGAGTATAAAATATGATATAGGCAACATATATGACACGACTTTTAAATGATTAGGGGGTAAGCTGTAGTTTCATAGGATTTAATCATTTTCTTCATTTTCTTTGCAAGTTATCAAATAACATCTAAAAACAACCCCCATACCGTCAAATAACATCAATACCGAAGGTTATACAGTAACTTAGCATGTTCAAGACATAAGGGTCAATGACCTAAGTGGGCGATCGCCAAGATACCCGCCCACGTAAGGTACGGGTCAAATGACCATAACTTCAAAACTAAACGTTGTGCAAATCTTCATTAAACCATTAAAAAGTATAAAAAAAAATACTAGAGATCAATTTACTAAAGGTCATCTTATGCCTATTTATTATACAACTAGTTGTTGCCCGCGACTTCGTCTACGCAATATTAAGATAAAAAATTAGCATATAATATGCCCGTATATAGCCCCTTCAATAAAAATCCTGTCTAAAACAGACCAGCCGTTTCGGAGAGTATCCGGAACAAACGCGGATTCCGGACAGATTGACAAACTTTTTTAATGTTTGATTTTCGCTATCAGCAACACGAATACATCATCTTCCCGAAATCTGGGATTTTTCTTTTGATATTAAAGACTCCAATTTTATTACATATATGGATAGACTACAAAACAACGAACCAATTAAGATAAAATAAAATATAATCTGGAAGAAAAAGCCAATATTGAAAAAACCGTCGAAGCATTCATAAAGGAAAATAATAAATACCTTTAAGTCGTTAAGTGAGAAACGCAAGGTCTGCGAGGTTCAAGTCCGCTGACGTCACGCCACGGGTCAAAGGAATCGAAACGCGTCAAACGAAACTGCCGATACACGGGTTTTTATCAATATTGTAATCATTTATAGGTGATATTTAAACAAAATAACTGGACTAATAACTTACGTAGATTTTTTTTTTAATAATATAAGGTGGCAAACAAGCAAGCGGCCACCTGAACCCACCGAAATGGAAAGCAACCGCTGCCCACAAACATCCGCAATTGCAGATGTGTTACCTACTCTTATTGACGGAGGAGGAGACGCATATAAAAAAGACACTTCCCCTTCCTCCACCGTCAAATTCACTTTTCCTTCCCATCCTTTCCTCTTATGAAGAGTGGAAAGGGAAAGAGACTAAAATTAGGCCTCCGACATCACACTCATCAGACGAAACTCGGAATTGCTTCCATTTCACGCCAGTCTTCTGTGTGGTCGTGGTATTATATCGGGCGTGCCGGCCCATTCGTGCGAAGATGTTAAAGCGTGCTCTACCACTGTTAACTATATTACTGCATACCTCGGCTGACACCGACATCAAAGTAATAATAATTGTACAATATAGACATAACAGCTACAATAAGGGAGGTTTACTATTTTCAAGGAATTATTTCGTTACTTTTAAGTGCATTGTTTTTTTTAAATATTTTGTTTTTACTTTTTGACCGACTTCCCAAAAGAAGGAGGTACTCAATTCGTCGATGTATTTTTTTTTTTATTTTTTTTTATGTGTGTTACGGCATAACTCCGCCGCTAGTAGACCGATTTTGATAATTCTTTTTGACCGACTTCCCAAAAGAAGGAGGTATTCAATTCGACGGTATATTTTTTTTTTTTTTTTTTTTTTTTTTTTTTTTTTTT
>NW_013525180.1:3225243-3258919 GCF_000836215.1 Papilio polytes
AAAAAAAAAAAAAAAAAAAAAAAAACATACGGTCGAATTGAATACCTCCTTCTTTTGGGAAGTCGGTCAAAAACACAGTTCGGAAACGCATTCCATGAAGTTATCAAACCAATAACACTGTCGTATGGTTAAAACTCGGAAACCGGCGATTAGAATAATATTAGTGTTGTTACATAATCTTTCAGTTACCAACACTGGTATTTAAATTGCAGTATCGGTTGTCAACGCGATAACTGCCGGCTCTAAAGGCGGGTGTAATGTTGCATAAACATCCGTTAAGTTTGCAATAACATCCTGTCACTTAAACCTCGTTCTCATACAATACTTTATGAGAATAACAAATTACCACTACAATTAGAAACTGCTTCATTAATTCACAAACTTTACTAAATATATGAACAGAAGTAATTTAACATATAAAAAATTGTAGTTCCGAACAGAAAAACTATTGTTGGTTCTTTTTGCATATATTCTAATAATTATATATTGTGTTTTTTTAGTATCCATACAAGTACAAACTTTTTAATAATCAATTTTAGTTTGTTTCTAGATTTTAAAAAACAACTTTTTGGTCCCTCGAGCCGGATGTAAACTGTATAGATAAATGTTAAACTGAATAAACGGGAATAAAAACAATGATTTGACTGTACAATTGTCTTTAATTTATATTCAAGACAGATCGGGTCGCAGCAACGGGTCAAATTTAAATAAATTACCCGTACTGTAATGTAGTATTTTAAGACTGGACAAATTTAACTGTTACATTAGGTGTACGTTCAATTTGCTTATCTACCATCTCTCTTAAAGTATTTTAGTATTTAAAAAATCCTGGGCATTGTATTTAATGCCAGAATTAATCACACTGACCGTAGCACACAAAGGTCTACGTATTTCAGAACCAGTTATCAAGAGGCGTTGATTCAAACCTGATCCGACCCTGAGGATAATGACATAATTGGATGCTGGGGTTCAGACGGTAAAAGAAATCATGCAAACTATAAAAAAGTAACTCTACCATAAGTATAAATAAATTCTGCTCGATATAGTGACCTTTGTAATCGATTCTTTTTAACAAACGTAACAAGTCATCCGTAAATACAATACGCAGTTTGTTCTACGTAAAGCAGATCAGAAGACAAAGATCCTCGTTTCTACATACTGGTAGCTATGACTCAATTTTATGTACCTTAACCTCGGCATTAAACAAAGGAGTCACAGTTACGTCGAGAAGCGACGAAGGTCGCACTGCTCTAGTGAGTTAACTTTACCGAAAGTGACCGATAAATAACCGAAAGCTATAAAAGTGTATCGAAAAAATCCGAAAACAAATTCACCGATGAAATATGTCACACAAAAATACAATTATCAAGATGTACTTTTTCTCGTTCAAAGTTAAAGGCTTTTGGTAGACCGATGCATATCAAGCTTGAGAACGAGATCTTTAAAGAAATCAATTAGTACCAGCTGGTCTTTGTATTAACAACATAAAATTCCATACAGTAATAAAATAGTGTGTAATATACGTTACGAATTGTAACAATTGAATAAGTACAGGCGCCGTGCATTACACAATCAGAAACACGCCTCGACGTTTGTTAGATCGGCGAAATGGCATGTTTGTATACGTCAGCTTTAGTGATGTTTGTAAAACATCATATCGATAATTCTAAATGGAACGAAATTAGACACGAGTTATTATTGCACGTATCAATTGCTATTGAGTATTTTTTATATATCAGTTTGAAATTATAAATAATAGTTACTATTTCATAACAATTGTAGTTCTAATATGCCCTTGAACAAATATTATGTTTAATTAGTAAGTAGCAATTTATAAAACTGTATGTAATATAAAGTTTTACTTTAAATCATTTAAATTAAATGTAATGGTGTAAGCTCAAAATTTTGAACTTCTTTACTTTAGTTTCAAGCTGTTGGAAATATCGACAAGAATATGCATGTTACTATATCGATATTCAAAATCAATTACATCGTTACATCACTAAATTCATATCTATCGTTATAGTTAAATGCGTAACATTTGGTTGGCCGAAATTGTCTAACAAAAATAAACATTGCTCGTTGAAATCGTAACAATGACGCGGGTGTAATCTCAGCATAACAACTGCAATATCATCATTACAAGGGTAACCAATATTATTGTAATAATTTTGACCAATCATCATTATTCTGTATTCATGGCACGTCGTTAAAAATAAGCGACACTGTACGTCGAAGATTAAAAATTCCAAATAACATTTTCAACATAAATTATTAATTATTTCACCATATATATTAAAATTGTGAATATTTACGAATGAAACCGGTAAACATATTGTAAACTTTTAAACTACATTGACCATACGGCCACCAAAAAAATAGAAAGTTCAAATATGGTAGCCGTGAAGTGAAAAGGTAAACACGCATACGTTTCATTTGACCTGCATGGCCTTAACAGTAAAGTTTACTAAGGGTCTGTCCCACCAAATTGTAAATTGTCTGATAATCCAACGTGTAAAATATGTGATGGAAATATCGGAATTTGTTCCCTTATCTGACGGTGACGTCATTTTTGAGCTATCTGAGCGCTATCAGCCAGTGGTGGGACAGAACTCTTAATCTCTTATCTTAAAAACAAAAAAATCTTTCAGACAAGTAATAGATAATAATAATACATAAATAATAAATAGACACTTTACTAGAAAATATAAATGTAATTTCGAAAAGAATATTCCAGTTCATAAACAAAGTTAGAATGTTACCATGTGTTTTAAATGTCGAAACATATTGTCATCCCTTTGCCTCTGGTGAAAATTAACAAAGATAACAAGTTCAACATGTGTTTGCTGTTGTATATGGACACACTATCACGTCGATTGGTAGATTTAGAAAAAATCATACAGACGAATTGAGTACCTCCTTTTGGGAAGTAGGTCAAAAAGGAAATACTATGAATGAATGAATGTGGAGGGGTACACCGGTAGAGGTAGACCTAGAAAGAGATGGATAGACTGCGTGAAAGGTGACATGATAAAGAAGGGAGTGATGACTGAGATGACGGAGGATAGAGTGCTTTGACTAAACCGGGCGCGCCGACCCTACGGGAGTAGGATAAGGCAGGGGAGATGATGGTAAAAAAGGAAATACTAAGATTTTTATGTTCGTTAAGCTGGCGCTTGACCACGATCCCACCTAATAAAGCCGAAGGATGGTACTATATAGTAGGTACTTGTCATATAAGTGAATGGAACCTATGAACTTTATAAGGGGACAGGTTAGATAACATGGAAAGCGTCATGAGACACTCATAGCCATTAAGTGTTGATACTAACCTATTACGTATTCGAAACTTGTTTCTATTTCTATCAATAGTCCATTATATATAAATATCTATATTAATATACGTAGTGTTAAAGATTTTATTAAAACAAATATGATATACATTTTTATAGAAGCATTAATAAAAATTGACCTTCAAAATTCGCACCGACATATTCCAGAAATCTGTAGTTTAACACAAGGACAGCGAAGTGTCAGTGTGTTACAATAGCTGTACTGCAGTGTCCTGCTGCTCTACCTAGATGTTTACCCTTTAACTAGCAAAGAACATGCAGATTTCAATATACATTGTTGAGATATACCGTGATATCGGACTACACTGCTCTGGCGCACGCCCAGCCCGCATCGCATGTCAATAACCCGTCTGGAACATTGCCAGCCCAAGCTGAGTAGTCAGAAAGGTAACTAAGGTGTACTAAATGCGAGTAATAAATCGAAAATATAATAATATTAATCAACTATACGTCCTTATAACACTCTGAATCTTACTAATATTATAAATGTGAAAGTTTATTATGGATGCTTGTAAGTTTATAGCCTAACTGCTGAAGGGATCATGATACAATTTGGCTTAGATATTGAGGATAATCTGGATATACACATAGACTATTTACTTTTTTTAATTCCACTATGATAGAGTCGCTGGTGAAAGCTGGTGTAAAATAAAACCTCTTTAAAATCTCACTACCATTTTAGATAACGGAAGGTAAATTCTTAATAAAGATTAATAAAATAAATAAATAAAATAATTCTTTTATTTATTTATTGTATTTAAATATTAAACTGATATATTTAAAATAGACTTAGAAAGAGATGGATGTATTGCGTCATAGGTGACATGATCAAAAAGGGATTGATGACTGAGATGACGTATGACAGAGTTACGTGGAGGACAAAAACCTGTCACGCCAACCCTACGGGAGTAGGATAGAGAGGATGATGACTCGACAAAAAATGTTCTGAAGAGTATATATACATATTACAATTATTTTTGAAGCGATAAAACTTATAAAAAGCTTTCACCAAGTCCATGTAACTTTACTATTTCGCTTCTATCTTCAGCGGACATTAAATTCTTGTTTTAAGTGTATATACGTGTTAATGTTTATGAGACATTAAAATGAGAGTATCTAATTTAACTGCGACTGTAACGTGTGAAACTAGTTAATATTAGAAATCACAGTTAATCTTATTTAAAATATAAAGCAACAACTGTTGCTGGCGACTTACAATAAAAAAGGATAATAAAAATGCTGGCCAGCTCAGTGATAATGTAGCTTTTTAACGGTGAATTTTTTTTTTGAAATCGGCCTAATAGTTTTGAATTATTATAATACATACAAAAATACAAATCTTTTCTCTGTACGATCATCATCATCTCCCCTGCCTTATCCTACTCCCGTAGGGTCGGCACACCGGGTTTTCGTCCTCCAAAGCACTATATCATCCGTCATCTCAGCCATCACTCCCTTCTTGATCATATCACCTTTCACGCAATCCATCCATCTCTTTATAGGTCTACCCCTCCACATTCAAGACTAACATCCTTCTTGTTACATGCGATTCATCCCTTCTCATAACATGCTCATACCACTCTAACCTTTTACTCCTTATTTTCTTAAGTAAAATTATATAAACTAGAGTTAATAGGCCGTTTTCATAACATAGTAGTAAATAAAACAAAACATGCATAAGCAAAAAAAACAAAGTTCCGTGTAACCTGCGATTTCTAACATAAAAAAGTCTCAAGACCTCTACATTGACCCTGAGTACCACTCAAGTGTAGTTTAAACCACGCAACAACTCAGTAGCTCAAACAAATATTATTTACTAGATAACATTAATCTATACTATTATTATAAAGTGGAAAGATTTGTATTTTTGTATGTATTGAAATAACTCAAAAACTACTGGGCCGATTTAAAAAAATTCTTACACCGTTAGAAAGGTAATTTATCTGCGAATAACATTGGCTACATTTTTTAAGTCCACGCGGGCGAAGTCGCGAGATACAGCTAGTATTATATAAACAAATTATACATCTTAAGGTGTTACGAAATCCTACTAATATTATAAATATTAAAGTTTGGATGGATGGATAGATATTTGATAGAGTTTGTAGCATAAACTGCTGAACGTATCTCGATCAAATTTGGCATAGATGTAGAGGATAGTTTGTGAGAACACATAGGGTGTTTACTTTTATATTTAATTCCTCGCGGACGGAGTCGCGGGCGAAAGCTAGTACATACATAACATTCCTTCCTAAAACTTCAATATGTATAACCCCAAAGGTACACTTCAAAACAAAGTTGTTAGTAACATCGCGAAGAATGGTGTAAAAACACTTTCACTATTTCTGTTATCTCTCGGAGATCATTAAAATTCCTAACTCAAGTGGCCACGTGTTTAAAATTTAACGGGACGGCGTAATGAGAACGTCTTTTACATAGACATACTTTTGTAAGACGCATGAGGTTTATCATTAACCCCGGTTTATATGGCTTATAGTGTACTTACGACTTTATTGCGTAGTATGATTGTCAAGGTCATATCATTGTCAATTTATACAAAACATTAAACTATACACCTACCTTTCTTAATATGATTTCTACGTGGTAAAGTGAGAATTAGCAGATATCTCGTATTATACGTAACTCATGATCATCATCCTACTCCCGTAGGGTCGGCGCAACAGGATTTTGTCCGCCAAATAACTCTATCATACATCATCTCAGTCATCACTCCCTTTTTGATCATGTCACCTTTCACGCAATCCATCCATCTCTTTCTAGGTCTACCTCTACCAATGTACCACTCATAACTAACGTTCTCCTTGTAACATGCGATTCATCCCTCCTCATAACATGCCCATACCATGCTAACCTTTTACTCCTTACCTTCTCTACCACTGGGGCTACTCACAAACATCCTATTATACGTAACTATTTCCAACAATATGATAGTCTTTGTTTAACCATGTGTATCTATACTATTATAATAAAGTGTAAACACACACTTCTTTGTTGCCTAAAATGTCAGCAATTACAGCATATTTTTTAATAATTATTTTTCAGTAAAAAGCCCTACACTTGCGTCACGCTTTAGGCTGTATATTTTCACGCCATTAAACTTAGGGGGTAAATATTTTGGACAAAAACGCTAATGTGGGAAAGAGACCATAAATTGCTGCCAACATCAAGGAAGCAAGATTGCCAAGGTTTGTAATGTCATGTCATTTAGACATTTGCTATTGATAATTTGACAAACGTAAACAATAATATAAAGTTTTCATTTCATGCGGATGAAGTCGCACGCGAACAGCTAGTACCTTCTAAATAGTCTGGAGACAAACATATAATTATCTACCTTTTTTATAAGATAAAAGAGCGAGACAACTTTCTTGCATGTTTGGCTGTTATGTAAAGATTTAATCAAAATAGATGATTTATCCTTGCGTCTGTCAAATGATGTCACTTTACCTGAATACGTAAATCGTATTGGCTTTAAACTGAATTTATATTCTCTAGATCTATATGTATTCAAACATGACGTACGATAGCCCGCGGCATTTCCTGCTTCAAAGCTATCATTAACTTTTTACAATGTAGAATGCAGTAGAATTACATACAGGGGAATGAATATCGTAAAAATAATCTAGTTTTTTACTAATGTATGTTTGTAACAATAGCTGTTGCACGCGACTTCGTCCACGTAAAATTATTAATATAGCCTATGTTATTTAGCGATAACGTAACTTTTGAATGGTAAAAGAATTTTTGGAATCGGTACAGTAGTTTTTGAGTTTTTTTCAATACATACAAAAATATATAGTACAGATATAGATTATTTTACTATTAGAATGTTTCATTATCTCTAACTTACATAGCCTATTTATTATTTTAAAGCGTTTAAAAATCTACCTATGCGACGCCGGGTCAGGCCGCTAGTTTATAAATCGACTCCTAAACGTATAGATAACCTCGTATGAAACAGTTACAAAAATATATAACCTAAATAATTTCAGCGAAGCTGTAACGTGTGACGGAAAGTGAATACTGTTCGTATCTGGCATTGCACCTAATCTGCGTGTGCCAAAAGTGTGGCGGCAGGTGGACTCCGTATTATATTTGCACTGAACATGCTAAATTTGTTAATACTTTATATTTGAATTTATATAGACATCCGCCATTACAGTTGCGTGGCCTACCCTTATCTGATGGAGGAGGGGACGCACATAAAGAGGATATTTCCCCTTCCTATGCATTTTCTCCATAGTCAAATCCACTTCCCATCTTCTACAATCAATTAAAAAAATCCATCCATCCAAACATTTAAGTAGTCACTTAAGAAACCATTAATTATTTACACTATCCTGTAAGTATGCCAAGCTTAAAAAAGGTATCGTAATATGAACAGAAAGCTTTAAAACCGCAAATTCGAAGCCGTACAGATGTTATTCAATTATACGCCGTAACATTATCTGGCTAAAGCTTTAAGGCGAAAGCTCTGTAAAGATTTTATTGTGGTTGTTCGCTTATTGAAGATTTTTTTAATAACTTGTCCAACTATTACATATATAAAAAAATTATAAACCCATTCATTTCACTATGATAGAACTCTGTTTGTAAAACCTCGAAGTTTTTAAGTTTACCTTTTACTAACACTATATTGTGGACTCTATCATACTAATATTATAAATGCAAAAGTTTAGATGGATGTATGGATGTTTGTTAGAGTTTATAGCCTAAACGACTAAACGGATTTCGACGAAATTTGATACAGATATACAGGATAGTCTGGAAGAACACCTAGGCTACTTACTTTTGATTTTTTTAATTTTATGCGGTCGGAGTTGCGGGCGAAAGCTAGTCATTAATAAGTAAACCACCTCAGACTTGAAGATTAAAAATTCGAAGCCCTAGTTCTTCGCCACCAAACCATTGTGTCCGAAACCTTATATTATCAAATAGTATTGCGATAATCTTGGAATGACAAAAGCTGTTGGAAAATCGCCAGCTGAAAGTATACAGCGTATTTGAATGTCCAAATCTTTCCGTAACGTAGCAACATTGATTTTTTATTGCTAATAGCTCGCGAACTCGCCGATTTCATTTATGATGTTACTACCTATCTCGAAGCGCCAATAACCTAATGGTTTGTACGGACTACCGATCTTCGGTCGAGAGTTGGAATCCCACCATTCGACTATTGCCGTAAACCATATCGTATAGAAACCTAGAGCTTAGTTGAAATGGTTTAAGAAAATGTTAGTAAATTAACAAACATCTACTAATATTATTACAAAAAAAAAGTCTAGAAAAGCTCAACGAAACTTGCTAAAAATTGGCATAAATGTAGAACATATTCTGGTAGGTCTTAGGTCTTAGGTATTGAGTTTAATTTAATTTCCGCGCGAACAAAGTCGAAGAATGAAGTTAAACATTGTTATTGTTACATTTTAGATGTCCTTCAAAAAACATCGACAGTCATGACTTTATGTTTTCCAATTGAAATTATTGCATCATATAAAATCACGACGTATCACGTAGGTGCTATCGTGTAATATTACGAAAGGCAATCTTTATAATCAATTATAATACACAGGACAGGACATAAAAAAGATCCCTTTGTCGTCAATCTCCGGTTTGAGAACACTCCCCTGGTTGCCACAGCCAGTATCGGTATTCTCGGCGTTGACATATCGAGTGACGTTCAGTTTCGCGGTCATTTGGAAGACAAGGCCAAGCTGGCCTCTAAAAAGCTGGGTGTGCTTAATAGGGCGAAGCAGTACTTCCAGTCGGGCCACCGCCTTCAACTTTACAAGGCGCAAGTTCGGCCCCATATGGAGTACTGCTCGCACCTCTGGGCGGGAGCACCCCAATGCCAGCTTCTTCCATTTGACCGCATACAACGGAGAGCGACTCGAATCGTCAACGACCGAGCTCTTACCGATCGGCTAGATCCTCTGGCCTTGCGGAGGGACGTCAGTTCCCTCTGCATTTTTTACCGTATTTACCACGGGGAGTGTTCCGAGGAGTTGTTTGGAACGATTCCTGCCGCCGAGTTTCGTCATCGGACGACACGACAGACCGCCAGGTACCATCCTCACCATGTTGATGGCTGGCATTCCACAACCGTGCGGTTTTCGCGGAACTTTTTGCCCCGCACAGCCGCGTTGTGGAACGGTCTGTCCTCGGCGGTATTTCCAAACCAATACGACTTAGGGTCCTTCAAGAAGCGAGCCTACAATTTCCTCAAAGGCCGGCAACGCATCTGTAGTTCCTCTGGTGTTGCGGATGTCCATGGGCGTCGTTGACCACCTTTGTGTTCCCGCCGCTCGTTTGCCCCCTTCTCTTAAAAAAAAAAAAAAAAAAAATAATACACAGACTCACCTCACAGCGAAAACACACATATGTACATACACCACACAAATGGACGACATTCAGTCAGCGATACACTCCACATCTTTTTGATCTAATTAGGATAAAAAAAAATCAATTATAATATCAATTAAATTGATCGAGATTGAATCCTAACTAAAGACCAGCACTTCCTATGAGTGAAAAGCTGGGATACTAAAAAAAATTACTTAGATCAGGGGTAGTGAACCTTCACATTGTTAAGAAGAAAATTAGTACCGTGCTCTGGAATTAATGCAACACTAGATTGTCTGCATAAACGTCACGTCCCTAGCTGACAGCTGTCGTCAGAAGAATTGGGATTTCGCGCGCATTCCTGACGATATCTCTAGTGCAGTTTAAAATTAATATCGCTAGTAATAATTGTTTAAAAACATCAACATCCCATTTTTCTAAACTAACGTTTCATGCGGTCATAGACGTACCATCAAATATGATTTTTAAGTACATTTCGTTCCTAAAACTACTTTTTTACGCATTGCATAATGAATTTTAGAATCAATGACGTGTCCTATCCCAGCCCATAAGTTCAACACCTCTGGTCTAGAAAATACGTCCTTTCTAAGCTGATAAAATGTTCCGATAGCTTATCACAAGAGGAAATTGCGACGTGAAAATAGTTTTATTCGAAACGTTTTTGTGGCATATCTTTATTATCTGTTACTGATAAAGAGATGTATCGAATGGTTACGAGATAAGACACAAGCCCGTCTTTTGAGAGAAGTCACGTGGTCTACGTGCTAAACTAATATTATAAATGTGAAAGTTTAGATGGATGTTTGTTTATGTATCTCCAAAATGACTTAACAGATGCTCGCTGAAATTTGTATGTTGAACTGAAGAAAAATTTGACAAAGTTGCGGGCGACAGCTAGTGATTCATGAACGCGTAAAATCTATACTTAAACGTTAGTACTTTTTACTAGGTTAATTGTACTATTTTTAATAAAACGATGGACCATTATTGCTAGCTATCCCACTATTGCCTGAGTGATATCAAGTGGTCTTAGGAAATAGCTTAGATTTGGCATGAGAAAGCTACACCAAAGTACTGCTTAGTTTAGCATTGCTACTTAGTCTAGCTATCTAAATTCGCTTTAAATAAAAACAAGCTATAATTGGTTGGATAAACAAACCATATATTACGAGTTATAAAACAAGTAACATTTTATCTTGCAATATCGAGATAAAAGCAATGCCAAAAATACATCGATAAGTAAAATAACGACACCCTACAATATGTGGAAATACTGTATAGTGTAAATTTACAAGTATTTTTATTAAAAAAATAAGAACAAGGTCTCATATACTTGAGCTAATCGAGTTAGCTGCTTATAAACTTACTCTCAATGTTGTTACTTTTCAACAGTATAATGACACTAGTGGCAAGACCCGGTTTCGCTCGTCTGCATATATTTTTTTTAATCTATACTATTATAATAAAGCGTAAACATACACTTCTTTCTTCATGTTGCCTAAGATGTCAGCAATTACAGCATGTTTTTGAATATTTTTTTATTTATTAAAAAGCCCTACACTTACGACACGCTTTAGACTATATATTTTTACGCCATTAGACTTAGGGGGTAAATATTTTTGCTAAAAACCCTAATGTGGGAAAGAGACCATAAGTTGTTGCCAACATCAAGGAAGCAACGTTGCCATGGTTTCACATCATGTCATGTCGACATTTGCAATTAATAATTTGACACATGTAAACAATAAAATAAAGTTTTTATAATTCCATGCGGATGAAGCCGCATGAGAACAGCTAGTTTATTATAAACATACAAAAAGGATTATTGAATTTTACTACTTTGAGAAGTTAAAAAAAAAACACTATTTATTGACCAAAAGAAAATTAAGAGAACACAACTTACAATTATTAATGAAATAAAAATAAAGACACAAACTCTTGGTCAAAAGGAAAAGGCTCAGCTGATGCGGCCTCCAGCTTGTCACTGAAGGTCGCGCTGGTTTTCAGCCTCCCCTAAACTACTATAACATGGTTCAGTTTACGATACAGGGGGCAGTTGAGATATAATATAAGCCATCATTGCACTTATGTGTGCGTGTGATGAAAAAGATTTGAATCGTGAAATTTTCTTTAAAGTAGAGACAGAAGCAGAAATATAGATGTTAATACAATCAGCTTTAGATAAATGCAACGCAATAACGTCCAATAAATCAGCTAAAACACTTATCTGTGCACAATAAGCTTCTGTAGTTAATTATATCAAGATAAGCTTTATATTTGTCGCGTTATCTTTCTAAATGCAAGCTATGATAACCAATAGTTATAATATCCAAACTTAAACACAAACACATATAATAAGAGTTCCATTTCAATGTATAACTTAGTAGCTTTCGCCCGCGACTCCATCCGCGTGGAATAAAAAAAAACAAAAGCAAGTTGTCTATGTGTTTCCAGACTATCTTCTATTATCTATGCCAAATTTCATCCAGATCCATTTGGCCGTTTAAGCTAGCGCGCTCTATCCTTCGGCCGCGTCTTCACTTAGCTTAAGTGGAGTCGTGGTCAAGCGCTGGTTTATTTATGTTAAAATAAAAGCTACAAACACAAACATCTATCCATCCATCTAAACTTTCGCATTTATAATATTAAAATACAGTAATATTAGATATTACTTCAGTCTTTGTAAACCTTCATACTCACTGGCGATTTTTTATTGCTTGCATTAGCGCTTTTTTAACGCAGTCGTACAAACGTTTACAATTCACTCTTGTTTCCAAAGCAGTGCAATCAAAAAGCCTCACACAAAGAGATGCCGTGTTAAAAAATACGTGGATGTACATTTGTTCTATTTGAACGTTTATTTAACGCGCGTTAAAAACGCGCCTGAGTGGAGGTTAACCGTTAGTTTCCACTGTCCGAAACAAAAGTACCAGAATATGTTGTCATCTCTAATTCTAATTAAAAAGAAACAATACTTTTGTAGCAGAGTTTTGGCAGTGAACATAGACTGGTATAAAATGACATAACTTATTTCGTAGCAGGGTTTCGCGTATCAATTAAAAGGATTAATCTAAACGAGTTTTCGGTCAAGGTGGGCAAGACCTTCATAACGTCGATCTACTTTCGTTTCTGATATATCGATATATTGATAACGAATTTTAATAATTTTCGACAATAGAAACCTACTGTAAGCACAAATGAACTGTTCGTAAATGACAAGTCTTTCGTAAGTCTGCTGAATAGAGAATATGAAGCGTTAAATCTTATAAATAAGAAAAAACTACCTCATATATATTATACTAGCTGTTGCTCGCGACTTCGCATGGATAAAATCAAAAAAGAATGAAAAATATAGCCTATGTCACTCATTGATAACGTAGCTATTTAATGGTAAAATATTTTTTGAAATCGGTCCAGTAGTTTTTATGTGAATCGAATACATACAAAAATACAAAATCTTTTTTCAAATCAATAATATTGGTATAGATAATCTTATATCTTACTAATATTATAAATGCGAAAGTTTAGATGGATGGGTGTTTAGAGTTTATAGCATAAACGATTGAACGGATTTTGATGAAATTTGGCACATATGTAAAGAATGAACTGGAAGAACACATAGGCTACTCACTTGTGTTTTTTTTTGTTTCCACGCGGACGGAGTCGCGGGCGAAAGCTAATATTTACATAAATCGATAGTTGAAAATCGTGACAGAGTGTAAAAAGAAAATATCCATAGGAGTTATTTAACATGGTAAGTATTTAGGTTATCAGAGCGACCGTGCCGCTACGACAAATATGGCGGTTAATATTTGAATAAGCGCGGGAAACGGTCAACGATACGTGATTTATGCACAAAGCATTGTTCATTACAATGGATAGATAGATATGTAAACATGAAGAATCTTACTAGTATTATAAATGCGAAGTATGGATGGATGGATGATTGTTAGAAGGGATATTCATTCATGTCCCAGACATACTAATATCTGGGACATGAATGAACTTTAGTTCAGATGTAAAACACTGTCTGGAATAACAAGAGCTAATTCAGATTTTTTTTAATTCCGCGCATACGGAGTCGTGGGCGAGAGCTAGTTACAGCTAGAGTTAACTATAATTTTTTGGCAAGGCTGATTTTGCAATAATTACCTTGATTTGAGAATTCAATTGTTTACATTATTACTAAGGACTATAAACTCGACTGTTATAAAAATATTATTGAAAGTTTACCAAATAATTCTAAGGGCCAAATTCCTCACTTCATAAGCACCTACAAACTGACAGTCATCAAAACATTAACAGAATTCAGAACTTAAACATGGCCTTATCATTTAAAAAGCTTAGAAATATACACATAAATAAATATAACTTCAGAATTCACCCAATAGTCCTTTACACTTAGGACTTATCTATTCTTGTAAAATGTCAGACAACAATCCAACATAAAAAATATGCGCTGGAAATATCAGATTTTGGTACTCTATCTGACATTGACATCATTTTTAAGCTATCTGAGAATCTACTGGCCAGTGGTGGGAAGGGAAATTTTGACAAATTCATATGGAGATGTTAAACTTTGGACTGATCAGGGGTATTTAAATGGTACATTATATGTGCAATTCACAAGCATCAAGTCTATTGTTATTCGACAACAGCACCATTGTGTATGGTGAAATACTGCTTTGCTTTAACAACACATTCATTTTAACAATAGTAATGTCCAATATGCACCTATGATATGTTTCATATGAACAGGATAAATTTTTTAGGGCTATATGTTTATCAGATAAAAAAACATGTAAAAAACTCAACTACAAGTGGCAATAAAATTTGTTATATAGTAAACCAACAAAAAATGCATGATTATAATGGTTTATTCTGTAAGCTATATTATATTGGTTACTGAAATATCACTTAGGTTGTTTATTTTATACAAAATGGTTACAAAGGGTAAACATAATGTGTCATTCATTATTTATAACACAAAGGTGATTTTTCTTTATTTTTAGACTTTGATATAATTCCAATATGATGTGTCTAAAGCACTGCCTCAATCTTTTAAATAAAATAAATTTAATCTGTATGATAAAAAAGTAATGAAACTATAAAAAATTACTGGCACAAATTTCAACTTCCACATGTGTAAAAAATATACATTTATATTTACGTTTTGATTTTGACGAAAAACATTTTATAAACATTGCACTTTTATTTAAATTTAGGTTACCTGTCATCATTAGCTAATCAAACAAACTTTTCACAACACAATAACCATTATTTTGCCATTTGTCGACGATATAAAAACGTAATATTTGTGCGAATGTACGAACACTTCTGTAACATAATTGAACGCACGTATTGTAATTTATGAATATATGTCGCAGAGGTTAAGTCATATAAATTACTGGCGTTTGACCGATACATCGCTTTTAACATTTCCGAGTTATATTTCTCAAATATTACAACAAAACAAAATCAGTACCTGAAGAGAGATTGCTGTCCGATCCACCAGTCATTTTCCTGGACGACTGAGTTGACAGTATCACTTAGTGCGACAGGCGGCTAGCACACTCTGTCTCTCGAGGCCCAGCACCACGATCCAGGCAGCAATTATAAAAAGAACCCATTTTCAATGTCACGAGAGCTACACGAGGGTAACTTGCGGACAACAACGCTGATGTTCGCACTACGCACTTGCGACGCACGCGCCCTTAGCAATAATATTTAACATTTAATTACCTTCTCCGTCAAGGAAATTCGATTCCCGTTGTTTACGTCCCTCGTTTTCAGCCATGACCAATTTATTTATTTCGAGTTCTGACTTGACTGAACATAGCGACATGCAATTTTTCCAACTCAACGCAGGTTGACAACAGAGAATGAAAAATTAAAAAGACGTGTCATTGTCAAATTCAAATAAGCGTTTACATCAAAATGTCAATTAATTTCATTGTTAGTCTTGAAAAATAGCCTGTGATGATGACCACGACTGATATTTTGCATTATTCTCTCTTTTCTATTATCTTTTCTTTAAATTTTCGCCTAAAACGAAAGATGTTTCAATAGAAAACTGTCAAGCTTAAATAAATTTTTAACCTGTACACTAGTTATAGTCTGTTTGCAATTGTCAGTGTCACCAAGTGTCATTGTCATTTGTCGGATCTGTATTCCAAAGGTGTCAAATTTCCAGAAAACTAAAATTGTATTTATTACACCTTCGATAAAAAAGTCATAAGAAAATAGTAACAAAATGCAGGTATATCATCTATTGAATATCCCGATAAAATACTGCATAACATTCCGTCTAAACTAATAATTTATTTTTAGAACCCTAACGAGGATACAGAATGGAACGATGTCCTACGAGCGAAGGGAATTATTCCTCAAAAGGAGAAAGAAATCTCGGAAGAACAAATTGTGAACATGATCGAGGAGACCATACAAAATAAACAAGCCGAGAGTAAGTATTATGCCACAAAAAATAACAATTACAAACCTTTTTAGGTTATGTGCAACTGGTGTCTTTTAGAACGATTGCTTAATATTTGTTCAGTCTAACGGTATACGGTTACATGTATATTACTTATTTGCTTGAAAATTAATGATAACCACATTATTTTATCTATGTACTATGATTATTTTAATTTTTAACAGATTATTTTGTCCCTTGTGACAGTAGTTGGCACAATAAATGCACATCAATAGTTTACACTTATCTATACAATACAAATTCCTTACATATTATTGGGGTTACAAAAAAAATAACTGTTTTGAACATTTCTTTGCAGAAGAGAAACAACTATCAGAACTGGACTTAGATGGCTTAGATGAGCTAGAGGATGATGAAGACGAAGCTGTACTACTGGAGTACCGCAGGCGGAGGATAGCTGAAATGAAGAGATTGGCAGAAAAGCCGAGATTTGGTGATGTGAGAGAGGTCTCAGGACAGGATTATGTTCAAGAGGTGAATAAAGCTGGTGAAGGCATTTGGGTTGTTATACATCTGTATAAACAAGGGTAAATAAGATGTTTGTTACTATGTATCTCTGAAATGACTAGGAATAGAATTTGAGGGCTTTGACCCAGATGTAGATAACCTGCAAGAATGCATAGAGTTTAATTTGTTTTTTATTTAACTCTGCATAGACTAAGATAAAGATTAAGTTGCAGGCAAAAGCTAGTTAATCATTAAATATACATTTTCATTAATTTACTAACATAAGAAATAATATGTTTATATTGTTTTGTTTTGAAGTGGTTATTTACTCTCAATGTGCTTTATTTTTTTAGTTTTATGCATCAATGCTTATTAAATGTTAGTATTATTTTTACCTTATACATTAATGTTGATATATGACTCATTATTACAGCATACAAGAATGTGCCCTCCTAAATCAGCATATGCGTGAACTGGCCATAAAGTTCCCATATACCAAGTTCCTGAAGGCAATGGCACAGACTTGCATCCCCAACTACCCGGAGAGGAACCTGCCCAGTGTGTTTGTGTACTTTGAGGGTGATATGATGAAGCAGTTTGTGGGACCACTAGAATTGAGAGGAACTGCTTTGACTTGTGATGGTATGTACAGTTATAATCTGGTTATGTTAAGTGACTGAAGACCCATGAGTTTAAATATTTTAGGAGGCGCACACCTTTGACTAAACTATCGCCCAACTGTTTGATTTGTATGACCTTATATAGAGGTGTACACACTACTCGATTTTTAGTTGTGAAACTACACAGTGACATTGGCAGAAAAACAATCAACAATTGCACAAAGAGTTATCATAGTTTATTCAAAGTTTGCATCCCTCTAAAGCTAGAGTTGCCAAAACTCTTTCCTCATGTACCCCTTTCGTAACTTAACAGATTTAAGTGGACCCCTATTTATTTTACACCCATTGTTGACCCTCTCTCCTACGTCTACCTGAACCTCTTTGAGATTCACTGGCCTAGAGTCTAATTAAATGGTTTTTATCTTTTTTAACCTTGCTGTTCTTTACTAAGGTGTTTATGTCCCTCAATTTATTAAGGAAAAAAATAAGGTGTTTATAAACATTTTTTAAATACAGAATTGGAGTTCATTTTGGGTCAAGTTGGAGCTGTTGATACGAAAATCAAAGAAGACCCAAAACCTAAGATAAAGGACAAAATGCTGACAGACCTGGGCTGCAATGATTGGTGACAGTCTGCTGAAGGTTGAGTTGGTGCAATAGACTTTTTATTTGGTGTGAGGATATTTGCTTATTGCATTTCTTATTTATTTTAGTTATAGTATTTTATTAAAAAAGGAATTCTCTTTTTATTGAGTTTTAGTAATAAGTAAAGATGTAATTACACAATCTATGTTAAGCATTTATTTCAATTATTGTAACTTGTGTTATCTTTGATGGAACATGATGAAAATA
The DNA here is from genome assembly GCF_000836215.1 of Papilio polytes. Classification (NCBI taxonomy): domain Eukaryota; kingdom Metazoa; phylum Arthropoda; class Insecta; order Lepidoptera; family Papilionidae; genus Papilio; species Papilio polytes. The sequence goes on from NW_013525180.1 coordinate 3,243,393, forward strand.
AAAGCCTTTAATTTTGTAATAGCAATTTTATTTATTTAAATTTTTAACATTTACTGAATTGTACTTATATTTACATAATTACCAGTATTTTACAATGCCTTACAAATAATGTGTTTTTAAATATGAAGAACCTCATTTTACTCTAATAATTGAGCTTAAAATTCTATACCAATATAAATGTTTTATAATAAAAACAATGTTTTATAATTATTCGTTTTATTTTGGGCCTATTTGAATTAATACAATACAAATTTTAAGATTAAAGTATTTACAATAACATCTAGGTATCTATGATACTAAAACATTACTATAAAATAAATTTTCTTATTTCAGAAGACAGTTTTTACACTAATAAATCAACAGAAAACACTCCACAATTCAGTTTATATACACAACACTAAGTAAATTCATTGTCAAACAGTTCCATCCTGGTCCTTCGAGTCGGATATCACTATTTTTTGCCCGTATTTAGACAGGCAAACGGTTTTTTCAGCAACCTCTTTGTAAATTGATGGCGGCGACACACCGCGCGATGCAGACGTCGACTGGCAGCCGCGAGCGCATGCCTAGCTCGAACACCCGCGCCAGGATGCGCCCCGCGTGCTCCTGCACTCCCACTATCAGCTCAGACATCTTATCCAGTGCGGACTGAGCCACTTCAGGCTGATTTGAGTCTAGACATTCCATTATAGCTTGTAGACCTGAGGAAAAAATATTTTCACGTCAAAAGATGTATTCAAATTTGCAATACGCATCTATCTTACTAATATTATAAATGCGAAAGTTTAGATGGATGGATGTTTGTTAATTTTTGTAGCCTAAACGGCTAAATGGATCTCGATGAAATTTGGCGTAGATTTAGAGGATAGTCTGGAAGGACACATAGGCTATTAACTTTTGTATTTTTTAATACCACGCAGACGGAGTCGCGGGCGAAAGCTAGTTAACAATAATTTTAATTCATCTTTAATATTAAAAAGTTTAGTGTTTGACTTCGCTCGTATGGGAATAAATAAAAACATAGTAAGTAGACCATTCCTCCACACTATGTATGTTTTGAACATAGGTAACAAACATCCATCCATTCATTTAAACTCTTACTTATAGTGTTTTTATTAACAATTTTTTTTCCCTTCGCGTTTCTATAAATAGTAAAATAGGAGGGAGACCTGGTGTGGAGTCCGGCACGGCGGGCAGCACCTTGGCGAGCAGCGAGAGCGCGGCGGTGCGCAGCGCGGCGTGCGGCGAGGCGGCCAGCGGCGCCGCCGCGCGCACCACCGCCTGCGCCGCGCCGCGCCCGCCCCACGCGCCGCCGCGCCGCACGCCCCACGCCTCTATCTCCTGCACACGCACGCACATACACATTACAACATACATCTTATTGTTATAAGGATTACGCAACAAAGAAGAAAAGAAAAGAAAAACAAACCGTGCAAAAAAGAGTACAGACCAAGAGTCTGTAAAAGTTGATATATAAAAAAACATACCATACAACTACGCGGGAATATCGCTTAAATTTAATTTTTACGTTTTGGGTTCAATAAAAAAAAATAGACAAAAAAATATATTATGTCTACTGTTGTACTGTTGTTTGTTGTTGTTATTTTTATATGTATGTCGTGTAAACCTATAACACACTTCTAAAAAAGTATTTTTGTTTATTATTTTTTTTCATTTTTTTACACTTTTTCTCTTTCATCTTATTTTTTTGACCCGTGTTTGGGTGAAGGCCTAATACCTACGTTAATTACGTTGTTACAATATTAACCTGTACATGTACAGCCAGTTCATCCGGAGGCGCGACGCGTCGCTGCAGCGCCAGCACGGCCTGCGGGGGCGGCAGCGCGGACGCGGGCGCGCCCATCTCGCCCGTGCACGCGCCAACTAGCCCCGGCATCATACTGAAACACATTTTAAAATATCTTTAGTGTTTGTAAACAATTTTATAAGATCCTAATCATATTAAAACTTTCGTGAGACATAATACAATATGTGAGACAGTTTCGAACCCGTTGGGGGTCCTTCAGGACCTGTCGGTGCCTACACCGAATGTTATCACTTGAGTTTAGCTTTGTTATAATTTATATAAGATCCTTATCAATGTAATATGAAACATTCAGCTGATGCCATGCGTCCTCATCTGCTGAAGTATTTCGTTCCCTCGTGACATTTTATTTTCGATTTATTCAGACTCTAAATTAAATTTATAGACTAGATTATGCAGTTTTTGCTAACATATTACATAACAAAATATTCATGCTTTATTATCTTACTACTAGTATATATGCGAAAGTTTAGATGGATGGATGTTTGTTGGCGTTTGAAGCCTAAACGATTGAACGGATCTCCATGAAACTTGGCACAGGTTTAGAGCATAGTCTGGAAGAATACATAGGCTACTTTTTATCCCGGGAATAGCTACGGTTCTCGTAGGATTCTTTAATTTAGTATTTGTATAAATCAAGAACATAGGAAACATTTTTTTCATCGGTTACTTCTCAGTTTTAAAATTGTTTATTTGTGATTTCACTATCAGACACCAGGCGGCGCTAGTGATTAAGTAAAAGTGTTTCAAGTAAAGTGGCAACTATTTTCTTTATATTTTTTGAATCTCTTTGGTGTAAACACAGATAGGAAGCTAAATCCGGTAACTTTAAGTAGTTGGTCCTTCGAGTCGGATAGTATAATGGTGGTATACTAACGCGATGGTGTCCCTGTGCGCGTGCAGCAGGGCGGCGGCGCGCTGCGGGCGCGCGGCGGCGTAGCGGCGCATGAGGCCCGCCACGCGCTGCGCCAGCGCCCCCGCCTCGCCTTGCCGCATTATGTGCAGGAAGCACTCCAGTATCTCGTACAACTCGTCACTGCAAACCATAATAAATATATCATGTGTAGTAAATATATACATATTAGTTGTCTCTCGCGACTTTGCCCAGGTCAAATTTAAAAACAGTCCATGGTACTAAGTGACAACATAGCTATGCTGAAATCGACCAGTTTTTCAGTTATTTCGATACATACAAAAATACAAACCTTTCCTCTTTATTATAATTATCATTTTGTATTTAATTACTGCATGTTATGTTTATTTTTTGTACACCATTTAAAAGCTACGGTATTATTGAGTACTTTATATTTTTTTTACTTAATTTCACGCGGACAAAGTCGCGAGTAACAGCACGTACAAATATTTTCTTTTATTAAGCGGCTCTGTGCCACGCTTTCGTACCCCTAAAACGAGGTTTAGAGATTTTTTGAGCTGAGTGTTATATTTTTTTATTTTTTCCCATTACTGTTACTTTGTTACCTGTCTTGCGAGAAGAGGTCAGCGTCGGGCAGCACCTCGAGCGCTGCGAGCAGGTGCGCGTGCGGCGGCGTGCGGCAGGGCTCCGCGCGCACGCCGCGCAGCAGCGCCCCGCACAGCGGCAGCGCGCGGCTGCCCGCGCCGCGCACGCGGCACCACAGCGCACGCGCGAGCGACTCTATACGCCAAGCTCTGTTCAAATACAACTATATCTTAGTAAAGATTTTTAAAAAAATAGTTGAGTTCCAATATAGATTAGAACTGATTTAAAAAAAACCAAGCGGACAGAGTCGATGCCGTAAGCTAGTTTTACAATTAAAACAATCTTTATTGGACAAAAACATTTACATAAATTAGCGGTGTCATCTAGGTGTGAACTAGGTTTAGCTATTTTTTTTTTATTTCTTTATCAAACAAAAGTGTGTTTATCCAGACACTGGGTACTTCACAATAAAATATAACAGTCTAACAAAGATTGATTTCGACGATTTTAGTTATAATTATTGACAATTTGTAATCAATTCATTATTCAAATTCCTAAAATTTCCAGGCATAACGACGACCAGTTAGAAATCAGTTTATCGGACTGTTAATGAACCACCAAAACCCGTTTGAAATGATCTAATATGGATTGGCACGTTGGGTAGAACATCGGTCATATTAACGACGTGCCAACTAAGAGTTGAATGGTACCTCTGGGCGAGATCTTTGGAGTGTGTATGCGTGGCCGCGAGCGCGGTAAGCAGCGCGTGAGACACGCGGTCAGTGGCGCAGGTTGAGGCGCGCGCGGCTCGCACCGCCTCACCCCCAACACCCCCAGCACCCCCAGCCAGCTCCTCCAGCGACTGCAGCGCACCCCCGACTGCGCGGTCTTCACTTTCCCTCATAAGTTGCACTATCTTCGGCACCTGCATACAAAATAAATTAGCTAACGCCCTGTCAACGTCAAAATTGTCACATCATTTTCATACTAATCATACTAATGTTATAAATGCGAAAGTTTAGATGGATGGATGTTTGTTAGAGTTAGTAGCCTAAACGGCTGAACGGATCTAGATGAAATTTGGCAGAGATCTAGAATATGGAGCATAGTCTGGAAGAACACTTTTGTTTTTTTTTTAACTCCAAGCGGACGGAGTCGCGGGTGACAGCTAGTACCTTCATATACAACAGTAGGAGCAGCAGGGGGTGGTCCCGCGCGGCTGCCAGCGCGGCGGCGAGCAGCGCGTGCGGGGCGCCGCAGCAGCGCAGCACCAGCGGCAGCCGCGCCTCCGCCAGCCGCCGCGCAGACTCCGCGTCCGCCGCCGCGCCCTCCGCACCCACGTACCCAATCAGCACCTCCAACTGGACATTACAACCTTTATTCAGAGATTCAGGGAGAGAAAGAAATATAAACTACAAATACAACAAGGTTGCTGCAAAAAACATAGCAGCAGGAAAGAAAGAAAATATTAAAAAAACCTTTATTCAGATTCTGGACGGATTACAAAAATTAAATAAAAATCTATACATCATACAAAAAAAAACAAAAATATCCAATCACCAGTAATCTTTTCCACGCCCAATAGATTTTTTTTCTTTAATTTTCCCTTAATCTATGTTTTATTTACTACCAGTTTCAATTTAGGGTATATAAAATGAAAAAATCTTGCATTTAAGGGTTAAAAAGCTACGTTATCAATGTGTAACATAGGTTATATATTTTAAAATGTTTAACTTAAAGCGAAGTCGCGGGCAACAGCTATATTTAGATATAGGTTTATATTATATTACGGAGTGAGATGTAGGTTTCTTTTAGCTATTTGTTGTTATTTGTACCTGTTTGTGTGTGAGCCGCAGCGTGTCCTCGTGCTCGTAGTGTTTGGGCGTGGCGCGGTCGCGGCCTTGCCACACGCGCGGACTGCCCGACAGCGTCGCCGCGAAGTCCAGCACCGCGCTCGCTGACCAACCGCTAAACACAAACAAGACAAATATAAAAACGGATAACTATAATATTCGAATGAATGTGGATGGCACAAAGGAAGAGGAAGACCAAAGGAAGTATGGTTGGATTGTGGGAAAGAGGATATGTTTAAGAAAGGAGTGGTTTCAGATATGACGGCTGATAGAGATGTATGGAAGCAGCACTGTGCCGACCCTCCGTAAGGGATAAGGGCAAGTTGATGATGAACTACAATATTCGAAAAAAAAATTGCTATAAGATAAAACAGCAAAAAAATCTGTATTTTTTTTATGTATATCAGTCTGTACTGATAACTTCCTTTTTTTTGGGAAGTTGGTTAAAAACTACAATCTACCAAAAGGATTAAACACAGCATATGCAAAACAATATTTTTTGGTGATTTTCAGCCAGTTCCTAAAACCTGCAACACACCTTCAGTTTCGACTAAACAGTATAGTTCAGTTTTAACTGAAGGTATGTATGTATTGTGGGCTTTAGCACTCACTTTGTAGCATAAACAACTAAACGGATCTTTATGAAATTTGCCATAATCTAAAAAAAAGGTAATTACTGTTTTTTATTCCACGTGGACGGAGTCACAGACAAAAGCTAGTTAGATAAAAATTATAAAAACGGAAGATGTTAGTAGGACATTATACCCTTGAGGCTCCAACAATGTGGTGAGGCAGGAGTGCAGGGTCTTCCAGGAGGCGCGGTGAGCCAGCAGCGTGACCAACAATGGCCGCCAGGGGGCGCCGCCAGCGACAAACATCAATTTCATCTGCAAACATACATATAAATAGATGATAGATATTTCCCTTTACTACACAAATAACCCGTATTTCCTTCCGGTAAACACATTCACAATAAAAAATATCAAGCAGCTTTAAAGTTTGTATGCGATATACCTGTCTGCCAAGGGTCTCTCGCTGCAGTTCAGCAAGCCAGTCCAGCAGCAGGCCGCAGCCCAGTCCGCGGCGTGAGAACACGTGCGCACCCTCCTCCTCCTCCTCCAGAGTTTCGCACTTCACCTACATAAATATACAAAAACTAATGTCCATCTCTTTTGTTATCAAAGATGTTTTTAGGTAAATTATGTAACAGCGTACAACTTAAACGACTGAACAAATTTTGACGAATGAGGTGTCATTCAATTCGTCTTGTTCCCTAGCGTGTTATAGGATATATTACTTTGGTACAAAACTCCTACAGTGGAAATGAGAATTGAAATTCTAAAAACATATTTAAAAAAAATTCACTTCAATTTTTACGCCATCACTTTTTCTCATTTCCTAATTTTTTTTTTCAATATTTTTGAATATACTTGTCGCGCCCGCGACTCCTTCCGCGTGGAATTAGAAAAATCTAAAGTGAGTAAACTATGTGTTCTTCAATATTATCCTCTACGTCTATGCCAAATTTCATCGAGATCCGTTCAGCCGTTTAGGCTACATACTATAAGAAACATCCATCCATTCATATAAACTTTCGCATTTATATTAGTAAGATTAGAATTAGTCTGTCGGATATTTTGTGTTTTTTTTTTTATTGAGGTTGGTAAGTTGCGCTTGCGGTCGCTACATTACCTTAGTTTCGTAATGTCCTTCTTGGCTCTTCTCCAGCAGTATGGAGATGACTTCCACCACCATCTGGGTGTCCTGCGTCTCTATTATGTGGTTACCGACCGCTTCTAACGTCCTGGGTGTGGTTGCTTCAAGTGCTACATATGTACGAGAAAAGCATATTTTTTAATTAATCGTTGGGGACTTCATAGGTTTAGTAGTACAATCGGGGAATCTGTCAATATAACCAATAGGACGCCTTTAACACATTTATACGAAAAATAGTTGGTTGGTATTTACTAATTATTTTTTATTATCCCGTCGTTGTAACTCTTTGTAAGGAGTTTATCTCGTTGCAAGTAAAAAGGTAATTTTTATAGTTAACTGCGGATGTTCACGACTGTACCTGCGACGAGGTGTTCTTTGGTTGCGTTGTGCGGCAGTTGCGGGGCGAGGGCCTCGGGTTTCGCCCCCGACGCCGCCGCCGCCGCTTGCAGCAGCTCCGATACCGCTCCCGACACACACTTGCCCGTCGACAGCAAAGATCGTGCTATCTAAACACAGCATAAGACAATAAGTTCAAATAATTATAGTTGTAAGTAAATAAGATCCAGCGGAAAAAATATATTTGTATCATATTTATCTTCATCTGTGGTACACTTTTCTTAACATTATAAGATGGTAACATAGTAAGCGGCTGCCCATAGACATTTCTGTCAGAGGAGTTGACGCACAGAAGAATAAAATTTCTCTCCCTATGCGTTCCCGTCCCTTTCACCAACAAATACACTTTCCCTTCCCATCCTTTCCTTACAAGATATAATGGGAAGGGAAAGTGGTCTAAAATGAAGTCTCCAACCATACCTATCAGAGTGTATGCGGAGTGTGTTCCAGTGGGTGTGTCTCCTATGTGTGGTATTCCAAGTTAACAGCACATTTCTCAGATGTTTCTGATATCTAGTATAGTTAGTATAAATGTACCTCGGGCAGTGCGCGCGGGCGGGCGGCGTGCAGCGTGCGCAGCAGCACGGCGGCGTGCGCGGGGCGGCGCGCCAGTGCGTGCGGCGCCACGCCCCGCAGGAACCCGCACGCGGACCTCGTGTACGGGCCCTCCTCGCCGCGGCTGCCCTCCTCCGCTATAAACTGATAATAAATCTCGATAAACATTACATTCAAAATACATACTAATATTCTCCCGCGACTTCGTGAGTCTATATCAATGTTATCCTGCGACATCAATCAACATTTCCGGGATTATCATCTATATTTTCTTAGTGTTGTAAAGAACGGCTGCTGCGCCAGCTGTCAATGTGACACGGATGTCAATAAACCAGTTTGCACTAAGCTAGCGGTCGTATCATTGCTCCCTATATCCTTACGATAAAACTTACGATTATTCTATATGTATACCAAAGAACTTGTAAAAAAATGGCGTTTTTTTTGTGTTAATCAAAAACATTAGTAGATTTTTGTTAATTTACTTATATTTTTTAACTATTCCAACTAAGCTCTAGGATATGGTTCACAATAGTCGAATAGCGGGATTCGAACCCTCGACCTCAAGATCGGTAGTCTGTACTCCAAATCATTAGGCTATTGGCGCTTAATTCCATTCATACATCTAAACATTCTCAATTATAAAATCAGAAAGAAGCATTTTTAAATACAATGTGAAACTATATGTATATCTTACTGCAATTAGTTGTGTGCATGCAGTATCGACGTCGAAGTGACAGTCCTGTGCGTCGAAGACTGCAGCCAGCAGCCCTGCCACTAGCTCAGGCTCGAGCCGCGGCGTGGCGGAGACTCCGCCCCCGGCCCAGCCCCCCATGTCCCATATTGACTCCGTCTCCTCGGGCAGCACCTCCTCCGCGAACTGAGTGTCGTCTGAACAGAATACATTGTCATTGTTATTGTTATAAATTAAACAAAAATATATAATTTTAAAATAACTCTTATTCCGTTGGCATATCACTCAAAATTCAATATTGCGCGATATAAGTGTCGCATTTTAAAATTACTGCATTTTGTACGTGTCCCAGGCTGAATGGCAGTTCTAATATAGCCTTTGACCAATGAATTCGGTAAGCATTAAGGTAGGCCGTAGTTGAACCGCCCAGGGCAGAAGTTAAGGGCGTTACGTTCAGATAACCGTGTTAATCGTTCTCGCCCTCCACCCAGGGCGTTGTAATCACTAATGCCGGTAGTCAATGAAGTGGTACCGGGTGGTAGATGTGGCGGCTGCAGCCCTAGGGCCGCAGCGAAAGCCGCGCCGCCGGTAGCGCCGCGCGCGCGCTGCACCGTCAGCAGCTGCGCCATGTAGCCGCGCTCCACGCCCAGCCGCACCACAGCACCCGCGGGGCACGCGTCCAGCGCACCCAGTAAAGCACTGAAACAATCACATATATTCAAATTAAATTGGGAAATAACCGTGTGACTGAATTAAATCCATCACCAAACAATTAAAATCTTAGTAATATTATAAGTGCGCTAAAGGTTAGATGGATGTTAGATGGTATATCGGGAACATTACTATTAACAACTACAATTTTTAAAGAATTGTTTAAACCTTCGCGAGACATTATCATAACCAACAATATTTTGCCTGCGACTCCGTTCGAGTGAAATTTAAAAAAAAAGAGAGTAGCCTATGTGTTATTCCAGACTATTCTCTACACCAACACAAAATGTTGTTGGCTGAAGCCGTTTAGGGTACAAGTTTAAAAGGAATTTTACGGTTTAAAATTATAAAACTTGTATCTCAAGAGCTACAATACAAAAACAAACTAATGCATAAAATAGTACTAACCTCATGGAGGCGACGGGCATTCCGAAGGTCTGTATGAAGAGTGCTAGCTTGTGGGCGGGCAGCGCGCGCAGCCCCGCCTCCAGCAGGGGCGGGCGCGCCGAGCGCACCAGGTGCAGCCGCAGCCAGTCGGGCAGCAGCGTCTCCCCCGCGCCCGCCCCCGCCGCACCTAACGCCCCGCCCTCCCCGCCCACCCACATCGTCTGCAGCCACAAGTACATCTCCTGGTTCGTGTCATCTGACAACACAACACCCAGAATCAATTTTTAACATTCACAGTATCTTAAAGGACATTTACCAACTAATTTTAATTTAATTATAGATGTATACAAATATTATAAAGAGGAAAGATTTGTTTTTTGTATGTATTGAAATAACTCAATAACTACTGGTCCAATTTCAAAAAATTCGTTATCAGTAAGAAACATAGGCTATATTTTTATTATTATAATTTCATGCAGACGACGCCATTAACAGCTATTTTATTGAGCTAGCGCGTATCTATCCTTCGACCGCGTCTTCACTTAGCTTAGGTGGAATCGAGGTCAAGCGCTGGTTTATTTATGTTTAAAAAAAACAGCTATTTGAAAACATGGATGTAGTTACAGATGGAAGGTCCGTAGCAGAGGAGCTTGAGATGTGCGTGGACGAGCACGACGTGCAGACGCGCGCGCCGCCCGCCCGACCACTGCAGCAGCACGCGCTCGCCGCCGCCCCACCCCTCGCCGCCCTCCTCCACGCCCTCCGGCTCCTCCTCCTCCTCATCCACACCACTGCGGATACACTGAAACACGTCCATTAGTACACTGATATCTTTTTACTATAACTAAATGAATACTGCACTGATTTATTGTTTTTACTATCGTTTTATTTGGGGATCAAACATACACAACAAACTGGAATATGATTTTAGATCGTTTTGAAGTTTATATTATAGCATACTAGCTTTCGCCCGCAACTCCGTCCGCGTGGCATTGAAAAAAACAAAAGTAAATAGCCTATGTGTTCTTCCAGAGAAAACTGTTCAGCCGTTTAGGCTACAAACTCTAACAAACATCCATCCATCTAAACTTTCACATTTATAATATTGACCAACAATTTTTAATAGCGGCCGCACTCCTATGACTAAACAATCAAACAACTGTTGTGCGATTGTCGATTGTTTTCAGCCTTCAACTGTTTGCACAACTAAAAATCGCAGTAGTGTAACCTCCATATAAGCTGATACAAATCAAAGCGCGACTAAACGGTTGTGCGATAATTTAGTCAAAAGTTTGACGCTTTTAAATACACAAATGCCTCGAAAAGAGTACAAAAGATACATAGATTAGTTACTTGTCTAAGATGCGCGTGCAGTATGCGTGTGAGGGAGTGCAGCGCGCGGTGCTGGTGCTGACTGGCGCCAGCGGCCTCGCGACTGTCCACTGGCGGCAGCACGCAGTGCGTCACTGTCGTGCGTTCCATCAGCACTTGACTCAAATCCTGAATAACGTTACACAAATTAATACATAGAAATCGCAAATTGTTAAACTGGAGATATCAACTTAAACGTTCCAAACCAAGACGAAATATCAATGAGTTTTAGCGTTTTTGTTTAAAACTAGCTGTTTTCGTGTGGCATCATGCGCAAGAAATTATAAAAAAAAAGATTGTTCACATTTGTCAAATTCTTAAATGTTGATTTTCAAATGCACAAATGGCCTTTGTCATTGAAAAAAAAAGACAATTACCGTTACCACGGCAACCTTACTCAAAGTAAGGTTGTAATTTTTGTCCCTTTCCAGCATGAGGGGTTTTCCAAATTACCTACTCCCTAAATTTAATACTGTGGAATTAACCTAGAGCGTGTCGTAAGTGTAGGGTTTTTTTTTAATTAAAAAAGGAATTATTCAAAAATATACTGCGATTGTTGACATCTTAAGTGACTATGTATGGAAGTTTTCGCTTTATTATATTAGTATAGAAGTATAGATATATATTTCGTGTATAGATTAGTATAATAATAATTCGCTAGAGACCTCAAGAAGCTCTCGCTAGACACCTCAAGAAGCTCTCGCTAGAGACCTCAAGAAGCTCTCGCTAGACACCTCAAGAAGCTCTCGCTAGAGACCTCAAGAAGCTCTCGCTAGAGACCTCAAGAAGCTCTCGCTGGAGACCTCAAGAAGTTCTCGCTAGACAGTTGGATTAAGGGCCCGATCCAAAAGGCGGTTATTTTAGAAACCGCACGCATAGTGAGGAGGTTCCTGTCTCTGCAGCCCTGACCACTGGTTGCTTGAGGGGGTAAAAACGCTTATGTTCTGCAAACTTATACTTACTAGTACAATATCAGTATGGTCCAGTTCTGGAGTACCATCGACGTGGTCGGCGAGGAAGGCGAGGTATGCGGCGAGGTGTGTCGGCGCGCACTCCACGAGGCAGGCGGCCCGCACGCGCGCCACCGCCTCCCCGCGCACCGCGCCCCAGTGCCGCAGCTGCCACAGCAGCCCTAGCCACTCCCTACACACATACATACAAACAAATATGATTAACTAGCTTCCGCCCGCGACTCCGTCCGCGTGGAATTAAAAAAACAAAAATGTATAGCCTATGTGACAAATGGATAAAGTTAAGAATGTGTATATTAGAGGAAGTTTGAAAGTAGCGCCCGTGGTGAAGAAATTGAGAAGCAAAAGGTTAGCGTGGTATGGACATGTTATGAGACGAGACGATGGGGATGGCTATAAAGGAAGAGGAAGACAAAAGAAAGTATGGATGGATTGTGTGAAAGAGGATATGCTTAAGAAAGGAGTGGATTTAGATATGACGGCTGATAGAGATGTATGGGAGAGCAGCACATACTGTGCCGACCCTAAGGGATAAGGGCAAGTTGATGAAGAAAAGTGTATAGCCTATGTGATCTTCCCGACTATCCTCTACATCTATACCAAATTTAATCGAAATCTGTTCAACCGTTTAGACTGCAAACTTTAACAAACATCCATCCATCTAAACTTTTGCATTTATAATATTAGTAAGAAGTAAGATCACAAAGTTTATATGGATGGATATTTGGTATAGATGTGGAGGGTAGTCTGGAAGAACACAGGCTAATCACTTTTTAGTTCGACGTGGGTGGAGTCGCGGTCGAATGATACATACTATTTAAGTTATTATTTTATGAAGTATTTTAAAATAAAAAAATAGACTCACTCGGGACTAACATCCGCATTGTAGTCCATCTCCACTGTGTCTTCAGATTGCGATAGAACTAGTTTGAGGCCCTGCGAGATTTCATACAATATTTAAAAATCACAATTTTTAATACAGCAAAGAAACATTTAGCGGACATAACTCGGAAATAACTTCACTTAACATCTTTTTTTTTGACCGACTTTCCGAAAGAAGGAGGTACTCGATTCGTCTGTATGTTTTTATATGTGTGTTACGGCATAACTTCGCCGATTTTGATGATTCTTTTTTGTATGAGTATTGTGGAGCAGCTAATGCTGTTAAGGATTCTGCCACGATAGCATGTATGACTTGCCCTGTTAGCGGCAGCTCGCGTGTGTTTGTGCGAGTGTGCGAGACGCTGCATGTAGTAGTGCAGTACAGCGCGCGCGCCCTCCTCGCTGGCCAGCGTGCGGCGCAGGTGTGCGCACAGCTCGCCCGCCTTGCCCGCCTCGCCCGCCCCGCCCCCGGCCCCGCCCCCAGCACCGCCCGCTGACAGGAACTCGCACAGGCATTGCACAGGCAACACACTACAGAAAGATATACACCATTTATTAAAATACGAGCTGTTGCGTGCGGTTTAATCCGCATAAAATTACAAAAACTTTTTTTATTGTTGAATTTCGTGAAATACTCAATTGAAAATGTCAAAATCCAAATGCACAAATGATAACGAAGGCAAAATTGTATAACATTTACCGTTACCATGGCAACCATAATTCCTTGATATAGTTAGCTTGTTGATTTGTGCCAAGTTGTTTGTATTCAAGTATAGAAAATGAATTCGCCAAGGAGAGTCAATGGTTCTTACCCTATTATTTTTTTAATTACTAACCATTGTTATATTCAGTTAAGAGTAAAGGAATGGGAAGACACAAACCTGAGTTCAAGCTGGTCATGCTTGAGCAGCTGGTGCAGCCAGGGCATGGCGCGGCGCGTGCCGTGGCGCTCCACCAGCTGCAGCAGCAGCGCGGGCTGGCGGCACAGCAGCCGGCCCAGCCGCAGCTGCGTGCTCAGCGCCGCCAGCGCCTCCGCCACGCCGTTCGGCGGCCGCCGCGCCGGCCCCAGCGCGTCCAGCACTGATAACTGTCACCAGAACAACCAATATTCAAATATCTTCTTCAAATATCCACTTCATTTAACCTTAGATAGATGGATCGATGGATGGATGGATTTGTAGCCTAAACGGCTCAACGGATTTGGATGAAATTTGGCATAGATGTAGAGCAAAGTATGGAAGAACACATTAGCTACTTGCTTATGTTTTTTTTAATACCACGCGGACGGAGTCGTGGGCGAAAGCTAGTATGTATGTAAGGTGTAAACATCGCGCAATACATGTTTTCCCGCATAACGCACGCGTCGATCATACTAAATCAGTACACGTTGAATCACTACCACGTTCGCGTGTGCTCACCACCATACATCGCCGTAGTTATAGGAATAAATTACAACATTCTCTTTTAATTACGGTGTTTTATTTCGTATGTACGGATACACCATACATCTTGGTCCTTCGAGCCGGATTTGAACCAGCGACCTATGGATCCGTACAATGTATGAAAAAGTTAATCATTAATAATATTAAATGACTTTGTTTAGATCCGTTCATCCTTTCAGCTGTAGTTTGCAATGGAATTGACATACATACATACAGAGTCATACATTTGGAGGTTATGTGTATATGGGCGCAAATCGCCTAGTACCAAAAATACTATTTCGATTTATCATTGTAACTTTATTATAGAATATAGGCAATAAATGTGATTCAAATTATACTGTTATTTATAAAAGAAATGTTCACTAATTTAATATGCAGCAGACACTGTGTTGACTATTTTAAAATGTTAAATGTTTAATATGCTGTTTAAATTATTAATTTACTGTATGAATATTCAAATTAAAATAGATTACTTTATTCTGAATTAAAGTTGATTATTTGCATTTAAGTTTATTTTATATTCATTCTGTTAACAGCGCCATCTGTTGATGGAGCTGTGTAAGAACGATATCCGTTCACATTTAATTATTGTAATCATGTTAAATAAATCATTAGAAGTTAAGTTAAATTTATCTAAATATTTATTGTGAATATTTAGCTATATTTCATTAATTTGTTTGTAGTTATTAAATTTTATTTTGTTGTACAGGAAGTCATTTTTCTGTCAACAGATCTATATAAAACGAATGAATTTTGTAAAAAAGACTTACTTCTATACTGACTATCGTGGCAAAATAAAGTAAACTAAATCTGGAGTGTGTATTTTGTGGTGATGGATTCTCATCGCGAAAACCCTGGCGTATCGCCGACATGTACCTGACTGAGCAGTCGCGAGGTGTGCTCCGTGACGGGCAGCTTGGAGTTGCTGGCGCTGGCGAGGTGCGTCTCCAGCTGCAGGATGGCCGCGCGCTCCGCCTCCGCCCGCTCCGCCTCCCCGCTGTTAGCACTCCACTCTATACTGGGCTTGCTGGAATAAAACTTGTCGTTTAAGATATTTATTTTCTTTTAAAAACATACAAGTCACTTGACGAGAAAGATTTTTTTAGCATTTGCATTTTACACCAGTAGTCTAGTTTAATTAAACATCCATCCATCTAAACTTTCACATTTATAATATTAGCAGAGTTTTACCTACCATTAAAACTCATATTATGTCCGGAGCCTTATTCGAGGCCTTGTAAACAATATTGAGAGATGACAGTCTGTCT
>NW_013525180.1:3262434-3268796 GCF_000836215.1 Papilio polytes
ACTGCAACGACTAAAATGGCGGCCGGAAGACAGACTGTCATCTCTCAATATTGTTTACAAGGCCTCGAATAACGGCGGAAGGACATAATAGTACGTTATGAAGTATGATAAACAAACTAGCTTACACCCTTGACTCCGTCCACATGAAATTATTTTTTTTTATCAAGATCCGTTCAGCAGTTTCGGATACTAACTCTAACAAACAGCCATCCATGTAAACTTTCGCGTATACAATAGTAAAATAGCTTTATGGCATTTACGTCCTCACCCTGTGATGCACATTTCGATAAGAGCTCGCAGGGTAGGGTAGGTGGCGGCGGCCCTCTCAGCGAAGCCCTGAGGGTTGTGCGCCGCGAGCATCGTCAGCAGCATCCAGCCTCGCCAGTACAGGGATGTTATCACCAGCGCTGGCGGACTGTAACTGTAACAACAAAAAATAAAATAAAATCCGTATAAAGCAATAAAAACTAACATAAATTAATTGTACTAATACTTCGTTATACATTTTTTAATACGGATATGAGCTTATCAATTATTGTAAGTCGATATCCTGCTCGAAGGACCAAGAATTTTTTTTTACATACGGACAATATGACATTTAAATTAGAACTATAGTAAAAGATGTTTAGTCAGGAAATGGCATAAATAGAAGAGCTTTTATCCATCGGGTCAGATAACTTGTTGTCTATGTCCTCTTGTTGAAGAACTTTGCAGCATAGTTTTTACATGTACCCTACCACAAATATATAATGTAAAAACTTAATAAAACTGAACATTTTTAATACTATTAGTATATTTACCCTGGTGGTAATGTGATATTATCAGGTGGATTGAACTGGCACAGCTGGAAGATGTAGTCGACTATCTCCAGCTTGTCGACTTGCAGCGGAAGGTCGTCAGCGGGCAGCGCGCACGCTCGCCGCACCAGCTGCTCCACCAGCTCGAACACCTCCGCTGGAGACACCGGCATATCCTGGAAGCATTAACCTTATTTCAATTTTTAATCTATTCTTCTATCTATACTCTGTATTAATAAAAAAAAGCGTAAACACACACTACTTCGTGGCGTAGAGTATGCTGATATTCACAGCATACTTCTGAATAATTCATTCTTTAAGAGTCTTCTACACGCTTCCGGCTATATTTTTTCATGCTATTAAATATAAAAAAAAACCTACATGTGGCAAAAGACCAACAAGTTAACATCAAGGAAGCAAGGTTGATATGGTAACGGTAACTTTTATCTAATGTCAAAGGCCTTCGTTGTGAAATGTAAAAAATAATAATAGAAATAGAAATAATTTTACTGAAAAACAAGAGATTAACAATTACAATAACAGTTATACCAACTAAAAGATAATTACAATTTGTGGTTAATATACGTTTAATCTGGCGATGCCAACACTTTTTACAGTGGTAGTGCCCGCTTTAACATCTTAGCACTGCAGGGCCGGCACGCCCGGTGTAATACCACGACCACACAGAAGACAGGCGTGAAATGGAAGCAATTCCGTGTTTCGTCTGATGAGTGTGGTGCCGGAGGCCTAATTTAAGTCCCTTTCTCTTTACCACCCTTTTCTTTTAAGGAGAGGTTGGGAAGAGGAGGTGGATTTGACGGTGGAGGAGATGCATAGAAAGGGGAAATATTCTCTTTATGTGCGTCTCCTCCTCCGTCGTATAAGGGTAGGCAACGCATCTGCAATAGCGGATGTCTATGGGCAGCGGTCGCTTCGCCATTTTGGCGGTTTCAGGTGGCCGCTTGCTCGTTTGCCACCTTGTGTTATAAAAAAAAACTAAGAAATGCCAGTACCGTGGGCGCCGAAAACAGCAGGAAAAATTTTTACTTACATTAATTACTAAAAACCTACGCTTACAGCGATTCGGTATTATTAAAAGTTTTTATAATTTCATTTGGATCAAGCCGTACGGGAACAGCTTGTTTTTAACATTCGGTATGAAATTAAATGCTTTATTATACCTTAGAAAGTCCAATGAATATGAGCCTGAGGAGCGTGTTCTGCGGCAGCGGCGCCTCGCAGCACAGCCGGTAGCAGAGCGCGCGCTCCGACTCCGGCGGCCAGTTGTCCGCCTTGCTGTACGCCTCCGCCGCCTCCACGAACATTATCTATACCACAACATACACATTACAATAGTCATACAAATCGATTGAGGTACACCGGTAGAGGTAGACATAGTAAAAGATGATTTATTTGTGTGGAAGGTGACATGATCAAGAAGTGATGACTGAGACGACGGGTAATAGTTATGAGTAGGACAAAAACCTGTTGCGTCGACCCCACAGAAGCAGGAAATGGTGGAAAAAGGTGATGATGGATTTTTTTTGTGACTGAATAGCCACTGTTTACCTTGAAGAGGCATTTACAGATTCACCGGGCTTGAGGTGGCCGAGCGCATGGCGCTTAGCCTAAACCTCGTTTATGAGTAACTAGGCTCAAGGGCCCCCTCAGGAGCCTCGGCACGAGCCGTTACTTCGTTATTATTACCGGATTGGATTGAATTGAATTTGAATGAAATTGAACACTATATTCTTCTTGTCACGGTTTAGTTTCACGATACTCCTTTGCTATGTTAGCTCTACGACTTTTACGTACTCGTGCACATGAGTGCACGCACACGAGTGCGTACGCACGTATGTGCATACGTGTTTGTACGTGCGTGCGTATCGTACGTGCGTGCGTATCGTACATGCGTGCGTATCGTACGTGCTTACCTTGTTGAGTGCATGCTGGTAGTCATGCCGCGCAGGGCGATACACCGGCACAGCAGTATCGAGCAGCCAGGCGAGCGCGTGCTGCTGCAGCGCGCACAGCTGCGCGCGGTACTCCGGCGCGTGCTTGCTGTGCGCGGCAGTTACTACGCAGCAGCACGCGAACAAGTCCGCTAGCGACTGGAATGCGCGTTCACGAATCTGTAAACATAAGATTTTACATTTTTTAATTTTTATATCTAGTATAGTAGTATATCTTAGCCACGCTTAATTTCGTATGAATCACTTCGTGGAACATAAATTAATTTATAACGATGCGAAGGTCAAATTATTGCAAATAATATAATATATGAGTACAAAACAACTTATATATTTTTTATAACATGCGCCAGCAACTCCAAGCTGCCCGTCAGTCAGGTACACATAACCTCCAAATGTATGACTCTGTATTTTTTTTCATAACATAAGGTGGCAATCGAGCAAGCGGCCACCTGCATCCACTGATATGGAAAGTGAGCGCTGTCCGTAAACATCCGCAATTGCAGATGCGTTGCCTACACTTAATTGACGGAGAAGGAGACGTGCGTAACGGGGATATTTCCTCTTCCTATGCGTCTCACCCACTTTACCTTCCCATGCTTTCCTCTTTAAAAAAGGATGGAAAGGGAAAGGGAAAGGGAAAGGGAAAGGGAAAGGGAAAGAGAAAGGGAAAGGGAAAGGGAAAGGGAAAGGGAAAGGGAAAGGGAAAGGGAAAGGGAAAGGGAAAGGGACTCAAATGAGGCTTCCGGCACCACACTCATCTGACTGTACGCGGAATTGCTTCCATTTGACGTTTGTCTTGTGTGGTATTACACCGTGCTAGCCGGCCCATTCGTGGGAAGATGTAGAAGCGTGCTCTGCCACTGTGACATGTACCTCCTGCGGCGGCTCGTGGTGCGGGGGCGCTGCGAGCGCGGCGGCGAGCGGCAGCAGCGCCTGCGTCTCGGAGCGCGCGGCGCGCACGCATTCGCGCAACATCGACCGCATCGGACGCAGGTAGTCCTCAGAACGGAACAGCAGCTCCTGTACTTGACAAAAACATACATCACGAAATAACAGATTTCGTTCCCTTATCTGCGTGACGTCATTTTAAAGCTTTTTGCGCCTCTATCAGCCAGTGGTGGGACAGGGTCTTAGTCCCCAATATCCCCCCCCCCTCTAAGAGACGTAAACGATAATTACATCTTACTTTAATATTATATATGCGAAAGTTTAGATGGATGGATGGATGTTTGTTATGAGTTTTTACACTTAACGACTTAACGGATTTCGATGAAATTTGGCTTAGACGTAAATCATATTCTGGGAAGAACACATGGCTACACACTTTGTTTTTTTGTTAATTACACGCGGACGGAGTCGCGGGCGAAAGCTAGTATTTAAATGTTGTATCTGACCTGATATGTCTCGGCGATGGCGGCGGGCACGAGCTGCGGCTGCGCGTGCACGAGCGCGGCGAGCACGGCCATGTTGTTGGGCGAGCGCGCGTTCGACAGCTCGTTGTATATCGTGTGGGTCACCACGCTGCGCAGCAACGCGGGACTGTCCGACACCATCTCCCTGTATACAGGAAATAAATAAATACTTTACATTAAAAAACATAGAAGCATGTAGTACGTGTTACTAAATCTATCATTAAACGACGATAAGTGTAGAAGTGACAGTTTTATGTCAAGTTTCGGGATAAAACTACCTAATGATACGATATACGTTTAAGCCCATTTTATTACATGAATGAAACAGAAGATATGAAATGAGATTTATGACGAAGTTATCTGAGTATTGACTTCTAAGGGTCCGTTCCCACAGACTTAAAAGTAAAATTAATGCTTGCTTGCTTGTAAGACAGGACAATGTGAAAATAAACCTTATTTCAATTACATAAAGCTTAATTATAATCGCTATAAAAGTCCGCTCCGTTCAAAGCTAAGCCCAGTCTATGTAACGGATCACTTAGAGCACCTGAAACTAAACTATCGCACAACTGTTTAGTCGCTTTGATTTCTATGAGCTTATATGGAGGTGCGCACACTACTCGATTTTTAGTTGTGCAACTAAACAGTCGAATCTGCTGCGACACAATACACAATACACGTCATTCAAAAATAAACTTAAGTCCTGACTAATCCAGAAAGCCATAATGATTGCTTTATGTATACAATTTATCAACACTTTTATCAATAAATATTTGTATTTTTATCATAATTTACTAACAAACTATATCTTAGTTTAGATCCTAAAGCATCTGACCTTAAACATGCTTGGTAAGCGGCCTGCAGCGGTTTAGTTTTAAGCCGCATGCGGGCGAGCTGCGCCAGCACCTCGTGGTCGCGCGCCGCGCTCGGCCCCGCCGCCGCCGCGTTCGCGCACACGTACGCGAGCAGCTCCTGCGCCGCGCGCCACAGCTTGCCCGAGTGCAGCCACGCCTCCAGCCGAGACGCAGCTATCATACGGATCTGGAATTTAAACATTCAAAAATATCATTTACTAGCTCCCGTGCGGCTTCATCCGCATAAAACTATGAAGATTTTATTTTAATGTTCACAATTGTCAAATTATCAATTGCAAATGTCAAAATACCAATGACCTTACTATGGCAATCTTGCTTCCTTGATGTTGGCAGCAACTTATAGTCTCTTTCACACATCAAGGTTTTTATCCAAAATATTTACCCCTAAGTTTAATGGCGTGAATATAAATAGCCCAAAGCGTGAGATAAGTGTAGGGCTTTTTATTAAAGAAAGAATTTTTCAATTTCAAAATATGCTGTAATTGCTGACATCTTAGGCAACAAAGAAGTGTTTGTTTACGCTATATTATAATAGTATAAATTTCAAAAGCATACAATGTCCTATCTATAAAAAAAAAAAAAACAAAAAACAAGGTAAAGAAGTAAAAAAGAATGTAACTACAAAGACAACAAGGTTGCTGCAAGAGCTACAACAGCAGGAGATAAAGAAGATAATAATAATAAAAAAAAATGTCCTATCATCTATTAGTTTTTAAATCGCTTTTCGAAATTACCAACACTTTCACACTGTTGACCCTTAACTTGGCAGAATTTTATTTTTTCGAATATCAAAATAATAGCACTTAACTTTGATGACCCAAGGTGTTTAGAAAAAAAAATTGATGTATCTCTATAGATACACTAACAAGAAAAGGGTTAATAAACCTTACTAATGCCAAATCATACTAATCTTATAAATGCGAAAGTTTAGATGGATGGATGTTTGTTAGAGTTTGTAGCCTACACGACTTAACAGATTTCGATGAGATTAGGTATACATGTAGGAGATAGTCCGGAAGAACATATAGGCTACTCACTATTCATCAGCATCATCCTTCTTATCATACTCCAGTAAGGTCGGCGCAACAGGTTTTTGTCCTCCACATAACTCTATCATACATCATCTCAGTCATCGCTTCCTTCTTGAACTGTCACCTTTCACGCAATAGGCTAGTATTGTTCTTTTTATAATTCCACGCGGACGGAGTCGCAGGAAATACATGCGCCTCATACATGTTTTAGATGTGGCTAGTTCGGCCAATTTGCCTACAATTGCCGACGTGCCCCGAATGCAGACGAGGACAG
>NW_013525180.1:3271727-3279108 GCF_000836215.1 Papilio polytes
CTATTTTGTTGAAATACCTAAGTACCACGCCTACAAGAAAATGTCATAAATCACCCAATATTACCTGATGTTAGTCGAAAGACTTCAAATTCATAAAATATAGATTAAAAAACAGTTTAGTTGGCAGGTTTATAATTACCTCAGGGAAGCCGCACGTAGCGGACAGCAGTTTGAGGAAGCCTTTGCCGATGGTA
Source organism: Papilio polytes (assembly GCF_000836215.1). NCBI lineage: Eukaryota > Metazoa > Arthropoda > Insecta > Lepidoptera > Papilionidae > Papilio > Papilio polytes. The sequence goes on from NW_013525180.1 coordinate 3,271,922, forward strand.
TCTGGTGCAGTGCGCCGCTGTATTTGCTCCTTAATGGCTTCCAGCACCATCGCCTCCACTGTTTCATAACTGCTTGTGTATCTACATACAAAATACATCTTACATTACTTGTGATAAGCGTTGGAACATTTTATATTCCTTGAAATTTTAATCTGAGGGCAATTTTAAAACAATATACAGAATTTAGGTATTTTTATTAATCTCTTTCCTGTGTGAAAGAATCTATGTAAATATCTTACCGTGGTGAGACGGTGTACTCGAGGTCGGTCTCGTTGTCGTCGTCCGCACTACCCAGCAGCGGAGAGCCTGACCCTGATGGTGATATTGTACCTATCACGTTAAAATTGTAAAAACGAACTCGCAGTTGCATTTATGAAACCTCCTGTCTTAACCGAGTACCTCCAACTTTGACAAGTTACCATGTGTTGCCGGAGGAGTAAATTATAAAATTACTTTACTTCATACTAATATTGTTATACCCTTGATCATCGAGCTGCCCCCCCCCCCACCCCGCCCTTGATCATTACCTGGCAAAGCCACTGCAAGTTATTAATTTCTAGACAATCTCAAATTTGAAACCCCAATAGTCCAATTGTTAAGGTTACGGACATCCGATATTGTCGAGGGTTCAAATCCCGGTAGCTCTTGGTAATCATAGCACAAACTTAGACCTTATATAGAATGGTTCACCATCAATCACTTTAAATAGAAAAAAAAAACTATTGTGTAAATATGAGAATTCGATAGATTTGAGAATTTATAGTTACCCAGCGTATTATCCGAGGGTATGAGATGTGAGGGGGGCTGCTTAGTGTTGAATGCGGTGACAATGTTCTCAACAAAACATTTACACCATGAACAGTCCACCCAACAGCGTTCATTCAGCGCATCCTCAATGTACACCTGCATGAAGCATTTAATATCACTAAATTGAAATGTACTTAAACTACATCATATGTGACTATACAAAAATGTATAAAACTGAAATGTTTACAATAAAATTTTGGGTTTTTTAAACATTTAAAAACATACACTTGAGCACATCAATTATTTGATAACTTAATAGTATTCAAATTAAAATATAATCTTCACTAATATAATAAAGCATAAACACAAAATTTGTTATATAAAATATCAACAATCAGCATATTTTTGGATAATCTTTTTTATACTAAAAAAAAACTTTACACTTTGATACACTTTGGGCTATATATTTTTACACTGATAAACTTAGAGTGTAAGAAAATTAAAAATAAAACAATATATACCTTAATGAATGTATCAGGCCAGTTAGAACTGTCTTTATGTCCAGCATACAACATATTACAAGCTAAAACAAAGACAAGTGGATTGCCTTTGTTTTTAAATGCAGCTCCTTGCTCCCTCTTCAGCAATGTACAAAGACTCTGGGTGACGGTCTCATGAGCAAACATGTTCGGTCTTATCTTTGTAAGGTACAGTAGACTCATACAGAGAATTATATCAGCCTTTGAACGTTGAGATTTGAGCAAACGAATTGATCCAGTTAACAGTCCCAACTGAAAAAAAAAAAAATGTACACAGGTATACAAATATGAATTCATATTTTCAGTGGTGGCATCACTGTTTATGCAATATTAGATGTACCGCGTGGGAACCCGTGCTGCTGAACGCGAAGCGGAATAAGATCGACAATGTTGAAGACAACATAGTGGACATTGTCAGTGTATTTTGTGCCCCCGGTAATAACAATGAGACCACCACGTCAGTATCGAGCTCGTCTTCGCCGACGGACATAGTGAATAGTGTACTCCCCACCCCCCGCGCCCCCCGCCCTGTCGAAACGCGCGATGCGGGCGAGGGCACGCAGTGATCGTCGCGACGCGATAGCGAGTATACCCGATTAATCACTCACCCTGAAGAAGGACCCCCAACGGGTTCGAAACTGTTGGTGCATACACCGAATGTTATCACGTGAGTTTAGCCGTTTTATAATTTATGTAGTATAATGTCTCACAAAAGTTTTAATAAGTTAATATTAGATGTAACAAAAAAATTGTAAGCAAGTATACTTACTAGTTTATCAGAATTATGAGTGTCTAATGCTTGAAGAACATTAGGCACTAAATCAACTGGCTCCACATCTAAGGAGGCTCCCCCGACAGTTTCCGCTGGTGAGCCTATACGGGACCTCTTGCTTGGTGGCTGACTACCAAACCCTGAAGATTCCCGTTTTCGTTCTACACCTAAATTACATAATATATACATTGAAATAATCTAAATTGTTTTATTGTTATGATAAACTTTTTGCATATGCTAATAAAAGTCCAAATGGAAGAATTTTATACAGTTGATGGACGTGTAAAATTAAATGTTTTAAAAGTATATTTAAATATTAAATTTTAAGAGGTTAAATCAAATATTACACAATTCTTATTTCGGTACGTGAACTTACCACTCGTAGAAGGCTTGTGTATGTTTCTCTTTTCAGAATCTCTAGAGACGACCACCGTGGACTTGCTACCAAGTGCGAAAATATCCTGGGGATGCTGAGGGGCCTTACTTTTGGCTCCACGGCCTGCCGATGACATTTTACCTCTTTCCATCTCGACCTTTTTAATGGAGATTCTTATCAATGAGATAATATAAACAACATTGCAAAGTCTAAGTCGCTAATTAAATTTCACTTTTTTAATTAATGTAAATAGCCAAAATATCAATTCATAACAAACAAGACGCCTCACATTACCAACACATTACCTCTGTCACTGTCAAATTGACATTTAATTTTAAATAACTTTTGACAAAGCACAATGTTAACATATAAAATTAATATGTTGACTTATTCACATTTTAACTTGTTAAAGAAAGTAAAACATGTTTTATGCCCATTTTCACCTTTAAAACACAAGATATTATGTTTTTTTTACTACTTTACCTTGTTGGTCTTTTTATTATTCATAAATTATACGAGAAATAGCATTGTGAAAGAATTTTGAACGATAAGTTTTCTGTCACTGACATCGATTGATTGAACTTGAACTGTCAAGTCAAAACTAATTTTATTGGGATTAATTTTTCCTGTCTTGTGATAACGCATTTTAGAAGGTATTATATTGTTATTTTTAAAATGTTCTACATATCTTCTTTTTAAAGAACAGAACGCAAGATTTCGGTTTCCTAAATTTACATGAAAAAAGGAAATTACCAAGTTATGTAACAGTTTTAAGGTTATATTTTACTGTTTCAGATGCTCTCCTCTTCTCTTCTCGGTGGCCTGAAGGCTGCTCGATCATCAATCGTTATCACAAGAAATTTAGCTGCAGCACAAAAGGCTTCCGACCCAATTCAACAACTGTTTCTTGACAAGATCAGGGAATATAAACAGAAGAGCTCGTAAGTATTAAATTGAGTTAAATGTTTTCTATTTCTCATTAATCATTTTTAATGATAGTTTATAATCTTCTTATTCACGGACATCGTTAAAAATCAATTTTCCAAGTTACTTTGAATAAGGAATTTCTTCCAATAGTAACATTGTTAAAATTTAATTTTCGATTAGTGCTTATCCAAGTGTAGTTGTGTTATGAAGGGACAGACTACTTTTAATTGAATCATGTATCTCTTTGATTCTAAGGTTTCAAGAAGTTTGATCCCTTATTTTAAAAAACCTATCAAGATTACAGGTTATATAAACTTATTTTTACAAATACAAAGAATGATTTGGATTTTTGTACTAATCTAATGTTTTTTAAACTATTGTGAGCTTCATTATCGCTAAGTAACAAAGGCTGTATTTACTTTTGTAAAACATTTATAAGATAAAATTCACTTGTGTGGTAACTACACTAGTATTAACTTTAATTCTTATAACTTTGTTTTGACAGTGGTGGTAAACTTGTCGACCCAAGTCCAGCCATTCAGAAGGAACTAAAATCTGAGTTAGAGAAGCTGGAACGGCAGTTTGGTGGTGGCTCTGGAGTGGACATGACAGCATTCCCCTCATTCAAATTTGAAGAACCAAAATTGGACCCAATTGATGAACAGGCAGCACAGAAGTGAACAACCAATGTATCAAACTTAGTTTAAAATATTTAAATAAAACTCCACAGTTACTGAATATTCATTTATTGTTGAATAAAACCAATTTGCAATCTAAATAACAGATGAATTCGGAAACTAGACTAGTATAATTCATAACTTCTATCAAGAATATAGTTGAGAGTATGTAATCATAGTCATCAGAGGTTTGTTGGTTTACTTTACTCCCAGTAGTATTTTCGTCAATTACTTTATGAAAATATTCTAACAAATATTCACGATAAACTCACAGTATCCATATCCTATTTGTTTTTTTACACACTCCCAGTCCTTTTAAAACCCTTAAAAATTTATTTCTTACAATAACATATCCTAAATTATATTGTTTAGTTTACAAATGATCTATCACCAACACAGTTATATACCTAACCTAAGAATATAAACTTTTACCTTAATATGAACAAACAAGCAAAAATAAAAAGGGTAGACAGTGCTATCATTGCACTTAATAACTTTAAAAATAGATTTTCTTTTGTTTTTATCTAGTGTAGAGGTGATTAATTAAGAGTTAACTATGGGATGGATGAACTGTCATAATTTGAATCAGATAGTTTCATGTCATGACATTTGATTCAATTTTACTATTGATGTCTCTGAAATCTGAGGTAAATCTACATTTCGTATATGTATTATGTTTTATTTGATTGCAAACAATTGTTGCTGTAATTTACACTTTTCTCTGCATAAGCGTTTGTATTGCTTATACAGCTGTTCTGCATGTTGTTTGTATCTGTCAAGATCAACCTCCTGCGTCCTCACCCAGCCAGAGCGCCACACATCAGAACTGCCCATCATTTTCTCTAAAAACACAGCTAGCATCACAGCGGTTGCGTAGCTCTCTCTACAAGACAAATATTCAAATTGTGTCGAATCAAAATAACGCGCCCAGTGATACGTGAAACATTTTTCCTTTTTCATGTATTTTAGCCTGAAATTCCTAACTTGCATCATACATTCATTGATGTCTTCTGATTTTAAATCTCTCAAAATAATTGAAAACTCCGGACCGGGACCAACATACCTATAGATGGACTTCAACAGGTTTATAATACCCATGTCATAATATGCTGTGTGGTCAACTACGCACATTTTAAATATATTATACAATCCATGATAGATTAAGATACAATGTTCTTTTTGTAAAATATCTATACGGATTGAGTTAAATATTATTTTAGCAAACATCACTTTATGATGCCTCTCTCTAAGCATCATTTCTTTGCAACATTTCTCAACGCAACTCTCATGTGGCGCTGTATACTTTATAAGAGGGTCTATAAATCTTATTTTATGAAGAAAATTTTTACTCTTAAATGTATTGATTATATTCTTTTTACCCTTAACAATTCCTCTCATCAGTATTAAAGCGACAATACCAAAAAAACATTTGATTAACACTCTGGACTCTTGTGATTCGTCCCATTCTATGAGTATTTTATTGCATGAAGAGATGAACGCTGAGTTTTCTAATGGACCATATTGCATTGACGAGGGTTCAGAAGTTGATGCTGACCTTGTTGATCCAACCCATTTTATTGACATGTTGTCTGTAACATCAGTAATAAAAGATTGTAAAGCATCACCATCATCCTTGTCATCAGAAGGTGTCTGCTTTTTGTCATCAGAGTTGATATCATTAGTGCCCATATTTTGTTCTTGACAACTAGATGTTTGTCCATTATCACATGCTGGTGCACCTGGATTGTCTTCATTCTGATTATCACTGGATTTATTTGTTTTTAAATTTGATTCAATAATACTACTGTTATTTTTTTTTGTTGTGTCGGTGCAGGTTTTATTAGCTCTTGTCACAATAGCTTTAAATTCTTTGTTAAGTTTTTCTTCTGGTGTCATGAAAAACAGAGAACCATCATCACTATACTCATTTTCATGCCAGATAAGTTCATCAGTGTCAGCAGTTAGTGGAATAATAGATATTACTGCGAAAAGTAAATCGGAAGCGCGTAAACCTTTAGGAACCTTCCCTCCCACATAAAAGTTTAAGAATCTAGTAATAATAATCTTCTGTGTATCTAAATCCATAACTTTGGCTGGAAAGAAGTTTTCTTGTGATATTTTATAACAATCATAATCATCCCATGTGTTTGGTTCGTTGTTTTCATTTTGCAATGTTGTGGCATCACCATTTAAATCTTTGATATTTTCTGACTTTTTTGATTGTAAGTCATCTTTTAAAATGTTTTCTCCGATTTGGTCATTTGTCTCATTCCCATGTTTGGAATCTCTTGTACAGTTAGATTGTGAAATATCTTTGTCATGTAATTCATTAGTGTTTTTTGATGTTTGTATATTTGCACATTCTTCAGTACCATTGGTATTTCCTGAATCCGGTGCAACATTCTCGTTAGAAATTTCAATGTCTTTAGAATCACAAGAATCTTGTATTTGTACCAACTCTTCCGTATTACTGTGAAAAAAAAAAATTATTCACCTTAATTTTGTATTTTGTTTGGAAGTTGAAGTTTATAGGCTAAAATAACTTTAAACTTACCGGAAACAAATCAGAAAACTGCTTTTCTTGTCTCCTTTTCTCGATTCTGCAAGGTATATCATTTTTTCCTCTCTGATTTAAAATTTGAATGCAGATTACACTCCTTGACTTGTGCCAATTTGTACGGATCAAGCACTGATTGTGATGAAATGAGTAAAAACGATGTTTGAGTCAAGTTTATTTGTGCAATGTCTTTGTGAAACATTTCGGTGATTCACCGACAAAAATGATAAAACTTGTTGCCAGTAGTAAATAATAAGTAAAGATTTTGTTTTTCTATGCTTTCATGGAAAAATGCTTGTGTTTAATAAAAAGGACATAATTACAATTTATTATTAATTTTGATAGGGTTTTAAAATATATTTTATTAGGTTAGATGAACGCAATACGAAAACAACCAAAAACAATGGTTGGAGTGAGCAATTTGTCCGCAAGATGGCGTTGACATGTAGTAAAGTGCTTTTTGGCGCTTTATGTTAGATTCTGCTTTTCAAGAAAAGAAAGTATTAGGGGCAGTACTACCAAATTCTCGTAAATTGCCTGATAATAATCAAACAGATAAAATACGTGACGGAAATATAGGATTTTTTTGTTT
>NW_013525180.1:3280208-3314104 GCF_000836215.1 Papilio polytes
GGACAGAATCGAAAAGTTTTGTATGGGGCTTGTAAAAAAAATGACATTGACATTTAAAACGTCACAGCGTTATCTGCTATTTAAAATTGGTAGGACAGAAATTTTGTATTTTATCTGACGTGACGTCATATTTACACTATCAGGGCCTCTATCTACCACCGGTGGGACAGGCCCTTATAGTCGTAACCCTAAGTTTCGACTACTAAAATATCTGTACAATAAGATTGTTTTATATAACAAAGTTGCAAACGAGCATGCGGCCAAAATAATGAATTAACCTTTGCTCATAGAGATTTGGTGAAAAATAAAAAAGTTGCAGAAGCGATGCCCAATGTACAGATGAAAGAATGTATAGAAAAAGATTTTTCCTATTTCCCAATTTCGTTTTCTTAAAAGGGAAAGACTAGAAATGGCTTCTAGTAATCTTTGTAATGTTTTTTTTTTATATTGGAGTCGCTTTTTGGTAGTATGCAAAACAAAGCTTGTAAGTACTCTGATTTTTTTAAATACTTATCTCCAAAATGGCTTAACTAATTGAAACTTGTATATTGGCATTTCTAGACACATTAAGTTTGTAATTCCTCGCGGACAATTTAGTATTAGATAACAATCAGAATTTTCTATGTTATTACTGAGAATATTATAAATACCAATTACCTACCATATTCTAGACTACACAATTATTTTACGATTTGATTTTGAGTGCACTATGATTTTCTATCTTTAATTTGTGTTGCCAATATTGAACAAAATTCTTAATAAAATAATTTAATTAAAAAGACACGCACGTTAAAATACAGTAAATATGCAGATTTAATTTTTTTGTTTAAAAATTTCCGCCGTAATCCTTCCAGACGTTGAATGACTCATACAACATACAAAGGCACTCTGCGCTCGGCGGGCCCAATCCGTTTCGTTTCGCGCAGTGGCGCTCGATACGCCATGTAGACTGGCGAGTTAAACAGTTTGCGGTCTTTGGTTATAAAATATTTAATGTTATGGCGGCCGGTTTCGTTGGTTCCACGAAAAATTTCCCTTTTTCATTTGATGTTGACGTCGAAGAAGAAGAAGAACCAGGACGTAGTACTCCACATCTCAGCAAGCGTATAGGTTAGTTCCTGTTTGTTTACTTTATTACGAGTTTTCAGCGGTCATCATAAACATTTGACGCAGGATCAATTAAAATTATGCTTTCAAACAAATTATCATTGTCCTTAATTAACTTTTTCTTTATATCATCTTTATTGTGAACATAATTATGTCGCAATATTTCAAAGACTAAGTAATACTTCGGTAAATCAACTCGCAAAATTCGATATGTAAGATTCTTGACTTTATAGGGTATAACCATTTTTTTTGTATTTTGGTATAAATGTTGTTGAGGTATAAATATGAAAATATGCCGGATAAAATATAATTTAATATATATTCATAGATATCGTAATAAAACAAATATCATGGGAAGTTGGTGGAAGTGGTGACGAAACCTTGTTTAAATAAAGAACGCCAAATTCCTAAAATACATGCTTCTATGTTTTATAATATTATATATCTTTCAGACCAATCATAAGAAAGTATATTGTAGTATAACGACACAAATACAGTTATAGAGGTTTTAAGTTATCAATATTCTATGTTGTAGAGATTTTGGGCTCTGATGCGAAGGGAACATATATATTTTTCATAATAGAATAATAGTATTTAAGTTATCGAGGTTCGATTGTGTTAAAAGTACATGTAAAGTAGACATGCTGATATTATAAATGACAAAGATTGGATGGATGGACGGATTCACTACGTAACTCCAAAACAGCTTAACTTATCTCCCTGAACGGCGCTGAAGTAGAACATCGTCTTGAACACAGAGCAACTAGTTACTAAACAAAAACCTCTTGGTCTCATCATGTTACACCTTCATTAGTGGTTTGGTGGCGATAAGTGAATTATTTTACTAGCAAATGTTTTCATTTTAACGTAGCTGTGTATATAAAGATGTATTATACACAAAATCGACGTATAGAACATAATAAGTGTTCAATTTCTTGTAAAGTGTTCAACGTAAATATCATTATTCTCCGGTGAAATCTAAGAAGCCACAATGTACTGTAATTAGAGCGCTTATTCAATTGTTTATGTTGTTACGTTTCCATTGTACTTGTAAGAAACAGGAAGCTGATACTTTTTATGAACGAAACAATACTCAATAACGATCGAGTATCTAATGACCATTGTCAGGACATAACACAACCAACGACCGTATTCCACTGGGATAGGTAGAAACCAGAGACATTTGACGTGGTCCTATACATCTGACTTGTCTTCCATATTTATACATGCACGTGGTTTTTAACTGCTCTTAATACTGAATACTGAATACCTTTAGTATTACTAATCTGCTCGAAAATCTAACAAATCGAAAGAAGTGGCAACCCTAACATTAATTCGAAGTTAACACTTTCACTGCTTAACAGGCCGATATCGGCCTGACGCGGTACTTAACTGATGCGGACAAAGAAAACTATGTCCTACTCGCTAGTTCGAAACGATTATCTCAGGTGCTTACATTATGTTACATAAAATATACATTATGTTTCCATAAAGTTATAGCAATTTTATCCTAGTGCTGGTGGGTATAGAAAGACCTGTCACTCACTGGCGGAATTATTGGGGGTCCATTTTGATCCGCCGCAGCACCAGATGAATTATTTTACTTGCTGCAGTAAACGTGTTAACATCCTGCATTGTTGATCGCAATCTATTGTAGAATATTGTCAGGGAAGAGATTAAAATTTATCAATGGCGGACAGCAACAGGGCTGCGCCACAATGACGATATATTGCTTAGATAACGACTAAGTTATCTGATAGCATACGGTATCAAAAACTTTGAAGTAGATATTTGTGTCGTCACGAAGATAAGCGCATAATCTTTGAACGCGTGTTGGCTGAACCACAATCATTCTAATGGCACGTTTTATTATCCAACTAGCTGTTTCCCGCGACTACGTCCACGCAAAATTAAGATAAAAAAGTAGCCTATAATATGTCCGTCTATGTCAGCTACCCTTCAGTGAAAGTCCGGTCAAAATCGGCCCAGCCGTTTCGGAGATTACCCGGAACAAACGCGGCTTGCGGACAGACAGACAGACAAAAAAAATTAAATGCGTTTTTACTTATCAGCAAAGCAAATACATTATTTATCCGAAATCTGGATTTTTTTTTATATTCGAAACGGACACTACAATTTTATTATATGTATACAGATAGATGTGTCTGATTCTCTTCATTTACGTTCTTATAACTAAACGAACTAAAGGTAAAACAACACTGATAAATATTACTAACTAGTATATGCATTGGTCTAGCCAAGACTATTGACTTTGAACACGACAGCTGAGGGTAGTTTATAAAAAATGCATGCTCATAATAATTCAACAAAAGTTGGTCGTGTATTGTATCAGTTTTCTTCTTTTCTCATATCACAATAGGTTTTCCTTGACCTAGTATTCACTGCGCTTAGCGCTTACACAAAACAAAAAAACACATATTCTATGTCCTACATTGGTAGTTTTTTTTAGCCTACTGACAAGAGAGTATTTTTTTGCTATGTTTGCATAATGTTATGTCAATTCCATAGTGACCTAAACAAATAAATCAATTTTATTAGTAGGGTTTCCATTCGATTCGTATTTTTCGGCAGACTACAAAATATTTACATTAAAATTTTATTGGTATAGAAAAATGTCTTGCGTACCATACTAAAAGTGCTAAATATTTAAATAAATATTTATAGCTGGCTAGGTCGTTATCACAAGCCGTGGATAATGCGCGCTAATCTGCTCCAAATACTATGGTGACCATATTTTTGTTCAGGACAAATGACGCGATAAGTCAAAATAAAGTAAAAAGTAAACGTATTGATGATAATCTGTATAAGTTGTAGCTAAGAACTACCTCGGTGACATCAAATTAAACTGCTGTAGAACAATAAAATAAATATGCCCCTACAGGGATCATTTGAGACACATCGAAGAAATGGACATGCAAACACGAGCCTCTATAAAGCTAGAATCTATGACAAGGTATGGATTAGGCACAAACTAAGATGGTATCAACGTTAGCAAGTCTAGGCAACAAGTTGGAATCTGTAGATTCATAATATCTGAGAGTGGGCGACAGGAACATTATTTCTCATTACCGAACATTAATACTTGTCAGCATGTTTATACTCTGTGCTCGTTCCAGTTCTAATATAAAATGGCAGGTTAATTTTGATAAATGGAAGCTTGACTGTGACATCTTGTATTATGAGATCATTCGTATCCCAAGCGACAAATGAATTAATTGTAACTATTTTTATGCGTCTTTCCTGATACATTGCAGAGGTATTAAATATTGTAACAATCATTTTTGTGCGTGCCGCATATCAAAACACGTCTCTTTCTCTTCCACCATTTTGTTATAAGGAAAGGATAGGAAAAGTAAGTGGATTTGACGGTGGAGGAGACGCATAGGAAGGGGAAATATCACAGTGCGTCTCCTCCTTCGTCGGTTAAGGGTAGGCAATGCATCTGTAATGGCGGATGTCTGGGCAACGGTCGTTTTGACATTTTGGCGGATTCAGGTGGCCGGAAGAAAAATTGCAATTTTAATACAAAATCTTTGAAGCCACGTTAAGATTTTAGCGTATACTTAACAAGTATTAGATCTGTTCAGAAATAAAGATTACGTGCTATGATATGTTATCCAGTACTTTTTGTTGATTTGAATAGTCAATAAGCAATATGAGATGATTTGCTTGTTTGATTTTTCTTTTTTAAAAAAGACAATTCCATGTAGTTCTAATTTCATATACACCGGTGTCGGTAGCGGATGAATCACTGACGTGACTGTGATTGTACGAAACACAAAAGCATTCCGTCGTGTTGTGCCGGCGCCAACGCGCTGCTAAACTGCTCAGTCTGTGTCCAAACATTACACCAACAGGTCTTCAACTTCGATGATAAATTATACAAGAGTTTTGTGACATATGTGTAAGAAAAACTTTTGTGTGCGCGCATTTTGACAGCAGTTTAGGCGGGAGCGATATGTAAATGCGAGTCTCCTGTTTCGTTCAGAAATTAAAATTTGTCTATTTTTTTGTAATTTAGGGTAAGTTTGCTGGTTTGCAAGCATCAAACATAAAAATTAGTTTCATTTGGTTGTTCGTAATTTACATATTATCATTATATCTCAATAACAAAATCAAGTGTGTAGATTATTGTACGTTTCTCTGATATGCAGCTGCGTTGCAAAGATCGAAGCATATTTACTTTTGGATAAATTTTCCAATTTATCATGTGTGGAAAGGTAAAGTGTTGTTAAAATAAAATAGACTCAATGGAGTCGTTAATTAAGTTCAAAATGCTTTGATCAATGTGTTGTAGAATTTTCATTTGCGACCCGCTCAACAACTATATTTACTTCAGCGTCCATCACGCGCGAGAGAAAACGCAAGTCGATTCGCTTTTCAGTCGTCAAGGTCGGCCATTTAGTGGCCGAGTTGAGGCAATTCATTGTTGTATTGTGATGACAAAATCACGTGCTTGAAATCGCTTTATGGTCAAAATGACCATAATTATATTCGACATTTAACAAGAGTAATTTTGTTAACTCGTTTTATGCTACATTTTAGTATTTTTTAACGTAAATATTGTTTACTATATTTGAGTGTATTTTGAAAGAGAACATAACATTTTATTACATTGAAATTTTCAAGTTTGGTTTTGACGAAATTTGTCTGTCAACCATCGTTTAAATGAAGATTGCACTTTGAGAAGAAACCGCACTCAGACAGACATTTATAATTCTGAATTCATTTATATCAATTAATCGAATTGCGCGGCATCGAGTTTACTAAATCTAAATTCGTATTGTGTGGGCGTTGAGCAGTTTATAAAAATACACTCCTGCGTAAATAAATGAAATGCAAGTCATTTTTATTCTGTGCGATGTTCATTTTTGTGCCACTAATGTGCAGTACTGATGCAGTATCAATTTCCACTATTAAAACACGCACAAAATCATTGTCAACTCTATTATTTGTTTAAAAAAATTTGCCATTTAGGCGCTGATGGATGTTATTGGTCGCGGTGAGAATTCAAACTAATATTAAAAATAAAACTATAAACAACATCAGCAATCGTTTTTAAAGTATAAGCTATCTTTTCCAAACAACTGCCTATCTATTTATACAGATCAGTGATACTCGTATATTCTGGCATCTCATCTAATTCACATTGCGTTTAGATTGAAAGTTATTTAAAACATATTACGATGCACGACCGGTTATTTTGATCGCGGATTCATTTGCTACAGGTGATTTGGCACTAATTGGAGCACTACAGGCGCCGTAGGGCTCCGTTAGCGTACACGAGAATTGGCACGGCCGGAGTACCACAAATAGCACACACTAATGACACGCGAGTAAATTATTTTATGAAAAATGTATGTCTATTTATAATATTTTGCGCATTTTGTTTGCGGTGAGGCATCGCTCTCGAACGTTCAATGTTATTGAACTGTCTTTAAAGAGATTTTCGTATGTTATTCACCTTAATTTTAAAATAGAAACTTGTTAAATATGCTCTTTGTATCCAAAATTTATTATAATTCCTAATAGAAAAAGCGTTATAGCGAACAGATTGCTATAACAGTTTTTTTAAATGATAGGGATGTACAGTTTTGCGGAAAATCTCATTTTGGAAACAGCTTCAGGGTATTAGAATAATCTTCGCTGATAGTGTTCGGATACATTTTTGACCGACTTCCCAAAAGAAGGAGGTACTCAATTCGTCTGTATGTTTTTTTTAATCGGTATTATTGGTCGCCAGTCGTTCTAGGTAGGTCTGGCGTGAGGGTCAGCTACTTAATATGATATTTTAACGTTAAGGCATATTATTCTATTTCCATATCTATTCTGTTCAACCAGTATATGGTTTATCGCTATCTTATCACCAGTCTATTTTTGCTTATCAAATACAGGAATGCCTCTTTCACTAAAAACCTACGGCTTTTCTACGTACTATTTCATTTGTTTTAATTTCTAAATTAAAAAAATAAAACAATTAAAAAATGTCCACTGTAAATATAGTCCGTCAATTAAGTGTAGGCAATGCATCTGCAATTGCGGATGTCCATGGGCAGCGGTCGCTTTCCATTTTGGCGGATTCAGGTGGCCGCTTGCTCGTTTACCACCACATATTATAAAAAAAATAGTAAAACATCGATAATTGAATTAGCTTTTGGATTCCATTTAATTGTTAGGTCACCCTTAGTATGTTATATATTAAAGTTGTTTAATCTACATAAGAGCCTCCCTTAGTGAGCAATTGATGAATTCTAAATGACGTTTGCGAATCATTGTAAATGTTATTTGCTGTGTTCTAGTATCAACTAACGCACATAATCAGTATCAATAATAATCTGACGTTATCAGACAAAATAAATTTACAGTCGTCATGTTATAAATCAATGCAGTTTTAACACAACTCGGGAGACTCGCATTTGTGTGTCGCAACTCCAAAACTACACAAAAAGATATCTCAATTTATGTCTAAAATAACCGAAATGTTTTGTGTGATTTAGCTAGCTGTCGGTAATCAATTAGACGTTTAACTTCTGATATAGTGTAGTTTAAATGTAGTTATCACATTAAAATGTCGATACGAGGTGTTCAAGATGGCTCAAGATCGCCAAGAATCGTGACTGATTCTTTCTTCGATGATGAAGGTAAGTTTTTTTCGAGTACATAATCCGATAGCTTTAGTACACGTGTTCTTGCAATGTAACGGTAATATGCGCATAACACAATCGAAATGATTATAAACATTTCATTTATCACTAGCTTTTGTCCGCGACTTCATCCGCCAGGAATTAATGTCTTAGTAAGTAGCCTAACTTATGTGTTCTACCAGAATATTTTATATGTGTCATCGTGATCGTAACAATATCCTTCGGCCACGTCTTCACTTAGCTTAGGTGAAGTCGTGGTCCAGCGCTGGTTTTTTATGTTTAAAAAAAACATCCATTTATTTAAACTTTCATATTTATATTAGTAAGACAAGATTTCTCTTTTCATTTCCATAAAAATTGTTGTCAATGATTGGCATGTAATTATATTATTACTTGGTCTATAAATTTAATATCGTTGTAACAAAGTATAGGAGTAATCGAATCGCGAACTCCCCTCGCAGAACCAGACAGGCTCCCCTCGGCCTTGTCCGCGGCCAGACGGGTTTGCCCCCACTTACCTACCTGATGTATGTACCACCTCATACTGATCAATACCTAAGTAAACCAGACTTAGGTTGATCTTTATTCACGTAATGTGTTCCGATTTAAGTATATCTCGAAAGGTTTATCATCTATTTTTAAACAGACAATAATCTGGAAACTGAAATTCCATAGATATAAAAGCTAAAAAAAATACAGTTATACAAAAGTTAAAAATTGTATTGGCGGGAAATCGTCTTATATTCTTCTTATATTTTATATATTACTTCGTATATTTTGTATGTGAGAAAGATAACAAAAAAAAAACTTAGTAAAAAAGTCTCCTTCGAGCCGGATTTGAACCAGCGACCTATGGATGTCTTGTGGCGATACCTCTACAGTCCACCGCTCTACCAACTGAGCTATCGAAGGTGTGGGCGGTGACGCGAAATTATTAACAATATCCTATTCAGAGTAAATGAGTTAATGTTGCATCACGAATGGAATTTTTCCTTGTGTACACAATAAATTAACGACCATTGTTTTTGTAAAATAATAGATTAAACGTGCAGTATTATGAAGGTAATTTGTTGAATCTCTCTAAAAAATATTTCCGTCTGAGGTAAATAGAAATGTATGTGTTCAATGTTTAATTATCGAGACGTGTTATTTGATATTTTAAGAATAGTTGAATTACTTCTATTTATTCCTTATCTCTTTCTTTTATTTATTAATCAAATTGAAAATTTTAGGATTAACACATTTCGTATTTCCTTTATTTTTCCCGTTCTCTCTATATGTCTATAAAGCGACTGGATAATGTCAATAATCCAGACAGCAAACTTTCGTAACATACTCCAGCCCCATTGTACTCGTTGCCAAGTTTGGCATTGATTTCTTCAATAACATTCTGCATGCAAAATTGTATTACGAGTATAGTATTTTATTGTCTGTCGTATTACGTGTAGCTACTATTTCATCGCGGGTGTCCACTGCTGGATTACTACAAAGACGAATTCTATAAAAATATCTGTTAAACGAATAAATCCATACCGCATGGAATCTTTCAATTAAACTGTTGTCCATAAACGTAATTGTACGCAGAGTTAACCGAAACGAGTGGCCACCGTGGGGCAAAACAGCGTCCGACGACGCAAAAATTATCGGGTCTTGTCAGTCGGTCGGCCGGTTCAGTGCGCGTTCGACGGCGACGCAACGCTGAGTGACGCATACGTGTGTCATGTCGTGGCATTCGCATTCCATATTCAAATTATAACTTTTTAATTAATGTTTTTTTAATTCTCATCGTGGCGTTACAAGTTGACAAGTGTATTTTTAATTAGTGCACGAGTAACATTTTTATTTTATTTTATACGAAATGGAAATCTGAATGTTTTTATGATGAAAGAAGTGTCTAGCTTTTTTATACAAGTTATAAATTAAGTAATCGAGTAATTTTTAATTGCATGTTAGTCGTACGTGGCATAGATACTAAGTAGATTTCGATTTAGGCCATGTGAGGCTCTCGGATTCATTATTATTCTAAGGTTGGAATATTGTTTACATGTACTGTGATCACTGAGACGTAGTTATACGTTAATTGATAGTATTTTTACGTATAGAACATGATTACTTTTAATTCATAAAAATTAAAATCCTTGGCCATGTTTACCTCGCCTATCAATTACATCAATTTAATAAGAATTTAACTTTGTTTACTAAGTTCTTTAGCTTAGTTTTCCTTAACAATATTTTTTGTAACTACATCCATATTAATAAGCAGAACTTTTTACCTCTAAGAATACATATTGGCAAAGGATATAAATACATGCCGCGTGTTTGGTCCTTTCTAAAAAAAACATATAGAATGCAATTTTTAATAGGTACCTACGACTATGTCTATTTAAGGCGAAAGTAAATTTAGAACAACATACGTCAGTGGCGCTGTTTGCACGACCTGTGAGGTCTGAGAGCGTGACCTCTTATCGCCACACGCGAGTTCGTCTACGCCATTGGTATACTAGTTGTACCCCGTAGTTTCATCTACAAATTGTATAATTATGTAATTGAAATTAAAACACATTTACTATTTTATTTAAGAATGATTTTTAGGTGTAGGAATTGCTTAAATTAAACATTTGTATTTTTTTGCTTATTTTCTAAAAATCGTAGCATATAAAATAGCTCAAAAAAGGCATTTTGAAAATCCTTTGGAAAATTGTTAAGATTAGCAGTATTAAACATACAAACTTTTCCGGCTTTACTATTATTATACAAGAAAGCATTTCTTCAACATTTCTTCCAGATTAGAATTTTCAATTATTTGATTCGAGGCACGTAACTTGACGCATTAAGAACTAAGCTTTTCAATGCCTTGAGAATAATTAACGACTCACGTTTTATCATAATCGAACATAACGTTTTAAAATGCGCACTTTGACTAAACAAACGCGTAACTGTTGTACAATTGTCGATTGTCTCGTAGCCCTATCAACTGTTTAGATGGAAAACTAAAAATCGAGTAGTGTGCACACCTCCATATAAGGTCAAAGGAATCAAATTGCGACTAAACAGTTGAACGACAGTTTAGTCAAAGGTGTGCGCCTATGCAACCTTGAAAACGAAAATCTTACTTCTTACTGATATTATAAATGCGAAAGTTTAGATGGATGGATGGATGTTTGTTAGCGTTTGTAGCCTAAACGGCTGAACGGATCTCCATGAAATTTGGCACAGGTTTAGAGCATAGTCTGGAAGAACACATAGGCTACTTTTTATCCCGGGAATAGTTACGGTTCCTGTGAGATTCATTAATTTAGTTTTTTAATGTTTACTCGATCATTCTGCAACGGTTCAACATATCCTTTTGAAATTTGGCACAGATATAAAACTAAGTCTGGAATACTCATGGGATGAGGTTCATCCCCGAGAAATATCAGGTTCCCGAGGGTTATGTAGCTTTTTGTTATTTATATAGTTCGTATGTTTTCTAATACCACGCGGACGAAGTCGCAGGCAACAGCTCGTATCATACAAATTCTCTTTGTTAATTTGTTATGATTTCATGTTTTAATAATATGAGTATTTTTTATGTCTATTGAATCATAAGTTTATACTTATCACACGATTGTTTATAAATTTCCACACGCAAACATCATGAGACATTTTTTTCAACATTCAGATAACCTTAGAGAGGACAAATGTTAAAAACAATATGTTTGTGTAAAACTGTTGTCAAGTGATAAATCTTATAAAATAGTTTGGTGGTACAGCATTAATATGTACAGTTTTGATAAGGATTTATGGCATGTGAGGTCTCGTGTGCAGTCAGAAACGCAGGAACCTGAACCAACACAACGTATGTTTTTTTTACTATTTTCGATATTTTTTTCGTATATACGAAAGTCAATATCGTCGAGTATCCCTGCAGCAGTGACATCTATCGATATTTTTTTATACAAAAAGGTGGCAAACGAGCAAGCGGCCACCTAAATCCGTCAAATTGGCGAAGAGACTGCTACCCATAGACATCCGCAATTGCAAATAAAGAGGATATTTTCCCTTCCTATGCGTCTCCTTCACCGTCAAATCCAATTTCCCATCCAATCCTTGCCTTAATAGAGAAAGGTGTGACGGGAAAGGGACTAAAATTGGGCCTCCGGTACCACACTCATCAGACGAAACGCGGAATTGCTTCCACTTTACTCCTGTCTTCAGTGTTGTCGTGGTATTGCACCCGGCGAGCTGACCCATTAAACTATTAAAATATAAATTTTAATTAAACGTGTACAGTTAATTCGACTTCCACTGCGACCTTGTGACAGTACTTCGCAAGGCGTGCGTGTATCCATTGTCTATTAGGTCGTTGGAGGTCACCGTCACAGATACTATTCTAAACAAATAACTATTGTAACGTTTCTACCACACTACCGCGAAAGCGAAACGGAATCCAAGAACGTAAAGCGAAAATAAAAAGCAGAGCTCATTCCATGTTGATTGTGGCTTCGTTTAAGAATAAACAAAATCAGTCAGGTTTATATCCAAATTGGATTTGCTTTGGTTTTGGTTCGCTTTTACGGTTGTACGCTAAAGGCAATAAAGCACTATAGTGTGTCTAAATAAAATAGATTAGTTTGATAAATGACGCATATGAAGTATCGAATTCAATTTGTATGAAAGTAAATGCCACACTTAATAGACAGGTATCGTAGTGACGAAACAAACACGCATAGCGAACAATTTTGAACTATGGATATCCTACTAAATTTAAAGCGAATTGACAAACTAATCTAAATTATTTAGACACACTATAGTTCGCCAAAGTACTTGATATTCTATGCGTATTTAGTTTCTGCTTAGATCTTTTCTATAAGCTACAATACCAAAACATTTCTTTATGTTAAATACCAAATGGAATGTGAAAAATGCAGACTGTAAAAGGGTACTATCGACCTATTGGTATCCCCCCTTATGACTCCCCATTCGTCGACAGATTTTCGGGTTAGAACTTGTTCTTATTGTACTGTCCCTCTGCAACGCACGTGTACAGGTAATCTATATCTCTTAGGGTCTGTTTGCATTAAGCTAAAAATGTATTGTCGCAATATTCGTATGTCCATGAGAAGTAACCCTATATTATTAAAAGTATTAATAAATTGTTTAATTAAACAACAAACTCTCATAATCTGTAGCAAACATGTTCTGCGAAAGCGCAGTTCGATCAATTTCTTACTCTACCCATTTATGGTTTTACACAAATATACTATGTACCTAATTTCATTCTTACAGAACTAGGTGTAAGATATGTGCAAATTATGGTACAATTTAATAATCAATGTCGGTTGCAGGCAGCGAGAGTCCGACGAGCGCTGTGGGGGCGGAGGCCCCGCGGGAGCTGCCCAATGAGCTGTCGGCGCCCTACGAGGTCCCGCAGTTCCCCATTGAACAGATCGAGAAGAAACTACTCATACAGAGGCAGCTTAATGTAAAGTAAGTGAATTGTTTCATCTATACTAATATAATAAAGCGTAAACATACACTTCTTTGTTGCCTAAGATGTCAGCAATTACAGCACATTATAAATAATTCTTTTTTAAAATAAAAAGCCGTACACTTACGTCACGCTTTAGGCTATATATTTTCACGCCATTAACCTTAAGGGCTAAAATTTTTTAATAAAAACCCTAATGTGGGAAAGAGACCAAAAGTTGCTGCCAACATCAAGGAAGCAAGATTGCCAAGGTTTGTCATGTCATTTTGACATTTGCTATTGATAATTTGACAAATGTAAACAATGAAATAAAATTTTCATAATTTCAAGCAGATGAAGCAACACGGGAACAGCTAGTTAACTAATAAAATCATACAAAGTCAATTTCGTCTCCTTTGCTGTGACCTCTTTATTGAATGTCAAGTTATTTTTTTATGTGATATGAACGAAACAAAACGGGCGTCCGACATGTAAGTAAAACAGCGGTAGGAGCCGGTATTATTAGTGTCAAGTAATTGGATCAACCTTGAGGCGACAGTAACCCTTATTGCGGGGGATCCTCGCCACGGTTCCGTTCGCAGTATGATTGCATTTCGGAACGCAGCTCGCGTCGCGACGGCTGTATGACGCGTTGATTTGCTTTAAACGTCGATTAAAAAAACAACTGTCATCTTTTGGCGGGAAGTGATAGGTTAGCTTTTTATTATAAAAAAAAAATCTAATTAAAATGTGCGTGTAATTAGTTCAGTTTTCGTTTTATTATGTTTGGGAGTAAACTTGAATGTAAGCGATGGACTTCGACAAGGAATTACAGGTGTTTTATATGTCTTATTTTTTACCACAGATAATACAATAGCATACTAGTATACTTACTAATATTGTTAATTTCCTTTTCGGCGTACAATAATTTTATTGTAATCAATAAAATATTTATTTATTGCACCCGGGAGCCCATGCCTACTTTCAAACGTATTTTTTTCAGTTTATAGATGTTATTTACTATTTATAAAAAAAAAAAACTAAATGTTTCTACGTGCTTTTATTACTTATTTTGCTTGTTATAGTAAGTTACGAATTTGTTTAGTCTGTGGTCGTGTCTCTTTTGCTTTGTTTTTTTTTGTAAGAGAAGAGGGCAAGAGGTGCAGAGAAACAATCGCCAGGAACAACGTAAAATTGTCTCTTGTGTTTTTCTAGTAAATAATATACTCGATATTATTGTAATAAATCGATTTTACTGTCATAAGATAAATACAGATTATCGCACATTTGACGAAATGTTATACCCAAAAAATCTTTATCATAATAATTATGATTTTTTCTTTGTTATTGCAGGCAGGCTTAGCGTGGTGTTAAGTAATAGCCAACCGCGACTTAATCCATGCAAATTGACACGAAGCCTTATAGCTGATGCCGACTCGTGTACGCAATAAAATATATTCTATTAAAATAATAATATAATTAAAATAATATATTAAAATAATAATATAAGAACGTCGACCTGATTTTTCATGCAACAACTGATGCTGCGGGCTGTAGGTACCACTGTTGCCGCTTACAAGACCGGGCTTGATTGACTAAACTATCGCACAACTGTTGTGTCATTGTTGATTGTCGATTGTTTCGCAGCAAACTTCATTATTTAGTTGAAGGAAAGAGAATCGAGTAGTGTGCCTCCATATAAGCTCATAGAAATCAAAGCGAGACAACAGTTGTTACGCACGTTTAAAGTCTATTTATATTGTTATAACGAAGTGGCTTTTGAGTTTACGACGATAATATGGTATTAACAAGTTTTTTATAATCTTAGGTAAAGGGGGATTTTTGTCTTGGGTAAGACATGTCAATCCCATAGTGCTGCTAGTAGATTCTAAGAAACGAGCTATTAACTAGTTATCATTGTAAGTGTTATACAATGTAAGACGCATATCGAGTTCTGTGAGCTCTCGCCCACTCGTTACGGTATCAATGGCCGAGAATGCAACGCCTACCTTACTACGAATTGCTTAGTTCGATTATGTAGAAATTTACCACTATGCTAGCGATAATTCAGTGTCTAATGCTGTCGGAATATTCGAGTTAAGAGGCATTAGAACTTCCCAGTAACGTTAGTTGAGTACATCACTATCTTCCTTCGTGATTGATCTATTATGTATTGTAGTTTTTGAGTTAAACCGTTGACGATGAAGTAGTTTTTGAGTTAAACAGTTAACGAAAGATAAATCCTAATGTCGTAGCAGCCAGTTAAAAAAAACACATGATTCAAAGCAAATAACATTTGTCGAGTCAAGTGTTGAGATTACAAAACAAATAACGTATCACATTTCTGATTTACTTGCGTTATGATTAATGGCTATCGAATTTTATTCTATTTATGTTCACGCAATAATGTTTTAAAAGACAGTATTTCACGATCCCATTTTGTCTCGTTATTTTAGGGCAGCAGAATGTGGTCAGTCTGTGAGGTCGTTCGCTGGCAGCGAGGCAGGCGCGCTGGAGGAGGCCGCGCGGCTGAGACTTGCCGACGAAGAGGAGCTTGACGTCGTGCTGCCTCACTTCCAGCGTGTCGCCATCAGCGGAGAAGATACATCGGGGGTAAGGCCCTAACATTTAATTATAACATGCACGTAGACCAGGTAACAGACTGTTCCATTACTGAGATAAACCACCTGAACACCAAGTACTTACTTCTTCATTTTGTTTCACCATCCCCAGAGAAATGTGGACTTCTCGCGTGACCTCAACTAGAACTTTTCAACACTCACTCAAACACTAACAGTCCATAACACTTTGATTTCTCTTAGTTACGTCGAGCGCGTCTTTCGCAGGTGCCGCTGGAGGACCTGCAGCAGGCCTCCTCGTACTTGGTGCAGGCGCTGGAGATACGCAAGCGGTACATGGAAATGTCACAGCAGAGTTATGCGACCATCACGGCGCGGTTCGTGCGTAGCATGGACGCTGATGCCCCCGCCAACCACACGCCCAGTACTAAAGTACCGAGGAGTCATATTGCTGGTGAGACATTACAACATCACACTAATCTATACTATTATTATAAAGTGAAAAAGATTGGTATTTTCGGATTTTTGAATGTATTGACAACACATGTATGTATTAACACAAGTGCCTGTTGGTTACTTAAAAGGAAGTCCCTACAACTGATTGATTTGTAACTTACTTGATTTAATAATAAAAAAATTATTAAATTATTATTATTATTATTGAAATAACTCAAAAACTACTGGGCTGATTTAAAAATTCTCACACTACTCGATTTTTAATTGTGCAAACTGTTGAATTGGCTGCGAATCAATCGACAGTCGCACAACTGTTGTGCTATAGTTTTGTTAAAGGTGTGCACTGCTCTTAATTAATTTGTTCTAGTTTTCAGTTTATCAGTAGACATCTTAGTTTGACCATTAAATAACCACAAGTGCCTTCCGTACAGACCACATAGTGCACCCGCCGTTCAGGGACAAGGACCCATGGGAGTGTCCTATGCCGGCAGCCAAGGGCTACAGCATCAGATCGGATGATGGTGTGTTCAACCTGTACCGGCCGCGGCAGGAGGAGGGCCAGAGGGATGGGGCGGGGGAGGAGCGCGTGCCCTACGAGTATGTGACGCTTACCCAGTACATCCAGGACATGAACACAATGTGCAATATGATAGCTGATGGACCACTGTAAGTACACTTCTATATAATTATACTATAATTATAAATAATATAAATATACTAGCTTCCGCCCGCGACTTCGTTCGCGTGGGATTGAAAAGAATAAAACAGAGTAGCCTATGCCAAATTTTATCGAAATCCGTTCAGCCGTTTAGGCTACAAACTCTAACATCCATCCATCCATCTAAACTTTCAAAATTATAATATTAAATATAAAGTAATTGACTGGTCAGTCAATTTGTTGTCTTCTGTAGCCTAAACCACTGAACCAATTTCTGTGTTCTTCGATTCCTACTCTTCCCCTGAGTGTCACACGGGCATAGTATATATTTGGCTGACCTTGAATATCACACTGCAGAGTCTTCGTCCCACAACGTGTTAATATACCTTAAATTATGCCTTGTGCAGCGACTTCTTTTATCCGAGTCCAAATATTAAACTACATACTCAGTCCTTTTTGCGTTTTTGTGTGCAGCAAGTCGTTCTGCTACCGGCGGCTGAGCTACCTGTCGTCCAAGTTCCAGCTGCACGTGCTGCTGAACGAGCTACGGGAACTCGCTTCACAGAAGGCTGTGCCGCACAGGGACTTCTATAACATCAGGTGACGTCCCACATACAAACAAGACCACAGTCAAGTGCTTAAAGCCCCCAACCCTTGGTAGATGCCTACATCTGTGAGATTAGTTAACTCTCTGCAAGAAGACACAGATGACACACACCAACAGGAACACATTCCAAGCACACTATGATAATTCGCCAATAGAGGCCTAAAAATCATTTTCTCTTTCCAATCTTTCACTTATAAAGAAGGGATGGGATATCTTTTGTATTAGATTTGGTGGAGGTGGGCATACCTAGGAAGGGAACACAGAAAACAGGCGTGAAGTGGAAGCAATTCCGGCGTTTCGTCTGATGATTGTAGTGCCGGAGGCCTAATTTTAGTCCCTTTCCCTTTCCACCCTTTTCTTTAGAGGAAAAGATGGGGAGGAAAAGTGGATTTTACGGTGGAGGAGACGCATAGGAAGGGGAATGTCCTCTTTATGTGCGTCTCCTCCTCCATCAATTAAGAGTAGGCAACGCATCTACAATTGCAGATGTCTATGGGCAGCGGTCGCTTCGCCATTTTGGCGATTTGAGGTGGCCGGTTGCTCGTGTGTTATAAAAAAAAAAAGGGGAAATATCCCCTTTCTGTCTTTCCGTCAATTTAAGGTAGTCAACGCATCTGCAAACGGTGTTTGAGGATCCCCACGCATTTGGATAGTATTGAAATTAGGTCGGATAACGAGTACGGGTCTAAAGGACGGTAAGGTTCGGAACAGTTCCCAGAAGCGGATATTTGCGGGGCTTACCTGGTTATTGCGCTGCGCGTATTACATGGTCTTACTACACTGTTAGTTCCTTCACTACTATCTCACACTGCCTTCTCACTCAGCCCCGCGTGCGTATGTCAACGCTCCACTCAAAGTTCGAATTCCGAACCAAAGCGTTTCAAAAGACGAAGAAAGAGCGAAGGAGGATGGATTGTAACAAAGGGTCGAAGAAGGTCGGTTGGGATAACAAAATGAGGAACGCGGTGACGATACAAAAATGTTTACACCAATTTGTTTTGTTCATTTGCAGGAAGGTGGACACGCACATCCACGCCGCGTCCTGCATGAATCAGAAACATCTGTTACGTTTCATTAAGAAGACCCTTAAGAACCACGCGGATGAGGTAAAACACCAACACATGCTGTGTTTCTGAAGTATCCATTTATTTTGTCAGTAGATTCGCCTGCGACTCCGTCCGCGTGGAATTAATGATTCTAGACCAGTGATTCTCACCCACTTACCTTAATAAACGTTAAGTTATTATTGTATTTTCGTTTATTTAAATTCTTTGTCATACATTATTTATTTAGGTAAATAATTATTATCTTTTTCTTTGTGTGCCGCCAAATTTTGAAATCGTTATATATGTGCCGCAACAAAAAAAAGTTGAGAATCATTATTTTAGACTACCCTCTTCAACTACGCATAATTTTATCTAGATCCGTTCAGCTTTAGTCTACAAAGTCTAACAAACATCCATCTAATCTTTCGCATTTATAATATTAGTAAGATTATCTTGATTATATTAGTTTGATGTTTCAACGGTGTAAAATTCAAGTTACGTTCGGAAACGCATTTCACGAAGTTATCGAATCAAAAACTCTAACGAATTATGAAGATTACATTAAAAACTTTATTTTTTTTTGTATTTAAGGTGGTAACACTGCACAAGGGTACTCCGATGACGCTGAAAGCTGTATTCCAAAGCATGAACCTCAGTACATACGACCTTACTGTCGACATGCTCGACGTACACGCGGTAAGTACTGTTAGAGCGGACACCTTTGACAAATTGTCGCACAACTGTTTAGTCCCGCTTTGATTCCTTTGAGCTTATAAATCTCCATATAAGCTACTTAAGTTTTAGTTGTGTAACTAAACAGTTGAATTGACTTCGAAACAATCGAAAATCGCACAACATTTTATTGTTTTGTCTATGATTAAGAGTACTGTGTTCTAGTCTGTATAATTTAAATGTTCTAAAACAATGAAAACCCAGCCTTATAATTTTCATCCATTAGGACCGCAACACGTTCCATCGCTTCGACAAATTCAACGCCAAATACAACCCGATAGGCGAGAGCAGGCTGCGCGAGGTCTTCCTCAAGACTGACAATTATATGAATGGAAAATACTTCGCGAGGATCATCAAAGTAAGTCAGGAACTAGCCTAACATTTGACATGTTTTAGATTTTTTTCATTCTACTCAGCTCCTTAGGTATATAGCGTGATGTTAAATATCCTATAACTTACCTTATTAGATGAACTATTGGAGGATAAAAGTGTTTTACAAATCTGATTCTTTTATTTTGAGATTAACGGGCACACACATGCCTCGTTTTTATTTAATTAACATAGAAATAAATAACAATAATCTACAAGTCGCTTTAGCCGAATGATAAGTAAGAAATTACTGGCCTGGGGGCGTTTACTTCCAGACTATCCTCTAAATCTTTGCCACGTTTTATCTGGATCTGTTAAGCGGTTTAGGCTAGAAACTAACATCCATCTAAACTATTTACGAGTATAATATTAGTATGTTTAAAACATACAATTTATAAATGCAATAGTAAATTAAATTTCTATGAAGCAGAGCGTCGGTGGCTCAGGGGTTTTAGCACTTGACTTCTAAATCTACAGGTCCTGGTTTTGAATCCCGCCATATACCAATGTTATTTTTTTTTCTAATTTCACATTTACATAATTTACCCGACGTTCTTACGGTGAAGGAAAACAAAGTGCAACCTGCACATATCAGCGAAGAAATTTAAAGATATGTGTGAAGTCATTCCGCGTGGTTGACTATGACCTAGTCACACTAATAGGTAGGCTCCGAGCTCCTTAATGGGGACGTATACGATGATGATAAGCATTATTCTGTTAGGAAGTGGCATCCGACCTCGAGGAGAGCAAGTACCAGAATGCGGAGCTCCGGCTGAGTATTTACGGCAAGAGCGCGGGCGAGTGGGCCAAGCTGGCGCGCTGGGCCATACAGTACCACGTGCACTCCAACAACGTGCGCTGGCTCATACAGATACCGCGGCTATAGTCAGTATCTATATATCGTTTGTTTATCTGTTTGTGTCACTGCAGATAGAAGAAAACCAATGTTGGAACTTCTAAAACTTTTCATTATTCTTGTATTATTAAACACAACCGGTTTGCCATTAATAAAAGATCCTTTAAATACCGAATTCTGATAAGTCCCAATAGTTATAGGAGTCACATTATATTGATTGTAGGGAACCTGATACATTTTACGAAAACACTCCACAGTTACACTTGACATTCATACACAGCACACATACACACTTACATAACACGTACAATCACTCACACATATAAACACGGTGCACGACGAGTGGTCGAAATATAGTGCAACGCATCTATTTTTGTGACCTGTCATTGGTGCATTTAAATTCGCGACTGCACAGCTGACCGGGGTCATTGACCGAGCGGCGCGCGCGGTTAATTAACAGTCGCTTTCAAACTGTGCCCGCGCTGACCACTGTTAATTATCGCTCTTGTTATCCCAGCTTATTATTATTGTGTTTCTTCTCTTCTTCTGCTTATAACGTGTTGCACTCTCCTTCTACTTCTTTTTATTATATATATTGTGTTGTGGAGAAAGTGTTTTTGGTGTGAATAAATTGGTTGAAGAATAACGGTCGCATCATTTAAAATCTGCACCAACACTCATCACCCCAGCGACACCATCACTACCTACCACCACATTGGTGACCCCGAAGAACAAAATGAGCAACACGGAGGACGATTTTCAAGAGGCACGCTCGCTGCAAAATGAACCTTATGGTCATGTATGTAAGGTCGGAATTCGTATACCACCGTTTTGGCCGGAGGAACCTGAAATATGGTTCGCGCAGATCGAAGGTCAGTTCAGCATCGCCGGAATAACAAGCGATTCGACAAAATTCCATTATGCTATTGGTCAGCTTGGAAACCTATACTCTAAGGAGGTGAAGGACTTAATAGTAAATCCACCCCCAACGGACAAATTTCAAAAACTGAAATCCGAGTTAATCAAACGGTTGACGGCTACCAAAGAAAAGAAGCTGACGCAGCTGGTAAAGCACGAAGAGATGGGAGACAGGAAGCCGTCGCAATTTCTTCGACATCTTGAGAGCTTAGGCGGTTCACAAATTTCAACGGATTTTTTAAAAACAGTTTGGCTGAGCCGGTTACCTACTACTACTCAAACGGTTTTGGCAGGACATACTTCTGCCACGATTGAAGAGTTGGCGGATATAGCAGATAGGATCAATGATCTAGTCCCGTCGACACCACAGGTGGCATCAACTAGCCTACAGAATGTTAATGTCCGCGCGCGCCGCTCGGTCAATGACCCCGGTCAGCTGTGCAGTCGCGAATTTAAATGCACCAATGACAGGTCACAAAAATAGATGCGTTGCACTATATTTCGACCACTCGTCGTGCACCGTGTTTATATGTGTGAGTGATTGTACGTGTTATGTAAGTGTGTATGTGTGCTGTGTATGAATGTCAAGTGTAACTGTGGAGTGTTTTCGTAAAATGTATCAGGTTCCCTACAGATATTGTCCATTACAGGATTTCCTTAAAATGTTCTAAATATGAGAAAACTACACCAACTCAACGACCAAGCCTTTGGCAGAAGTATACTAATCTTAAAACAAAACGGATTGTTAAAGAGTAACCAAAAAATCATGGTTGTTAGATGTTGGCTAGAATCACCAGCAAATCCAAGGGGGGGTTCATGGGGGTCATGACCCCCGAAAAACTGGTTGACTTGACCACGACTATGTGACCCCCTCCCTCTTGGCGCCAAAGCTGGATCCGCCCTTGTCTGGAATTGCATTGTTGAACAACTCATTTGTAATTAATAATCCCCCCACTTTACTCCAGTTTTATAAAACCACTTTCTTTTGGTGTATCAAATCTAATTTAATATTTTTTTTTTTGTGTTTATACAGTGACATCTTCAAGTCGAACAAGATTATGAACAACTTCCAGGAGTTCCTTAGCAATATCTTCCAGCCGCTTTTTGAGGTCACCAATGACCCTAACAGCAACCTTGAACTGCATAAGTTCCTCACCGTAAGTATTTCCAGCTTTCGTTGATTCTAATCAGTCGATTTAGTGCCTTAATCAGTTACTATATAGTCTAAAGTAATTGGTATCTTCTAGCACGTGGTTGGCTTCGACAGCGTGGATGATGAATCCAAGCCGGAAAACCCGATGTTGGATGCAGAGGTGAAGGTACCTGGTCAGTGGGATGACGAGGAAAATCCGCCATACGCGTACTATCTATACTATATGTACGCTAACATCACCGTACTCAACCATTTCCGCAAGTCAGTATCATATTAATAACTACCCACACTATATTTGCATATAGCAAGACTATTGGTGTATATATCATTCTTTTAGGGAACAAGGTTTAAACACATTTGTGCTGCGTCCCCACTGTGGTGAAGCAGGTCCTGTGCAACATCTCGTCTGCGGCTTTATGCTCGCTGAGAACATATCTCACGGATTACTCCTTAGAAAGGTATAAAATAAATTTAATTTAAACTTACTGCTCGAAGGACCAATTTATTACCAAGTAATGTTTTTCCAGGTGCCAGTGCTGCAGTACTTGTACTATTTAGCACAGATCTCTATAGCGATGTCTCCTCTCAGTAATAACTCGTTGTTCCTCAACTACCACCGCAACCCGCTGCCGGAGTTCCTCGCGCGGGGACTCTGCATCACGCTCAGTACTGACGACCCGCTGCAGTTCCACTTCACCAAGGTATACAGACAAATTAAAACTTTATAAACATGTTAATAATGCTTAAATTGTATTTTAAAGTTACTTTCTATCACAATTCACTCGTTAAATAATAACTAATGGTCGTCAGTGAAGGAAAATGAAGTCGGCGAAGAAATTCAAAGATATGTTTGAAGTCAACCAACCCCCAGTGGGCCAGCGTGGTTGACTATAGTCTAGTCACCCTAACTTACTTAGGGTAGGCTGCGACCCCTCGGTGGGACGTATAGTGAGCTGGTTATGATGATGATGGTCTTTAGTTATTAGTAATTTTTTTTTTTGCGGAGTGACTAGGATCTAAAAATTTAACGTGAACTAGTACTAAGTTTTGGGTTTTATATGAACAAAATATGGCATTTTAATATTTTTAATAGCATCAGTTTTATTTCTGCGAGTGGCGCTAGTGTGCAACATGGCCCCACTTTTCTTTGTTACGGTTCTTTTGCTGAAGATTTAGGTATTTATATTGGTACTGTGCGTGTACTGACGTACTGATACATGGTGTCCCAGGAGCCGCTGATGGAGGAGTACAGCATCGCGGCGCAGGTGTGGAAGCTCAGCTCCTGCGACATGTGCGAGCTGGCGCGCAACTCAGTACTCATGTCAGGCTTCCCGCACGAGGTATCTATACATTATCAAATTGGAGTGTCTGTATATGATACCCGAAAAAAAAAACATATTTAGTACACACAACTGCTGTGTTTTTTATGTTTTTGCGTTGCTAATAACGAAAAAATACTTTGCAATATTCTGCGTGTCTATCTAGGAGTCCATGTTATTCCTGTTAGTAGTTAGACAAGATCTAAATGCGAAAATAGCTAATTAAGACCCTAGTATTATAGGCTATTTGTTAAATTTATTTTTTATACAAAAAGATGGCAAACGAGCAAGCGGCCACCTAAATCCGCCAAATGGCGAAGTGACAGCTGCCCATAAACATCCGCAATAGCAGATGCGTTGCCTACCCTAAATTGACGGAGAAAGAGACGCACATAAAGAGGATATTTCCCCTTCCTATGCGTCTCCTCCGTCAAATCCACTTTCCCATCCAATCCTTCCCTTATAAGAAAAAGGTGGGACGGGAAAGGGACTAAATTTGGGCCTTTGGCAGCAGCCGCACAATTCTGAGCTGACAGCCACGGGCGACTGCTAGTATTACCTAAATATCAGAGAATAATCAACGACTTTAGAAGTTTAAAGGAAGAGTGATTAATTCTATTACTCTACAAGATGAAGCAGTACTGGCTCGGTCCCAACTATATGAAGGAGGGCGTCGCCGGCAACGACATCACGCGCACCAACGTACCCGACATACGCATCTCCTTCCGCTACGAGACACTGCTCGACGAACTTACAAACATATTCAAGGTAACACACAACATTCACTATTCTGACACATAACACACATTCTCTTTTAGAACACACACCTTTGACTAAACCATCGCACAACTGCGCGATTGTCGATTGTTTAGCAACCAATACAACTGTTTAGTTGCACAACTTAAAGTCGAGTGTTCCTCCATATAAGCACATAGGAATCAAAGAGACTAAATAGTTCTGCGATAGTTTAATCAAAGTGTGCATACTCTTAAAATATACAAACAATAATCCACGCTCAGTTTTGTCGATGACCCTACACACTGACAGCCCACATTCGTCTTCTATTATCGTCGGCGTGACTCGTGACGTCATCGGCAAAGTAATATAATTGAAGTTTAGTAAAAACACAACTCTTGTTAATCCAAAGTTATAGATTGAGAATACGAACTTCTTACTATCACACTTTTAACAAAACGTAATATGTATAACTAAGTTACAAAACAAAAACTGCAATAAACGACAAAATGTCTAAAAATGCTTGAATTATGTCTAATTGTTTGTTTTGCCTGGGTTGTGCGTATTGAAGTCTGCTAATGTCGCTTTTACACTAAATTCAAATAAGTAAATATATTTAAAAGATTCAAAAGATAAGGTAACATAGCTAAAATGCTCTTCTTTTCTTCTAACCAAAGTTACCTAACTAGTTAGTAAAGATTTTTTTGTACCTTCGATATAAAAACGATGAATAATAAATATTAACAATAACATACTTATATAACTGATATTT
Organism: Papilio polytes; assembly: GCF_000836215.1. Lineage (NCBI taxonomy): Eukaryota > Metazoa > Arthropoda > Insecta > Lepidoptera > Papilionidae > Papilio > Papilio polytes. The sequence goes on from NW_013525180.1 coordinate 3,305,630, forward strand.
ACATACATAATCCCCATATTTCAGGAGGGAATGTCGACTCGTCGATAGATCATCAAGAACACATCACTAAAATTACCACATCAACATTATTATTTACATAAAACAGACAAATCCATATAAAATGGCCGTGTTTACTAGGAGAAAAAAAACCTAACCAATTCCTTGAAACACAATTTAATTTTTCAACACAACATATGTCGTTCCTTTAATCACAAGAAAAAATTTACTTCCCTCCAAAAATGTCAATGACAGTGACATTACATTTTTCTTTTGAGCAGTAAAAACATATCATCTTTCTGCCACATAAATAAAAACTTTAAGAAATAATCAAATATAAAAACGAATATAATAATATAGATACAAACCATAAAAGTGTTGATTTATTTTCATTTAACTCTTTGTAAAAACTAATATTCTAACATTGCCGTGTTATATGGAGTTTGTCGTTTAGGTTAAGTGACCCTGTTTAACTGTAGGGCTTTTATATGGTGCCCCAATATGCTTACCTTATTAGGTGTTAAGTACATATGTGATAAATATTTAAAACGCGATAGGATATTAAGCTTGCAAAGTGCCATTTGTTTAATGTTTGGCTTCCATAAATGTTGTTTTCCCTTTTGCTTTCTAAAGAGAAAAAAGGATAACAATATTTTATAGAAGTTTTAGCTGTCACTCACGGTTTAGGGATGCCCGATTCAGGTATCGATACTTTGGATAGTAATGGATCGTATTGCATTATATCGATCCGATCTGTTCGATACGATTTTTTAGGTTTATAATTTTTTTTTTTATAAGATCAAAGTTTCAGTATCTTATTAGTAATTGTGGGTTATATTTTTTTTGACATTGTTATGAGGCAGTTATTTTTATAACTTTTACTTTAGTCCTTATCCCATTAATTTTTGTCGGACTTCTTCGTTTTTACTCTCCAATGGATAAGATCGTAAGCTTCGTCTGATGTTAAAAGCGTGCTTTTTAAGTCGTTTCCCACCGTTGTCAGCCATGTGACGTGTGGTCGTCCACGAAACAAATTATCCGACTTGGGATTGATGTTAAAAAATACTTTTATTTCAAAGAAGTATGGTGACGGTGGACTGGTCTTTTTATATTGAAGCCCGTCTTCATTTTCCATGCTGTGCTGGGTGGTCAGCTGGAGTGCGGTGCAAGACAGTGTCAGTATTTCCTCGATAGCTTATTGCTCAGTTCCACCGAGTATTTAATGTATGAGTCAAAATATTCGTCTTGGATTTGTTGTTAAAAAAAAAACAATAATTTATTTAAAACTGATTTACAAAGTATATTTTATCTACTTTACAAAAGATTACAAAAAGGCGGGCGGATCCCCGTAAACTGATATAACAATCACTCGCTAGTCTTGCATATCGCTGCCGACAACATACTGCTGGGTGGCCGGCTAGGTGCGGTGCGAGGGGATGTTTCCGTACTATTCCTTGATGCTTCATTGTCCAATTCCACGGAGTGTTTAATGTCCTCCGTAGAACGCTTGGTATGCATGGAATGTTCATTTCTATATTTTCTATTTTGTTGATTTGGGACCTCTGACTCCCCTCCTAAATTCGAAGTTCCATGTTTTGAACAAATACGGAATCTTAACATTTGTGATGAAAAGATGAAGATTAAGATGTTAGTAATAGCAGCTATCAAAGCATACTGAATCATATTATGTCTGCTTTCGTATTTAAAATCTTTTATTTGCTTAATATTTTTAATCTGGTTGATATTTTTGATGCATACGTTAACTCCATTTCTGTTACGTAATTATTCGCTTGTAAGTCCACTGCATTTTGTAAAATAGTATCAATTCGTTGATAAATGTAAAATAAATCATTATTTTTATCTCTAGACTTACCATGTCTAATTAATAATTGTAAACTATTAAAATTTTCGTTACTATTATTCGAGCCTATGCTCTATATTTAAATTTGTAGAATCGTCCATTTGCCTTCGATTATTCTTGTCGACTTTTGTTCTATTATTACAATTTTCATTTGGCTCTAGCTGTCTGAATCTGTATCCACTACTGAAGATGAACAGCAATCTGCAACAAGAAGCTTCTCTACGTGATATATTTTACCATTACTTAATTTATGTTTATTTCGTGGTTCTACACCAGTTATCTTAAATGGCCCTAAATATCTACTTTTTGTTTTATGCCGTTCCGCCATACTATTCTTTAAGTATGCGACATCTATCTTAAATGTTTTTATTTGTTTGAATTTTTTACTCATTCTGTTATTTCTATATTCTTTTTGTCTTATTAGTAAATCATCTTATTTAATTCATTAGAAAATTCTCGATGTTACGCTATATAGTTTTGAACTAATAGTCTAAAATTATCGAAACTTCTAAGTTTCGGTTTTCTACCAAAATGAACTTCGTAAGTCATTCCTATCGAACTATGCTGTGTATTATTATAATTATGGGTTATAAAATTAATCTTTTGATTTTTATTTAAATCAGAATCGTGTTGTAATCTAAATAATTCTTGAATATTATTATGTGATCTTTCTAAATCTGAATTTGACTTATGATGCTTTGACGTTGTTGTATGATTAACCATGTCATATGTTTTATAAATAACTATGTCATATGTTTTATAAATAACTATGTCATATGTCTTATAAATAACTATGTCATATGTTTTAAATAACTCGCTTAGTATTTCACTACAAAATGATTGCTCACCATCGTGTACTATCTTATTTGGTGATCCTATTAATGCAAATATTTCATACAACGTATCATAAACTTTTGATTTTTCTGTAGGCCTAATGATCGCGTATTTAGAAAATATATCCATTATAGTTAAATACCAATCTCTTTCAAGAGACATAAAATCAATATTGCACTTGCATTAGTTCATGTGGTGTTTCTGTTTCGGTTGGTAAAGTATTATATGGATGTCTAATATACTTTTCTCTCTGACACATTTCACAATTATTTATGATTTGTTGATCTTTCTCTTTTTTTCAAAATAATATTTTTCATGCAACTAACAATAAACGCTATCTATTCCCGCATGTCTGTTTTTATATAAATGATATTTTTAACTAACTTTAATTGTTCTTAAGTATCATTAACTTCGATTAAAGAATTGGTATATCTTACTCATTTTAGTTTACTATGGTCAAAGTATTTCCTATAGGTTTCTGACACTTCATAGTACAATTCATCATTAGGAATTATTAACGCATATATTTCTTTATTGAATTATTCTAGCATCAACTCTTTTATAGTTTGCTGTTTGTTGGTGGGTGGAATATATAAATATAGCATATCCTTTTTTATCTTACCTGATTAAAAGGAGCCAGTTCGAACACGACACGATTTAACCGTTGCAGTGGGTATTTATTGATGGAATGCCAGCGTCACAATCCTCTTGACAACAATGAATCGTTACTTTTGACGACTCATTGTCTTGATTTACGGTCGTGCTAGTTCCTGTAATGCTATCATTATCTCTTGAATTGTTACACTGGACTTCCAACGAATTGTCGCTGAAGTGATTTAACTAAATTCGGCTTAACGCATTGATAGGAAATATTTTTTTGTTTTATTTCAAATACAAAATTATTATATCTCCCTTTTCTTTTTAAATTTTGTAACTCACCTATCAATACGTTTAAATTTTTTATAATCCGTACATCTTGTTTTAATAATGTTTTTATATTTTCCCACATTATTACAGTCTGTGGAGTATCCCCACCAGCTACGTTTATGGGGTATCCCCACCAGCTACGTCCGAATCCGAAAGAATCTCCCGAATATGTAGACACAAAAGCGATTAATTCTTTTGCGTCTATTTTATTATTATTTATTAATCCTACAGCAAAATTATAATCTACTGTTTTGGTGTGATCCACCTCGCCTTTCGTATTTTTCTTATAAGCTATGGTTGCTGGTTTCAAGTGGAACTGAATGTTGGAGGATTAATGCGAAAAGATACTTACATGAATTATCACGATTTGCATTGTCTGATTTCTTTTGTTTCTGTGAGGTCCTCTTGCTTTATGTCTTGATAGACTTAGTCGACGCCGTTCCAGACCTCTCGCAGGATTATTACGATTGTGCTTTTGGACTTGAAATGCAGGTTTTGAGTCTCGCAGGATTTTTATTATCGTGCTTTTTTTACTTTTCCTTACGTCAACCGCTGAAGGGCCCCGAGTTGGGCGTAGGTCAAAATATTCGTCTTGGACTTGTTTTGAGGGGATGTTTCCGTAGTATTTTTCCTTGACGTTTCTTTGTTCAATTTCACGGAATGTTTATTGTCCTCCGTCGAACACTTGGTATGTTCATTTCTATATTTTCTATTTTGTTATCTGGGACTTATAACTCATAGATGGCGCCTAGCCTAACCCTTTATGAGTAACTAAGCTCAGGAGCCTCGGCTCGGGCCGTTACTTCGTTGTTATTGCCGGATTTGTTCAATGTTGCTGGTGGACTGGCATTTTTATACTACAGCCTGCCTTTATTTTGTATACTGCGGTGGAGTGGTCGCATGAAGTGCGGTGCAGGGGGGTCTTAATGTACCATTATTCCTTGATCGCTTATTGTCCATGTGAATGGGTCAATTCTACGAAGTGTGCAGTGTTCTAAATGGAACGTGTGGAATTATATTTTTTTTTTCAATTCTCCTTGTTTGTAGCCATTGATTGTATTGTCGAATGGTGTTATATAAATGATTCGTATCGATACACTGAAACGTATACCGGTATCGATCGACCAAAGTATCGGATTTGATCGTGCATCCCTATCACGGTTATATTTCACATTTGAGGTTATGTTATGATCTTCCCGCTTTCTGTTTAAAAATATTTAAGTAACTCGATGTTGCCATGTTTCATTTTTACTCTAATGAATTAGATCTTTTTATCTTCTATGCATTTTCTATATAAATAGTTTTTTTTTTTGTAAATTAATTTAAGATTAATGAATCATGAGTTTCTTACTATTTTTAATTATAAGAATTTTGATATCTTAAAAAAATACTATACTTTAAATTAAATATATGTTTGATTTATTTTTCTTAGTTACTTTTAAATAATATTACTACTTAGTGATGATAGTAGCAAGGTCTTATATCAAATACGCCTAATTTAAGATAGATCTTATATACTGATCAAATACATTTAGGGATACACTGCAAGCAACTGTGAGTGTGGCAGACATCATTGTAACTGTCTTTTAAGCTGGGGCGTAAATTTTAAGCATTTCTGGTTGTAACTTTGTGTCCTGCTTTTGACTGTTTCATGTAACTGTTTTTAATATCGTATTTGTCAGTTTTATTTTACTATAATTTTGTAAGGTTGTGTCTTTTTGTTTATTTTTTTTTAAATTATGTTTGTTTTATAACAATGTAATTGTTATTTCTAGATATGACTTATCTTTCTTAATTTCTATTATTGTTTAATGCCACAATCTTACAAGAGGTTTTTGTATGTTTTGTGCTCATTTAATGTTGGGATTTAAAAAAAAAACTTATATGTTGAATTGATCTTCAATAAATACATTATCTGCACTTAATTCTTTTAATATTCGGCTTTCAAAATACTTTCATTGTTGTTTATTTAGGAATTTTACACTTACATATAAAAATATACCAATATTATATAATAATGAATGTTAACAAGTTGCTGGAAATGAAAATATACTAAATTTAAAATGAATTTTTACTACTGGCATTACTACGTCAGCAAACTACCAATACCTATAAAGAAACAAAATCCAATCACAGATAATACAATACTATACAACCTATTCAACCTGTAGTTTGTTTTTTATTGTTGTTTTCTGTATGTTAGATAAAGCGGTGTGCAACGCCCTTCTCAGCCGAAGGTACCGCGTTTACCTCTTCATTCTGTGAAATCTAATTTACGTTATTAATGAATTCAAATCATTTTTTTCTCTATGATTAACATATTAAAACTTGATATTGTAAATAATTTCACTTGAAAAATATTATCATTTTCTAACTAGAACTTTGTTACCTTAACCCGCTCCTAGCATACGTCATATATTCATTATATACTAGCTGTTCCCGTGCGACTTCATCCGCATGAAATTATGTAAACTTTATTTTATCGTTTACATTTGTCAAATTATCAATAGCAAATGTCAAAATGACATGACATGAAAATCTTGGCAATCTTGCTTCCTTGATGTCAGCAACTTTTTGTCTCTTTCCCACATTAGGGTTTTTAACCAATTTACCCCTTAAGTGCAATTGCGTGAAAATATATAGCCTAAAGCGTGACGTGTTAGGCTTTTTATTAGAAAAAGAATTATTCAAAAATATGCTGTAATTGCTGACATCTTAGGCAACAAAGTGTGTGTTTACGCTTTATTATAATAGTATAGAACTATAGATTACATATTACGTCATCATAGCTTACCATATGTCCCTTAGCGTAGATACAGTAAGAACAATCTACGCTATGGAATGATTCAAGTAACTAAATGTCGCTAAATGTGGCTAATATCCTTAAAGGTATTCATTAATTAATATCTACCCTCTGTACCATTTTCGGAGTAAATGTATTTACCACATAAAAATAGGTATTGCAATGTTTCTTTGTGGCGAAATTAATTCTATGTTATTTATGTTGGGTTTATATGTTTGTTTTATGTGCATTATATGTCGTTTTTAGTCCAAAAAGCTTATATAAGGAGGCAGTAAGAAGTTAATAACGTAAGTATTATAGTGTGTTATCTATACTAATATTATAAAGAGGAAAACTTTGTTTGTTTGATTGTAATGAATAGGCTTAAAAAGTACTGGTCCGATTTTAAAAAATCTTTCACCGTTAGAAAGGTAATTTATCTGTAAGTGAGGCTATATTTTTTATTTCTTTATTACTATTTTTAAATTAAACGCGCACGGAGTCGCGGTAAATTTTAATAAACAGATGTTGCCCTATAAAAAACAAGGACAGCTTTAATTTGGGAAAAAAGATTACAACTTATCTTAAACGAAATTTAAATTCAGAAGGAAATAGTAGAAGCATTTAGAAATATTCTATGTTATTCAGAGATATATTTGTTAAAAAATAAAACTACCGGTGTCCTTTCCAAAAAAAAAAACTAACCATCTGAGTATTTTTCCTAAAATAAGGTAAACAATATAGAATACACTTACTTTATGTTTCCAGTCTCGCCTCTCAGTCCGCCAGTTTTCAAATGGCCCAGCGCCCTCGACGCCGCCGCTCAACATTAGACCACCTATCGTCAGCATTAAACGACCTTCTCTCGTTTGAAATATTGTATAAAACAGAAATAAACTATCGTATAAGATACATAAAAAGGGCACACCTTTGACTAAACTATAGCACAACTGTTGTGCGATTGTAGATTGTTTCGCAGTCCATACAACTGTTTAGTTGCACAACTAACAATCGAGCAGTGTGCCTCCATAGGAATCAAAGCGAGGATTAAATAGTTTTGCGATAGTTTTGTTAAATGTGCGCCCCCTCTAAATAAACTTTAATTATGTAAAAAGCATAAAAAACAAGAAATAACCTAAAATAGTTGGGCATTTCATTATCTAACGGACCCTTATTTATAGTCTGGTATCTAATAATAGTACATAAACAATGTATTTATCTATCAATAGTTTATATCTTCAAGTGTTTTGCTACAACTACAATCTTAAAAGTGGTAGAGCCCGCTTTAACATCTTCACACGAATGGGTCGGCTCGCCCGGTGTAATACCACGACCACACAGAAGACAGGCGTGAAGTGGAAGCAATTCCGCGTTTCGTCTGATGGTGCCGGAGGCCTAATTTTCGTCCCTTTTCCTATCCACCCTTTTCTTAAGAGGAGAGGATGAGAAGGAAAAGTGGATTTGACGGCGGAGGAGACGCAGTTGATAGGGATATATCCTCTTTATGTGCGTCTCCTCCGTCGAATAAGGGTAGGCAACGCATCTGCAATTGCGGATGTTTATGGGCAGCGGTCTCTTTCTATTTCGGTGGATTCAGCTGGCCGCTTGCTCGTATGCCACCTTATATTATAAAAAAAAAACAACTATAATGTAAAAAACATCATATAAAAATACTATGTGTTATGTTTTACTATAAATAAAATAAATACTATTTAATCGGACAAGAGTGTTTCATTTCTCTCACCTTTACAGTAATTATAAAACTTGTAAGTAGACTTGGCAGTCATTATAGCATGAACAATCTCCTCATCCATAATCGCCCGCGATTCCGTCAAAAGTAATTAGCCTGTGTTCTTCCAGACCTAACTTAACCTCTAAATCTATGACAAATTTCATCGAGATCCGTTCAGCAGCTTAGGCTTTAAACAAACATTCATCCATCTACACTTTACAATATAAACTAGAAAGATTTATTTATTTATTTATTTTTGACCGACTTCCCAAAAGAAGGAGGTACTCAATTCGTCTGTATGTTTTTTTTTTTTTTTTTTTTTTTTTTTTTTTTTTTTTTTTT
>NW_013525180.1:3315454-3365123 GCF_000836215.1 Papilio polytes
TAGTGTACTGTTTTTTTGAGAATATTTTGTTTTGTTTTTAGTGCATTTTGTTTTGTTTTTAGTGTATTTTGTTTGGAAGTCGGTTTTTAACACTTAAGAATGCCTAAATCCAAAGAGTAGCAAATCCAAAGAGTAGAATGCAGAGTTCCGCCGATACCAGTATTTACAAGAGCAAGGTTTATTTACCTCTATAATACAACCAAACTTTTTTTTTGTTTATGCATAAATAAAAACTCACTCATAGAGATAAATGTAAAAATCTATAAGTTCATAAAATATAAAAATGTCACTATTACGTCAAAATAATATTATCTGATAACCATACATCTCCTTCTGTTGTGTAGTTTATACAAATATGGGATAAATTTAAGGACTACGATGAATAAATCAAATTCTAGAAAAAATACATAGAACTATTGTACAAAATGACTGACAATCCGAAAGAGCAGAAACGGCGTACATTTTTACGAATGTGAGTTATAAAAATGTTTGAGAATAAAATATAACTATGCAACAATAGGAATGACATCTAGGTTTCGGCAGTATCCTAGATGCGAGAGGCATAGGACCTATCTCGTGGCGATCTTTGGGGAACGCCTTTTTCCAGCAGTAGGCGTCATATAGTTGAGTAGTAAGCAATGGGAAGCTGCCTTTATCCGGTGAATACTTACCAGAGACGCCCATTGACCCATAGTGGGCCTTTGTCTAATACGCTGTTCACAATTGGGCAGTACAGTTGGTCAGTAGAGTTCAATAACTGGACTGACAATCAACTGGCATAGTGTGAACACTCAGTGACACCAGTATATACAATTTATGACTGTCGCAACGGTCCAACGGTGTATTAACCAAGTGTGAACCCCGTCGTCCTTTCGCATGCATTTTCCACTTCGATCCAGTTTAATGCCTAACAAATACACTGCATTAAACTTTGTGGTTTCCAGTGCAGGTTTACGATTCCAGTTTAAATTCCACCTTGTATTCCATGACTTCACTGGATTTATATAAACTGTGCAATAGATTTTAAGTTCTTGACTGGTATAGATTGAGTTGTAGTTAAATTGGTTAATTTTGTTTATTTTCCAATATTCAGGCTATGAGTATTCTTTAATTCGCAACTAGTTACAACTGCAACTGAGTTATTCGTTCAGAGATAATCGAGAGGGGCGGAGTCGCATTCGTTTCACGGGCATGCCGGCGCCGCCGCCGCAGTCGGGGCCCATGCCGGGCGACAACCAGCCCAATGTTGCCTTCCAGCGCGTCTCTGTACACGGCATGCACACCAGTGGCGTTAGTATTTTACATTTCACCACCAGAAGGGTCTAAACAAGCATCGAATCGCGTCCTCACTTAACACCAGAGGTACAGTGCACTTTTCTTAAGGGCCCTTAAGACGAAACTATTTGAAAATACCGCCGAGGATAGAGTATTCCATAACGTGACTGCAAGAAAGTTACGCGAAAACCTATATCTAATTTCTTACATGTTTATCAATACTGTAGTAAATAAGTCTATATCTCAGGTCCCTTTGGAAGACCTGGAACGGTCAGCGTTGCTCTTGACGGAGGCCCTGAACTTACGTCGGCATTACATGGCGCTGGCTGGGCAATCGTTCCAGCCTGACCTTGGACACGTACTTGCAACCGTCGACACCAACGCGCCCCGCTACCACGTTTCTATGAACTTTAGTAAAATACTCAAGGAATGGGATTGTAAGGATATTTAATAGAAGTAACTTTTAATTATCTCTCAAAATTAATTAGTTTTTTTTAAGTTTCTGGCAACATGTACAGTGGGTGAAACTCGCGGTGTTCCAGTCCAAAAGCTATAATCTTTTTAACATTTTGAAACAAGACGCGAAACAAAAATCAATACTAACTAGTTTCTTTTTTGTTATCACTTCTGCACCACTCACTGCTGTGTAATTAGTTATTTGTAGGAAGAGGCGGAGATTGTCTCGTTGCAATTGTCCAGAATCGGTACACTGTGGATTTCCACAAACAAACAGTGAAAAACAGATAGAATTGATTCATTTTTTACTTTAGACGACGCTGCCGAAGCGAGTGTTAATAATGATGATAACACTGAAGATTTATCGTTCCCGTTCAATGTCCAGTCCCGCATGGCCCACAATTGGTCCAACTCAGGAAGTAAGTAACACTTGAGACATGCTTGTACATATGCGATATGTATGGAAATACATTATTATATTATTCCCAGTGCCAGTGATCGACGAGATGGAAAATGAAGAAAACCTCAAGTCTCCTGAACACAGCAGATCCAGCGAGAGCCATGAAAAAGTACCCACGGAAGGTCTTTAACATATTGGCATCTTACTTAGTGTGTTCTCGTGCGTATGTACAGTCACGGATGTCCGCAGTGTTATACTTACAGAAAATTGCCCAGTTCAACGTGACAAACTCTGCCTCTTCTTAGAAATTACCAATTAGAAATGATAGGAACGACGGGATAATGAAAAACAGTTACCCGTGTACTACTGACCCAGTAACTGACGTTTTTGTTACAGACACACACACACTTAGGTTATAACGTTAACGAAAGCGTCTAACTATATGTTTTCACTTTATATTGTCCAGAGGATATGGATTCATGGGCGTGCTTCACACCTGCCGACAAGCATTACGTGTTCCGTTGGTGCGAAGGTGTGGTGCAAGTGTTTCGCAACGAGAAGGACGCGGAGCTTTTACAGCCGCTGCCCTACGAGTGCGTCTCCTTCTCTAAGTATGTAGAAGACATGGCTAAGCTCAGCAGGATGATTACAGATGGCCCTCTGTGAGTTCGTTGTAGTTATTTTTTTATCTTCTCTTCTATTATCTAGCTTTAGTTGTTTACCTTTCGTTAAAGAAATATTGTAATGTCTTGGGAATCGCAGGTTTTATTTGCTGCGCTTTGTCTTACTTATTACTTACTTTTTACCATCAGATGGGATCGTGGTCAAGTACTAGTTTATACTTTAATAAAAAAAAAATATCAACTTGTAATTATGTTCCATCACAGGTCATCGTTCTGTTTCCGGCGCCTAAGCTACCTGTTCTCCAAGTTCAAAATGCACGTGTTGCTCAACGAAATTCACGAGTTGGCGCTACAGAAGGCCGTGCCCCACAGGGACTTCTACAATATTAGGTGCCTGCATCACACCGCGTCACACTTTGCTATTCCTGGCAATGTTGTATCTTTCGAATTCATTACATGAGAATGTATATCTAGGAAAGTGGACACTCATATCCACGCGGCGTCATGCATGAACCAGAAACACTTGTTGCGTTTTATGAAGCGCGCGCTACGACAGCGGCCGGCAGAGTTAGTGTCGAAGTCTGGCACGAGCACTCTTAAGTCAGTTTTCGAAGATTTGCGCCTCAACGCGCACGACCTTAACGTCGATCTGCTAGACGTCCACGCGGTACACTTGTTTATTTAATTATTATATCTCCCATGTAATTATAATCTTTACTCACGGCTAATTTATTGTCCAGGACCGCAATACGTTCCACCGCTTCGACAAGTTCAATGCCAAGTATAACCCGATAGGTCAGAGCAGGCTGCGCGAAGTCTTTCTCAAGACTGACAACCATATAAACGGCTTGTATTTCGCTAGCATAATAAAGGTGATTCAACTATTTTTTTTATTTAGAAGTCCAGACAAGTTGGGACATATTGTGTCTCTATTTTGTACGTTTGTAGGAGGTCATAGGCGAGCTGTCGGAGAACAAGTACACGTACGCTGAGCCCCGGCTGTCGATCTACTGCAAGAAGATAGACGAGTGGGCGCGGCTCGCATCGTGGGCGCTGAGGTACGGCGTGCGCTCGCCGCATGTGCGCTGGCTGGTGCAGGTGCCGCGTCTATAGTTAGTACTACCTTAACTCACTACTAGTTAAACACTACACCAGTTACATACTCAGAATCTAATCTGAGCTAAAAAAAAACAATTCGTTAGTTCTTACACATTTTTGCCTCCAGCGACATCTACCGTAACAAGAAACTTCTAAAGAACTACCAGGAGTTTCTCAGCAACTTGTTCGAGCCGCTGTTCGAGGTGTCCATCAACCCCAGCTCCAACCTTGAGCTGCACCAGTTTCTCACGGTAACTACATATTATATAATTGCCTTTTGTAAAAAAAAGTGTCCAATTCTACGGATATTTTTGGGAATTATTAAATTCAACGCTAATTTTGCATAAGTTGTTAGCAATATTTGAGTAGAAGGTAAGGTTGAGACAATTGTAACGTTGCAGCAAGTGATAGGTTTCGACAGCGTGGACGACGAGTCGAAGCCGGAAAACCCTCATCCACAGGAGAGCATGAAGCGGCCTATGGAGTGGTGCGAAGAGGTGAACCCGCCATACGCCTACTACCTCTACTATTTGTACGCCAACATGACTGTGCTCAACCATATACGCAGGTACGACACTTACACTATGCTATTAGAATTTATAAACAAGGTACAGTTACCCTTCGCGGTGTTCTATTTACAGAAAAAATGCCTTGTTTCTTGCAACGAGACAAATTCCGGATTATTCCCAACCGTCGCCCCACTTTGTCCCCACGTGAGAATCAAGTCACCAATAAGGTGACAGGTGGTAACGTTATGAAATGAAATAAGTCCCAACTGTCCTCTCGTTGCAAAAGGTGGGACGGATGAAACTTTTTATTTTCATCTGTCTCCATGTGGAGACAAAGCGGTGTGACGGTTGGGAATAATCTCAAATTCCGCCTCTTTTTAAAAATCACCAAATACATAGCAGAGAGTTGCGCAAATAGCGGGATAACATTAAAAAGCTATTAACCGTTTTACCACTAATTGATAATTTTCGTACAGATACAGTTAAATGCGTACAAAACGATCGTAGTTTTTCAGATGGATCATCGCCAGATTCCCCGATAGTACGTAGAGTACACGTTGATATAGATATCTAAAGATCATTCGCTTACACCAGAAGTTAATATTTATGTTTATTGTATAGGGAGCAGGGTTTGAACACTTTTGTGCTGCGTCCTCACTGCGGCGAGGCGGGGCCCGTTGCACATCTAGCAGCCGCCTTCCTGCTCGCTGAGAACATCTCACATGGACTTATACTTAGGAAGGTTCGGTAGTCATTTTTCCATTTAGACATTTCATTAAGTCTTAACTAACTAACTAATATGCCTTTGATTTTAAACGAAGTTACGAAAAGTCATTAAAGTAACCCTAATTTACAAATAGATAGATTTTGAGGTTATGATTGTTTTGATTTTCTGTAAGCATACGTTTAGCAATTTTATTTTTAATCTGTGTGCAGTTCCCAGTTATGCAGTACCTGTACTACTTAGCTCAGATCGCGATCGCGATGTCTCCTCTCAGCAACAACTCCCTCTTCCTCCGTTACCATCGCAACCCGCTGCCCGAGTTCTTCGCGCGCGGGCTGCCAGTCACGCTCAGCACTGATGACCCTTTACAGTTCCATTTCACAAAAGTAAGGCGGGAGATAGGAAGAGTAATTCGTGGATTAAGAATGCAACTTTGTAACGCACTAAATATTAACAGGAGCCGCTCATCGAGGAGTACAGCATCGCAGCGCAGGCGTGGAAGCTGAGCTCCTGTGATATGTGTGAGCTTGCGAGGAACTCCGTTCTTATGTCCGGCTTTCCGCACGAGGTTACTATGTTATGATGTCTTTTTGCCAACTTGGTTCATGTTTAATTTATTGTGATACATAAAATTGTATTTAGATGGTACATTTTATTTATTTTACCCAAGAAGACTTGGTACACGGCCGTCGTCAGTGGTTGCACATAAGTGGATAGAAATATATAAAAGGGAGATAAAAAATATTTCGAAGAAGACCATAATAGTACCTGCCTCCTAGACCTATTGATTGTCGGCTAGCGACGCTTATAACATAATAAATTAGGGATTCCCACGGGAATTGTAACTATTCCCGGGATAAAAAGTAGCCGTAAAGAGATCCGTTCAGCCGTTTAGGCTACAAACGCTAACAAACATCCATCCATCCATCCATCCATCTAAAGTTTCGCATTTATAATATTAGTAAGATTAATGGACCACAGTAACCTAAAAGGCATCTTTTTCCTTCAGCGTACCCCTGTTTGAAGCCTATTAGGTCATCATTTATTCATTTGTGTAGATGAAGCAGCGCTGGGTGGGCGACCAGTACCAGCGGTCGGGTGCGGCGGGCAACGACATCACGCGCACCAACGTGCCCAACGTGCGCGTCGCCTACAGACATGAGACGCTGCTCGACGAGCTACGCAACTTGTTCGGTGTACGTTGCTCTTTGTGTTACTGATGTTTATAGTGTACTAGCTTTTGCCCGCGACTCCGTCTGCGTGGAATTGAAAACAAAAAGTGAGTAGCCTATGTGCTCTTCCAGACTATCCTATACGTCTATGCCAAATTTCATCGAGATCTGTTCAGCCGTTTAGGCTACAAACTCTAACAAACATATATCCATCTATCTAAACTTTCGCATTTATAATATTAGTAAGATGTGAACATTGATGCTATCGTCAGTCGTAAGTCACTTTGTCTGAAGGCGCTGTTCACTTCCTGTATGTACAAAGTTTTTTTTTGTTCCAGGAAATGGCTATGAAATAAAAAATGTCTGATTGATAATAAATATATTTACAAATAAATAACTATGAGACTTAAAATGTACATATCCGTTTAATAAATTGTTCACTAGCATTATTTGTTTTATTTATAACTAGCATAATTTATAATTTCTTTATAGCGCCATCTATGTATGACTCCATGAAAAAAAATTTTTTACAAAAGCGCCATCTATATTTGTAGTAGGCGAAGCTTGCATGTTAAAAGCCAGTGACGTGCTTGTGCGCTTTGTGCTCGTCTTGCGGCTGCATGCGGCGGTGCGCGCGCAGCTCCATGCTGAAGCTGGCCAGCCCCGAGCTCAGCGACCGCAGCGCCCCGGAGTACCCCAGCAGCTCCGATAGTGGCGCCACACATTCTATCACCTTAACAATACAAATATTGCAGTTGGTACAAGAAATATTATTAGCAGTTGCCCGTGGCAGTCCCCGCGGATTTTCATAACAAACAACAAAACGCTGTTTGTTAAGAAACAGTGAAAGAATTTTAACGTAAATTAAAAAAAAATCATAAATGGTCAATTGAATGTTTGAAAAATGTTGAAAATCCGAATGTCTATGTATATGAAAATCTACACTAAGGGGTCTAGACTCCGAGGTGCACTTAGAGTACCTTGTTACCCTGCCTGGTGTGGACATGGTGCAGGTCAGCACGGCGACGCGCCAGGTCTGCCGTGACGCGCGCTGAGTGGCTCTCCGGCACCACCACCTGCAGCGACATCATCGGTTCCAGCACTGCCGACCCCGCCTCCTCGAAAACCTGCAACCACTAACTGCTTGAATATAATGCTTAACAATTACATTTGGATGACGCTTAATATTAAAACCTTGCATTCATTCTTTACCAGCTCACTATACGACCCCACAGACGGGCTCGGAGCCTACCCTTAATAAGGGGTGACTAGGTCATAGTCAACACGCTGCACTGCGGGTTGACTTCACACATATCTTTGAATTTCTTCACCGATATGTTGCATCACGATGTTTTCCTTCCCCGTAAGAATTTTGGGTAAATTATGTACATATGAAAATTCGAAAAATTGAAAATTACATTGGTACGGCGGGATTCGAACTCAAGACCTGTAGATTACAAGTCAAGTGCTTAAACCACTGAGCCACCGACGCTCCTGCATTCATACTAAATAAATGCGAATGTTTAGATGGATGGATGGATGTTTGTTGGAGTTTGTAGCCTAAAAGGATAAACGGATTTCTATGAAATTTGGCATGGATGTAGAGGATAGTCTGGAAGAACACATAGGCTACTTGGTTTTGTTTTATTTAACACCAGGCGGGCGGAATCGCGTACAAAAGCTAGTTATATATTTTGCTATGAAATGAATAATAAAGCCTTGTATGGTGACGTCATAGGCTTAGGTGTTAGAGAGTTAGTAGAGAGTGTGTAGAGGTGTTGAGAGCAGGAGACCTTGCGCAGGCACTGCACGGCGGCGGCGCCGAGCGCGGAGTCGGAGGTGCCGCGCCCCAGCTCCAGCCAGTGCAGCGTCACCTGCACGTCCACCAGCTGCAATATACAATTTAATGGTTTAAAACGCTTTTATTCCCAGAAACATATTATTTTATCTATACTGTTGTAATAAAGCGTAAACACACATTTCTTTATTGCCTAAGATGTCAGCAATTACAGCATATTTTTGAATAATTCTTTTTTTAATAAAAAGCCTCACACTTAGGTCACGCTTTAGGTTATATATTTTAACGCCATTAAACTTAGGGGGTAAATAATATGGATAAAAACCCTAACGTGGGAAAGAGAGCATAAGTTGCTGCCAACATCAAGGAAGCAAGATTGCCAAGTTTTGTCATGTGATGTCATTTTGACATTTGCTATTGATTTGACACATGTAAACAATAAAATAATTTTATACTGAACAGGACGAGAACAGTTATAGTATACTGACAGGACAGCCGAGCTTGGGCCCGTGCTGCAGCGCGGCGCGCACGGCCAGCTGCAGCGCGGCCAGCGTGCGCGGGTGGATGTGAGACAGGTTGGCCGCGCTCTCGCCGCTCCTGTCCAATCTAAACAAATAACAATAAAACTGGCTGTCGCTCAAGACTTCGTCTGTATAAAAATAAAAAATACCCTATAACATTCCTCCGTCAATCAGCTATCATCTAGTAAAAGTCCTGTTAAAATCGGACCAGACGTTTCGGAGATTACCCGTAACAAACATTTTAAAAATAATAATTTTCGTTATCTATATTAATAAAAATTTGTATTTATGTATGAATGTATTGAAATAGCTCAAAAACTACTTTACTATTTCAAAGATTCTTTAATTATAAAACTACGTTATCAGTGAGGGCTATCTTTTTTTACTTTTAATTTCTACGAGGACGATGTCGGGAGCAACAGCTAGTAAGCAATACAAACACATACAGATACTCCAATTTTAATTGTATAACCTTTTGCCCGTGACTTCGTCCGCGTGCAACCTAAATTTAAAGTTATTTACTTGAGAATCTTATCCTGGGAGATTCCTTTCACAGTGTTAGCGGACATGGTGATCTTGACAGCCTGTCGCGCGCTGCCGATCTTCCGGTCTACCTCCAGCGAGGACCTGGCTCCTCCCAGCAGCTGCTCGCGGTACGCGATCTGCAGCGCACCCAACTCCACATCTATCTTGTACTCCCTGATGATGCGCTCCTTTATTATCTCCAAATGAAGCTCCCCCATACCTACATGTTATACAGGAATAAGAATTTAAATGCAATCCAGTCATTTTATAAAAGGCTTGTAAATTCTACAAATATAAAAAGATACAGTGAGAAAGACTGCATGTGAGAGAGAGAGAGAGAGAGAGAGAGACGGTAATAATAAGAGAGAGATACCAGCGAGCACCAGCTGTCCAGTATCCTCGTGCGTGGACACTCTCAGGCTGGGGTCCTCTCGTTGCAGCTCCGCCAGCGCCACCTCCAGCGCGCTCTGCTGCGCCGCGCTGGGCGGCTCGATGCAGCAAAGGAATACTGGCTCGGGGACTGTCGTACCTGGAGAACACATCATGATCACCAGCTTACTATTCGTCTCCATTGAGGAGCTTGGAGGCCTAAGTTAGGATAGACTCCGAGCCCCTCGAGACTATGACAGGCATCAAATTAAAGATCTTCCAAATTTTCTCTGATGGAAGGGTCCCCTTTTCCCATCTTTTTCCCTTTAAAAATGATGATGAAGATTTGGTGGAGTAGGGGAATGGCGGGAGGGGAATATCTACTTGTGGTATATCCCCACTACCGTCAATTGCGGATACCTATCTCTTCGCTATTTCGGCGAATTCAGGTGTCTGCTTGCCACCTTCTGATACCATTATCAATTCCTAAACCTTTATGTAGAAAAACTGGAATCAATTAAGACCAACATATTACCTATTCCGAGCAACACTTCAGCGAGTTCCTCATTACTGGGTTGAGTATCGAAGGTCTGCAGACGCTGGCGTGCGCTGGGCAGCATCAGCTCCTCAGCCCCTGGCTCCTGCAGCCAGCGCGCCAGCTGACTGCGCGCGCGCTTGGCGGACGACTGCGTTGATGTTACCAGGTCTCCGGTCATCGTTGTCTATAATATATGCCCAGGATAGCGTAAGCATCATCACCTCACTATATGTCCCCACTCAGGGGCTGGGAGCTATGTTTAGGGGTAACTATTTATAATAGACTAGCTTTCGCCTGCGACTGTGTCCGCGTGGGATAAAAAAAACGTGAGTACCCTATGTCCTTCCAATAAGCTTTACGTTATTACGCGTAATTAAGCGTAAACACACACTTCTTTGTTACCTAATATGTCAGCAATCACAGCATATTTTTAAATAATACTTTTTAAAATAAAAAGCCCTACTCTCGCGTCACGCTTTAAACTATATATTTTCACGCCTTTAAACTTAGGGGGTAAATATTTTGTATAAAAGCCCTAATGTGGGAAAGAGAGCATAAGTTGCTGCCAACATCAAGGAAGCAAGATTGCCAAGGTTTGTCATGTCATGTCATTTTGACATTTGCTATTGATAATTTGACAAATGTAAACAATAAAATAAAATTTTCATAATTACATGTGGATGAAGCCGCACGGGAACAGCTAGTATTAGTAAGATTTTGCATCACACGCAAGAAATTGTTAAACAAGTACCTATTCTTTACATCTATTTTTTTTTGTTTTAAATAAATAATTCTTATAGGTTATTTTAAACTACAAATAGGAGACTGACCTTAAGAGAACTAACAACAGCAATGTTCCCCGCAGTCACCTTGTCCACTGGCCGGTACTCGTCCGCCAGCGCCACGTACAGCGATCCTGTCTGGTCAACTTTATTATTTTCATTCACTCTTAATCACATAACAGTTTTTAACTAGTTTCCATAGATTAAAAAAATATAGAGAGGCGATTGTTTTCTTAAGGTTGGTATTATACCAATAAAGAAATAAAAACAATATGGTAATTAACGTATTCAAACTTTCGTGAGAGAAAATCTCTAACAAAACATACTAAAAAGTATGTTCATTATAAAACACGACTTAACTGACGTGAAAAATATAGCTATAGGTTAAGTGTGTAATCATGTATAGTCATTTTCATTCCTTAACAGTTTTGACTGTATTTTACTATACTGACCTGTTCACTCTTCTCTCGTGCCAGGTTGTATATCTTCTGTCCCTTTTCAATCTCACCACTATACAGCCTTAGGAATGTTAACACACCTCTTTGGTCATCATGCTGCACTTTGAAGGCCCTAGCGGCTAATTCTGAACCAAAACTCTTGTAAATTCTATTGCATTCCAAAGGTGATGGTAAATAAGAAACTATGGAATCCATCAAAGTCTGAACACCAATGTTTTTGTAAGAACTCCCACATAATAAAGGAAATCCAATCATTTTTAGCGTGCACCGTCTAATAGCTTCATTAATCTGTGGTATTTCAATATTGTCCAATGAATCCTGTTGTATTATTGTCTCTGCTAACTGATCATCCAATGAGGAGAGAGTATCTATCAGTTGTCTATGGCTATTCATTATTTTTTCCCAATTTTTCCCATCTTCTTTCTCTGTAAGTTTACGTCGAATGTAATTCTGTCCCCGTCCTTGAGTCCATACAATTTCTTCGCAAGTAACTAAATCAATGAGACCTGAAAAATAAAATAAAAAGCTTAACTAAAGCTCTATTGACACAAGATACATAAACCTTCCTTAAAGGGGCAAACATCTGTAGTTCCCTTGGTATTTTGTTCACTAAGCATTTTCTTTGGAATTTTAACTACTAGCCCCATCCTTTCAGCTCTACCCGCTACCTGCCCATTGTCTTTGCCTTGGTTAGATGCCTCTTGAATCCCCCCATTGGTTGGCGACCCCCTTTTAGGGGATTCACTGCTAACTTCATCCGATCCATAAAATTTTGATAGCCCCTTGTTTTTTTGTCATCATACACTATAAAAAAGTAGCTCTGAATAGTACCAATAAGTTTTCCCTCCTTAGTGACAGGTGCATGTATCATGAGGGGTGTAGCTTGTAGCTTCTCGCGCACAGATCTAATACAGCTGTTCACATCTGCATCATTCCTGTCCATTTTATTCAGGTAGAGTATACGAGGGACTCGGTAACCACTCGCCTGTCGCCACACCGTCAATGTTTGGGCCTCCACACCTGGAAATACAACAAAACTTTGATATTGTTTAAAAAGTTATATAAATAATAAATAAATAAATAAATAAAAACCTCTTTATTGCCATCCAAGAATACACAGAGTTGTACAAAATAAAAAACATACATGAAAAAATTATAACAGATGGCACGAAGGGGAGGCTCAGCTTAACCAATACTGGTTGAGATCCAGTGTTGAGCTGGTTTTCAGCCACCCCCCTTCCCAAGATGTAGAACAGTCATATTACAAAAGTCTTTCACTATCGAATGATCAGTTAGAGAATTCTTTGGATGGAATAAAGAGTTGTGAAATCCATAACTCCTACTACTAACTAATTAGAGAGTTCTTTTTGAATACAAAAGTGTAAAGACTTCATTTTTTACAATCATTTTTTTATTTTTATTTTATTTATTTACGGATAACTTACAGCTAGCTAAAAAAAATAATAATAAAAGAAACAAAAAAATGAAGGCCAATTACAAGTTATCGCAGATAGTCACAAGTATATATTATAATGAAATTCAGTCCTTGTAAATTGTATCATACTACACTTACATGAAGATAAAGATCACCTTCCACTCACTATCGCATATTGAAAAAACGGTCATTGAGGATTCGTTTAACTTTAGGTGCCGATATGTTCATATCATGTTTATCATAATTAAAAAATCTACATTTCCCAGCATATTTTTTAATTAAACTTAAGCACATTGACCCAGTATCATTTATCCGTTTAGTTAAATCACATTAAAATATTAAAATCTGTATTAATTTTGAATATCAATTAATAAGTTTTATTGCTAGCTATCTCTTGCTTGTGACTATGCTGCATGAAATAAAAAATATAGCCAATGTTACTCACTAATAATTTAACTTTTTAATGGTGAAAGAATTTTTGAAATTGGTCCGGTAGTTTTTGAGTTATTTTAATACATCCAAAAATACAAGTCATTCCTCTTTATAATATTAGTATAGATGTATATGTATTACCAGCTGAAGCATCCAAGACAATGACAGCACCGTCAAGCACAGCGAGACTCTGTTCCACCTCCATAGTGAAGTCAATATGCCCTGGAGTATCAATCAAGTTGATTTGTGTACCATGCCAAGGGAAGGATACCGCAGCCGCTGTTAAACAAACAAAAGCGTGTGAGTGGGCTTGTATTAAAAAAAAACAGCAGTGTAAGTCATAACTGTTTTATCTTACATGTGATTGTAATTCCTCGTTGTCTCTCCTGCTCCATGTAGTCGGTGACCGTGTTACCATGATGTACTTCGCCCATAGATCGTATAGTCCCGGAATAGTACAGCATACGTTCCGTTGTTGTTGTTTTGCCTTCGTTCCATAAATTAAATTAATACAACAAATAAATGAAATCAGTAAACAATTAATTAAATATGATTCTGAGCGATTTATTTTTATTTTTCCGACGGCTTTTAAAAAGTTATATCTATTATTTTACGATTGAAACAAAAAACATAGGTTATTTTCCTAACCTGCATCTATATGTGCTAATATTCCGATATTCCTGATCTTTTCAATTTTCGTCTGATAATCAGAATTAGTTGTATACTTTCGTGAGGGGACATTTTTAATTAACTTTCTATAACAATTAAAAATGCAATATCTCATTTTGTCATATTATTATGTAAACAAAACTTTTTATCTGTCAATCAATATGTCAATGTCATATGCAAGTCAAATGTTTCATTTTCAATCCAGGCAAAGATTAAATACAATTTTAAATTATAAATGGAGGCCGTAAAATAGTTAAAAACCGTTGAAATAGTTATCTTGTTTCTTATTATTATGAACATCTTTAAATTGTACTATCTTGTATAACTAAACAAATACTTTGACTGCCTTGAATAATTTCTCTTGTTTTTTTTTTATTTGAATCTGGCCATAAAAGTTTAAACGGCAAAGTATTTTAAATAAAAAAGAACTATAAATAAAATCCCGCCATTTTTAATTCAAAGTATTGCGCCACTTTTAACGACTGTTAGTTTCTAAAACATCGATAAATCACAAAAATGGATATTAGTGATATTACAAAGTTTGCAAATAAAAAAGGATTAGCTACGGATGCAGAAAAGTTACGAGAGAAAGTAACTAAAGAAAGGGAAAATATTATAAAGTTAAAGGTGATTGTTCCGTTTATCTGCGAATTTCCACTACCGAAACAATTGTACGAAAACCATTAACTACAAGTACAACTTTATCACTATTAATATTTAGTCCATAATTTCCTATTTTGTTAATTTGTCGTTTAAGCAAAAAAAGGATCTTTCAAATTTATTTTAGTGATTTTACTTTCTTTTTTTTGTGGAAAATGGAGTCATATTCTTTGTCATCCAATGGTGATCCATGGTACAGGTAGCTCAAGACACCGCGTACTGGGACTTAAAAGAAAAGTTGCAGCAATTGCAAGACAATCATGAGCGGCTGCAGCAGAACATGGCCGCTGTGCAGATGCAGCATGAAGCCGCCAACGCTAAGTATCAGGAAGAGATGAGAAAACGCCCTGAGATACTTAACAAGTAATTTTTATTGATAGAAAATGCTTCAAAATCAGCAACGTCGATTTATTTCATCACATATGGGAATATTGCCCCTTAGATTTGTCTTCTAAGTGTAATATACCGTGGTTGTTCAGATTGTCCACCACTCGTAAGATCTGCGACGTGCTGCAAGAGTCAAGCGAGCGGCTGCGGGAGACGCTGTCGCGCTGCAAGGCGGACGGCGCCACGCTTCACACCGCCTTTAACAAGTCCGCGGAACAGTTGCGCGAGATGCGCCACAAGCAGCTGCAGCAGGATGAGAAGATTAAACACCAGGTCGAGAGCCTACAAGAGAAAGGTTTGAAACTTGTTCGGACTTCTTTGAAGACTGTTCCCCATATTGTGAACCCCAACTATATATCCTATCATCGTCAACGCCATACTTGGGAGATCATAGGTTTTGCTATCGCTATTGCTATCGCAAGAAAAAAAAATAGGTATAAACCTGAAAATTTTGCCTTATATAAGGCATTATGGAAGTCGGGATTCACAATATGAGAATCAGTTTACTGAAACCATTAAAATTTTTAAAAAAGCGACTACAAAAATGAAAATAAGAGTCTGTATAGTGTCGCTGTCAAGCAACCACTTTAGCAAGATGGTTGAATTCCTGACAAGCGCGAAGCAGCAGGTAGACGGCGAGCTGGGAGAAGCGCGCGCGCAGCTTGTGGCCGCGCAGGTCCGCCATAATGACCTGCTCACCGCGCTAGGCGACAGCAACAGGGAACTAGACAAGCATAAACATGATATAGAAAGGGTAAGGATGTTGGCTTTGGAAGTTTAGACGCGTAATACAATAATAATCACAGATTAGGTATCTGTAAAAAAAAAAACTGCAGAGTAAATACTTTCTTCAACTTCTTCAACATTCTTGATCTTGAATTTTGTCACTACTTACCAATTCTGGTAAGTCAACTAGTTTTAGATTTAGATAGATATACGCTTTACCCAGTAAAATATACAATCTATTACAGAAAGACGATATGATTAATCATTTCCAACGAGAAATGAAGAAACTCGCTGATGAATACAATACTCAGATCTGCAACGCGAACAAATCCCTCGCACAGAAAGATAAAGAGTGAGTCCCTGTTCGTTTAATACCTTTTTTACGGAGTCTTAGGAGTGGGTCCGGTTTTGTCCATTTTTGACTAGTTTATTGGCAGTTGCTGGTCTAAAATTGCAGATCCTGGGATTTCTAGGTATCTTAAAACGAATATTTCTTTTGATGCCTGCAGCTATTGGTAAGTACTGTTCCAGGATCCAAGAAACAATAGATGCGGTTCAATCTCTGAAGCAAGTTGTGCTGAACCAAGAGCAGTTCATAAAGAGCGTGAGTGATGAGAGGAATGCAATGCAGGAGAAGGTGGCTGAGCTGGAGGAGGAGCAGCACCGCCTGGTTACCGCTATGGAGACACTCAAGATACAGCTGCAGGTAAAGTATATGAAGAAAGAATACGTGTAGATCTAGGTCTCTTGCATGGATACAAAGGTGCAAGATGATGGAAGAAAGTATATTTATACTTTCTTTTAAAAGATTGCGTAAAAGAAAATTATTTCAGACATGATGGCTATTATCAGCCAGATGTTTAAACCTATGAAGGCCTTACCCGCCAAATTGTAAAATGTCTGATAACAATCCAACGTGCAAAATATGTGATGGAAATATCGGATTTTGTTTCCTTATCTGATAGTGACGTCATTTTTAAGCTATCTCAGCTTCTATCAGCCAGTAGTGGGACAGGCCCTTAGCATTTAATTTCGAGCAAATATACAGTTATTGTTGGACATTTTAAAGACGTTGAATGTAAAAGGTACAAGTAACGGTCGCAACCTTAGATATAATACTTGCAGTTTTAACCGAACGAATATAGCGGGCTTGAGTATTTTCTTACAGGATACAAACAGCGCCAAAGTAAATGTAGAAGAGAATTTGGAAAAGGCAACAAATGAAAATAACGATTTGAAGAAGGAAATATTTGAATATATCCAAGTAAGAATAATTACAATACAATCCAGATATTTGAAACTAAATTCCATATGTTACTTACAATAGATAAGAATCTTTATACACCCAAATATTAACAGGAATTGACTAATATGAAGAAGAAAGAGCAAGATCTTCAAATGCAAATAAACTTAATGGAAAAAGAAAAATCTGAAATAGACGATGAATTGCAACAAACTAAGAGAGATTCCGATGAAAAAATTGCTCAAATGGTAACCGAAAATAAACTACTCGAGGAAAACATCCTGGAAATTGAAAATAACGCCAAGTCTTACAAGTAAGTGATTTTATCATCTTAAATATAAAGCAATAAAAATATCTAATTTCAGATTCAGATTTATAATGTCTAAAAAATTGTAGGGAAATGACTGAACTAAAGCATAAAGATTTAGAGATTCAACTTCAAAATAAGGAAAAAGAATTACAGGCTGAAATTGATAGTCTGATATCTGAAGTGAAAACAACTACAGAAGAGAAATTGAATCTAGAGAATACACTGGCCACGTTTAAGAAAGAGATGGAATTAGAAAGAGACGCTGTGAAAGAAAGGGAAGAGAAATCGGAAAGAGATATTAAAAAGCTTCAAGATAGCGTTCGAGTGAGTCCGTTTTAATTTTTCGTTCATTAAACCTAGTCTTCCATTTATACTTCTATATCCTATACTAATCTATTTGTATTTTTGTATTTTTGGTTTTTTGTATTATTATTAAATAACTACATCAAAAACTACTGTTCCAATTTCGTAAATTATTTCACCAATAAATGCTACGTTATCATTGAGTAACATAGGCCATATTTCTTTTTTCCATTTTTTTAGTTCTACATGCACGAAATTGCGAGTTGATAATATATTTGTTTTATAATATATGCCGTTTTCAGAACAAAGAGGCTGAACTTACACAGAACTTGACCATGATTCTGGAATTAAGGAATGAAAAGGTAGGGAACTTTATACTAAAATAAAATTATGTAATAAAAAAAAACATCCATTCCAAAAAGTGCAATCTAGATCCTCCTAGTGATAGCTGATGTACGCTTCATGATCTATACAGAAATAAATTAATGAATAACTCTTCATCCATCCAGGGTCGTCTGCAGCAGAGCATCCAGGATATGCAGCAGACGTTAGACAATGTGCAGAAGGAGCTATCAGGCCGGCGCTGGCCGCCCGCTAAAGAGCGCTATGTCCCTGAACACGATGATAACGCTGTCATGATGACACCCTCTCACACGGTCGCCTTTACTGCAGCACTCAGAGTCGTTCATGGGTCCTTAAGTACAGATTACTGATACAAAATTAGAAAAGAGGACCCTTAACGACTCTGTGGTTATCAATTTATAAACTCGTAATTCTAGTCTAACAGCAAATCTTATTATTTTGAATAGAAAGTAACAAGAAAAGAAAAGTCCGGGATAAGGCTGGAGTTAATTCCGCCCTCAGTGACCACCGCACCAACCGCACCCGAAGCAGCTATAAGTCCAGATAGCTTACTTAATGCGTTCACCGACTATAGCTCCGATGACGAAAATCTACGTAAAGTAAGTTTTACAAAAAAACTCTCAGGCTATGTTCTAAATCTGGGCTAAATTTCATCCACATCTGTTGAATCGTTCTGGAAATAACTTCTAACATGTAATTCCATCTTAACGAGAGACAAAATTTAATTTTTTTCTACCTAATATTGTGTAAAGTAGTAAAAGTTTGCTAAAAAAGTACATTTGCCTCCCATTTTTAATTGTATCATTCATATTTAGCTCTTGCTGATAAGTTTTCCGACTACTGTCATAGGGCAAGACAGTGAAGCGCTGCTTTGCTGCACTGTCTCGCGGCGAGACAGTGTCGCGTGCGTTACTCGACTCGTTGAAACAACGAAACAATCGAAACGACAGCAACATGCAAACTGAAGAGCAACAAACGCAACAAGTATGAGCAAATTTATTTTTTGGTCCTTCGAGCTAGATGAAATAAATACGATTAGAACTGATCTTTTCTAACGGATTTAAAGTAACAGTGAATTTGTATTAAGAATAAGCAAAAACAAAAACATTAATGTGGTATGTAAGGCGCTCTAAGGATACATAAAGAACGCTATACTTTTTAAATATATCGCATTCATTAGAAAACTAAATAATATTTAAGTTTCAGGAGAATTTGTCTGTGAAGGAGAATCCTGGTAAAACTAGACCTCGAAAGTTCTTCAAGCATAAGAGGTTGGAAACAAAGAAATAAAACATTTTTGTTTTAATACTTATTTTTATCTTTTTTTGCTAAAATTCTGGAATTTCCCTATACTCTAACTTTTGAAATTCAAATAGTAGCCCAACAAAATATTATCAACTGATCTTTTTAAGGACAATCTTTCACTTTTGTTGTTTTTCTTTGCTAGGTGCAAAATTAGCGTAACAAGTACATAGTTCTAACTTATAAGTTAGAATAATATTTTCTTATATAACGGTTGCATTAGTTAAACGTTAACAAAGTTGTGCATTTAAAATTCTTTTAAGATGGATGGATAATAAATTTTAAGGCTTTATTTGAAGTTTTAATTCAATAGACTACTTACTATTTAAATCAACTAGTTAAATATCTCTTTAGAACTAGTCAAATACAACTATGAGACAATTTTACGCTAAACGAAGAAAATATTACTTACTAGCTTATTTCCGCGATTCCGATCATAAGTAAATTAAAGTAAGTAATTCGCTTCGTGTAATTTAGAAACAAGTTACATATCTATTCTTTGACCGATGCAATAGACAACATCGTGCTACTCTTTGAAAGTAATGGCAACTTCAATGATTTGTTTGTGTTGAATACGTGACAAAACATCTTCCCACAAAAATTAAAATATAGTAAAAGATAAATTAAGAGTGTAGAAGACATTAATCAAAATGGGAGTACCAGCGTTTTTTCGCTGGCTCAGTCGGAAATACTCAAGCGTTATTGTGGAATGCGTTGAAGAAAGGGTAAGTTTTCGTAACCTAAAAAGTCGTTTAATTTTCAGACTGAAATTATAATTTGTTTATTTATTTACAGCCAACTGATGTTGATGGTCAATTGATACATATAGATTCATCTTTGCCAAACCCAAATGGAGTGGAGTTTGATAACTTGTATTTGGATATGAACGGTATAATACACCCATGTACGCATCCGGAAGACAAGCCAGCGCCTAAAGATGAGGATGAGATGATGGTGGCTATTTTTGAATGCATTGATCGTTTATTTCGTATCGTGAGGCCCAGGAAACTACTGTACATGGCAATTGATGGAGTGGTAAGTCTTACTATTTTGTTTTGTAATATCTTAAGTATGCAGCCATAACCAGATTGTTCTAAGACATCTCTTTTATTGTTTTGTTGCAACAACTTGTTATTGATATAAAAAAGTATAAACAGGACCAAAAAGTCAATATATTTACAACAAAACTTGAAAGAGAGATCGAGTCATATAATTATTTGACGGCTTTGAAAATTTTACAAGTTGTCAAAGTTAGTTTTATATATTGATTCAAATCTTTAGGCCCCACGAGCTAAGATGAACCAGCAAAGATCAAGAAGATTTAGGGCATCTAAGGAGATTCAGGAGAAGATAGAGGAAGTAGCCCGTGTACGGTCAGAGTTACTGGCTAAAGGAGCATATTTGCCTCCAGAGAAGCCCAAAGAGGCTCACTTTGACTCAAATTGTATCACTCCTGGTACACCATTCATGGATAGACTGAGCAAATGCTTGCATTATTATATACATGACAGGTTAGTCAAAATTTTACCTCTTACTGATATAAATAGAACACATAGGCTTGCTTTCTTAATTCCACAAGGATAGAGTCACAGGTGAAAGTTAGTATTGTACAAAATATCTTTGTTAATGTTATCTCAATTTTTTTTCTTTTTTAAACCATTGCTTATCTTATTTTAAGCTTACTCTTATTGTACTTTATTATTGTTAAGATTAAACAATGACCCTGGATGGAAGAGTATCAAAGTGATCCTGTCAGATGCTAATGTTCCAGGAGAGGGAGAGCATAAGATCATGGACTACATAAGACGTCAAAGAGGTAGTTTGTGTACCTGTTACTTATATATGTTTCTTCAATATAATAAAAAAAAAAATAATTAAAACTGGGATGGATGATGGAGTAAGCCTTTTAAGTAGAAGCAGTGGCTCGGGGGTTTAGCCTTTGACTTCAATCCCCAACAATGTATTTTTAGCTTTTCAAATTTCATATTTGCCGAACATTGTTATGATGAAAACATAATGATACAACCTGCAAACATAAGCATAATTTAAATTTAAAGATATTTTTGAAGTTAATTCACACTAGGCTAGTGAAGACTGGCCTGGTCACCACTTAGGGTAAGCTCCGAGCCCCTTAGTGATATAATTATTACTATTCACAGCTCAGCCGGACCATGACCCTAATACACAACATGTGTTATGCGGTGCTGATGCTGACCTGATAATGTTGGGTCTGGCAACACATGAGCCAAACTTCACCATTATACGAGAAGAATTCAAGCCAAATAAACCTCGCCCTTGTGATGTCTGTGGGCAGCTCGGTAAGTTTAAAAAAAATATTGTAAATTTATATTATATTAGAATGACTGCTGTGTAACATTTAATTACATTATGTTAGTTCTTCTTTCAAACTAAAGCATCCGTTTTCTCAATTAAATAGTGTACTTTGTCAAGTATAAAAGTTTAGTTTTCAAATTTTTTCTCGTTATTTTTAAATGTTTTTCGATCTTATCTAAGTTTATGTACGTATGTGGTTTATAAGCATAGAAAATTTTGGTTGCCATAGCTAAAATATAAATTTATATATTTGCAGGTCATGAGATGAAGGAGTGCACAGGGACAACTCCGGATGCTTCAGTGGTACGCTCAGACCCAGCATTCGGTACTCAGGATAACTTCATATTTGTCAGGTTGAGTGTGCTGCGGGAGTATTTAGAGAAGGTATAACTAGTTAAAAAAATTTACTAACTATTGCACGCGACCTCGTCCGCATAAAATTAAAAAAAATTATAAAAGCCAATTGTACTGAATGGTTACATAGCTTTTTTATGGTAGGTTTTTTTTTAAATCCAATACATTTAACAATACATACAAAACTACTAAAATGCAAAAAAAAATACATTTATAATGTTAGTAAAGATTTGTGATTGTCAAAAATGTCCAGGTGAAACCCCTTGAGCTTACAAGGGTCTGGTAAGGGTCCACAATCACTTGTAACAAAATTGTAGACCCACAAGTTATAAATGGTGGTCCACGAAAATTCTTAACCAAACTCAACATAGATTTCAAACATTTATGTTTTGGTTTGTGTTTTATAATAAAAATTACATTTTTCCAGGAACTCCAAATGCCAAACCTGCCGTTCCCATATGATTTTGAGAGAGCATTAGACGATTGGGTGTTCATGTGCTTTTTCGTTGGCAATGACTTCTTACCCCATTTACCCAGTCTGGAGATACGAGAGGGTGCGGTGGATAGATTGGTCAATTTGTACAAGAAATGTGTTTACAAGACTAAGGTAAATATAAGTGTTAGGTGAATGTGATGACGTCATAACAGTGTTAGAATAATAGGCTACACCAAAGATATTTGAAAAATATAGACAAGACTAAACAATTTTTTTTTACCTTTTTTTTGACTGAATGGCCACTGTTTGCTTGAAAAGGCATTTACTGATTCACCAAGCTTGATTTTTCACTGGTACTTTCTCTGAAAGGTACTATATCAGTTGTCAAGTATAGTACACCACCTTGTGTCCTTGTATTGGACAATTTTAATAAGCCTGACCATTTCTTCTATACTAGTATTATAAAGAGGAAAACTTTGTTTGTTTGATTGTAAAGAATGGGCTCAAAAACTACTGGGTTGATTTTAAAAATTCTTTCACCGTTAGAAAGGTCATTTATCTGTGTCTGACAGGCTATATTTTACAAATATTTTAATTTCAAGCAGACGGAGACGCAAGCGAAAGCTAGTATAAAATAAATAACATTTAAATATTATTCAATGACACTTATTTGCTATTTATATATAATTTTTAATCTTTTTAGGCTACAAAAATATAATTGTTGAAAATAAGTATATTTTAACTGCAACAAGGACAATGTTCTGATTAAAGCTTCTCTTGTCTTAAATATATTTTTTTCATTTTTTAATGAATATTTCTCCAGGGCTGGGTGACGGACTCCGGTGACGTGAACCTGGAGCGTGTGCAAGTGATAATGGATGAGCTGGGCCGCGTCGAGGATGAGATCTTCAAGCGGCGTCATAACAACGAGCTGGTGTTCCGCGCGAGGGACAAGGCGCGCAAGAAGCAGCAGCAGGTCAACTTCAAGTTGCTGGAGAAGACGCAGTTCGCGCCAATGGTGAGACTTACTATAAATAGCTATACTAGCTTCCGCCTCTGACTGCATTCTCATGGAATAAAAAAAAATGAGTAGCCTATTTTTTTACAGAATATGTTCAATTTGACAAATTTCATCAAACATCATCAACAAACATCCATCCATCCAAACTTTTGCATTTATAATATTAGTAAGATTGGTAACACTCATTCCTGTGCGGCTTTATCTGCATTAAATTATAAAAATTTTACTATATTGTTTTCAATTGCAAATGTTAATATTCAAATGCTCAAAAGACTTTGAAGGTTATTGCCATTGGCTAACAATAACTGTTAAATAGAATTTTGTTTAATTACATCTATGATGTTTTCAGTCTCTGAGTGCTGCAGCGAAGCCAGTGCAGAATGCTAGACAGGAGGCTGCTAACATCCGTATTGCTGGCATGAACGCTGTCTCTGAGGTATAATTGTAGATTAGTAGAAAGTACGTAAAATAGTAAGTAAAATCATTTGTATAATAGTAGACAACGATAACATCGATTTCACAAATACTCATACAAACTTAAATAAATACGTGTATGCCCTAAAACAAATAAAAAACATAGCAAATGTAAGAACATCCCTCATGTGTTATCATTCATATGTTGCGTCAATATTGCGATATGGGTTAATAATATGGGGAAACAGAACTGATCGAAATAGAGCATTTGTAGCACAAAAAAAATGCGTTAGAGCAATGTGCGGTCTGCACCCACAAGAATCGTGCCGACCCGTGTTCAAATCTCTTGGTATACTACCACTCCCAGCACTTTATATTTATGAAATCTGTTCGTGCGGAAGCATCGAGAGTTATTTACTGTTCGTAACGGGCGCGACCCTTTCAGACTAGTGCTGCAAGACAACCCCAGACTTGCTAAGGGAAGTTGGAAACATACATACATTTCGTGACGCAATAAAATTCACTTTCTACCTTATAACATACTAGCTGTTCCTTCGCGACTTCATCCGCATGAAAATATAAAAGCTTTATTTTATTGTTTACAGTTGTCAAAGTCATAATTGCAAATGTCAAAATTACCGTAACCAAAATAAACTTCTACCTTAATGTAGCAGCTCGTAGTTTCCATAAACTAGGGTCCATACCCTTTTCGACATGGAGGTTTTTTCCTATTTATTTACCCCCTAAGTTTAACAGCGTGGAAATATATAGCCTAAAGCAAGTCGTAAGTGTAAGACTTTTTATTAAAGAAAGTTTTATTCAAAAATATGCTGCGATTGCTGACATCTTACGTCACAAAGTAGTGTGTTTACTCTTTATTATATTAGTTTAGTAATAAAGATGCCATGAATTAGTAGTGTCTGATGGAAAAAAGGCTGTTGAAAACTTGAGATCAGATTTTACGGGGTATTGAAAGTTATTATATGTATGTTAGCAAGAGGGGTCTGAGCGTCGCGGACGTAAGCGGTCCGCGGCAGAGGCGCAGGCGGAGGGCGGGGAGGAGGCGGAGGAGGACGAGGACAAGCACGACGAGGTGCGGCTTTGGGAGGATGGTTTCAAGGAGCGCTACTACGAGAGCAAGTTTGAAGTCTCCAGAGAAAATATGGAGTTCAGGTCAGACATATTTTTAAATACTAATAAAGTTCGCGTCTGAGACCTAGTCTGTATCAGCTATGGCTGTCTATATGTAATGTAGAAAAAAAACTTCTTTTGCATATGCACGGATTTATTTAACGACTAGCTGTTGCTCGAAATTGCGCCTACGTGTCATTAAAAAAAAAAACATAGCCTTTGTTACTCACTGAAAACTTAATTTTTTAATGGTGAAAGAATTTTTTGAAATCGGTCCATTACTTTTTGAGTTATTTCCATATATACAAAAATACAAATATTTATTACTCTATATAATATTAGTATTGAAAAATAAATTATGTTTGTTCGGTGCAATCTCCGGAACGGTTGAACCGATTTTGATGTAATTTTACTCGAAGATAACTGAATTATACGGGAATGTTATAGGCTACTTTAAAACGAAAACTTACAGCCTAATTAAATTATAGTGAAATTTTACGTTATACAATGCAGGTACCGCGTGGCGCTGCAGTACGTGCGGGGGCTGTGCTGGGTGCTACGCTACTACTACCAGGGATGCGCGAGCTGGAAGTGGTACTTCCCCTACCACTACGCACCCTTCGCGTCAGACTTCGTCAACGTCTGCGGACTCTCTACTAAGTTTGAGAGGGGCACGCAACCGGTGAGATACACAGACATTTGTTTTTTTTATAATATAAGGTGGCAAACGAGCAAGCGGCCACCTGAATCCACCGAAATGGAACGCGACAGCTGCCTATAGACATCCGCAATTGCAGATGCGTTGCCTACCCTTAATTGGCGGAGGAGGAGACGCACATAAAGAGGATATTTCTCCTTTTTATGCGTCACCTCCACCGTCAAATCCACCTTTCCTTCCCATTCTTTCTCTTAAGAAAAGGGTGGAAAGGGAAAGGGACTAAAATTAGGCGTCCGGCACCACACTCATCAGACGAAACGCGGAATTGCATCCACTTCACGCCTGTTTTCTGTGTGGTCGTGGTCTTACACCGAGCGAGCCGGCCAATTCGTGCGAAGATGTTAAAGCGGGCTCTACCACTGTTATTATGTATTAAATATTGAAAAATGTGCAAGATTTAACTACAAAGGTTAAGGAAGCATGTTATGTATCGATGGATTGTGTTAAAGAGGATATGCTTAAAAGAGTGAAATCAGAAATGACGGTTGAGATATGTATATAAATGTATGGAAGAGCACGTAGTCTGCCGACCCTCTGTAGACAAGAGTAGGTTGATGATGTTAAATCTATTAATATATGGGTGATTTAATTAAAGAAACATATTCTTTAAGAAAAAAAAAAGCAAATAAACTGCATGTTACTGTATCTATTTCATCATTTTAATATGTTTACATGAGGTTTGTAACGGAGTCCATTTGAACGAAAGCGGACGCGGATGCGGAGGCGAAGGGCTTCACCTCTGCAAAAGCGGAGGTTAACGAAAGCGGAATTCCCGTTACAACCCTAATTTAAATAATTATTTTATTACATTTTATTTAAAATCCTGTCTCAATGTGTACGCAGTTCCGTCCGCTGGAGCAGCTGATGGGCGTGTTCCCCGCAGCCAGCTCCTCGCATGTACCGCAGCCCTGGGCAAAACTGATGAGCGACCCTGTGAGTATATATCACGACACTAATCCAGAAAGGTAGGCAGAGACCGCACTTCCATTTAATTTGCTCCTGACATTTTTAAGCCAGGGGTGAGTCAAAAGTGGCTTTGATATCACCAACAGTACTGTTTACTTGTCACCGGTTAATTCTAATGCAGCCAGTTTGTAATTAGCTAAGATCTAGACAATTGTACTCCATACTAATTATAAATGCGAAAGTTTGGATGGATGGATGTTTGTTACTATGTATCTCTGAAATGGCTTAACCGATACCCATGAAATTTGGCACAGTTTGTAGAATATAATTTAAAAAAACATATAGGCGACTTACTAGGTTTTTTATTGAATTTAAACAAATGAAGACAAAAATTAGTTGAAAATCTGCAAACACACTTTGACCTTGGTTTACCCTCTAACACTATGTTGAGTTGTCTATGGAAAATACTAGTCTATTCTAATGCAGAACATAACTCTATGATTTTTTTACAGTTAAAAACTTTATTTGTTACAGTTTTCGCCTATCATAGACTTCTATCCTACGGACTTCAAGATTGACTTGAACGGCAAGAAGTTTGCATGGCAGGGAGTCGCGCTGCTGCCATTTGTGGATGAGAACAGACTCTTCAAGGCCCTAGAGCCTTACTATAAGGAACTCTCACAGGCTGAAAGTAAGATATATACATCTATACTATCTTACTTATATTATAAATGCGAAAGTTTAGATGGATGGATGTTTGTTAGAGTTTGTAGTCTAAACGGCTGAAGAGATCTCGATGATATTTTGCATAGATAGAGAGGATAGTCTGGAAGAACACATAGGCTACTTGCTTTTGTTTCTTTTTAACCGCGCTGACGGAGTCGCGGGCGAAAGCTAGTATTACTATATTAGTATAGATACTATACTTTTTTAGTATAGATTGTGCATCTATACATTACAACAAAATTTGTTACACAGAAGAGCGGGATTTCCTAACACATGTACCTATCTATTGGTTACTATTGGTTTATATCCCTCTGACGGTTTAGGCAGCGTAAGCCAAGAAAAGTTTTGTGTTTTTAACGCTGGCGTCCAGAAACACGCTGTTTATTAATAGTTCCTAAACATTAGTAAAAATATAGCCAATGTTACTCACAGATAAATTACCTTTCTGATGGTGAAAGAGTTTTTAAAATCGACCCAGTAGTTTTTGAGTTATTTCAATACATACAAAAACACAAAAATACAAAGGTTTCCTCTTTTTAATATTAGTATAGAAGTATAGATATAAATAACAATGTTTTTCGGACATTTTGTTTCAAGTTTTTCGTTTCATTTTTAAAACATGTGATTTGTATATAATTACAAAAACTCAATTAGTAGGTTATATGTTCTTCCAGACTATGTTTTAAATCTGTGGTAAATTTCATGTAGATCTCATAATCCATTCTGGACATGTATAGTAACAAACATCCATCTATCTAAACTTTTCCAATTGTAATGTTAGATAATAAACGTGCTATAACGTCATCTGCATGTGATATCGGATTATTCTCCATCGTCACCACGTGAGAATAAAATGTTTCATTCGTCCCACCTTTTAGGCCCACTATCACTAATAAGATGACAGATGGAGCCGTTATGAAATAAAATCAGCTCCAACCGTCATTGCAAAAGGTGGGACGGATGAAAATTATTCTCATCTGTCTCCATGTGGGGACAGCGGGGTGACGGTTGGGAATAATCAGTTATGCCACGCAAATGACGTCATAACACGTTTTTTATCTAATATATATAAATGGAAAAGTTTACATAGATGGATGTTTGTTACTACGTATCGTGTACTATACACGTGTTGCATTCCAGTCCAGCGCAACATCCGCGGCCACGACCGGCTGTACGTGTCCCCCGCGCACCCCAGCTACGGCGCGCTGGTGGCGCTGTACGCAGAGGGCGGCGCGCGGCCTCAAGCGCCCGACGATACGCGCCACCCCTACCGCAGCCAGGGGGTGCGAGGGGACGTCCTACTCAGCGGGGACAACGTCAGCGTCGGCGGGTACTATATTAAAAAACTATGTCGAACGTTATTTGCGCTTTGCGGAACACTAACCAATAGGTCAGCAGCTATTTAAATGTGTTTACACAAGAAAAAGGCTGTTCAGTGGTATGGATTGCTTTTTTTATTATTGCCAACCGTCACCCCACTGTGTCCACACGAGGGCATTGATGAAAATAAAAAGTTTCATCCGTCCCACCTTTTATTCCCATTATCACCAAACGGATGGATGAAACTTTTTACCCCGTTGGGACAGATGATGATAAAACACAGGGCAGTGCGGGGTGGACAGAAGTGACGGGGTAGGACAGAACGGGGTGACGGTTGGGAACAATCATTATTATATTATGCCGTCGTTTGCGCAACGCAACGAAATGTTGGTTGTTTCGATGAAGAAGCGGAGTTTGTCTCAACAAGAAACAAGGCAATTTTTCTGAAAGTGAAACACAGCGAATTTCAGCGACTGTAAAAAAATATTTAAAATATCTTTTATTTCTTAACAAATTACGCTTAATGAATTATTTTTAATAGTGTTTTGTGTTTAACAGCCAGCTGCCGTCCCCCGTGGTGGGTCTGTCTCCTGTGCTGGGCAACCGCGTGGTCTGCGTGAGGTTCGAGGACCCGCAGTACCCTGAGGAGTTCATCTTCCCCGCGCGCCGGCTGCAGGGCGCCACCGAGCCCCCCAGGGTCCTCAAGCCGGGAGACCTCACTGATCAGCAGAACAGGAACTGGAGACCTCACATTGGTAAGGGAAGAAACATGTTGCTCGCGACTTCGTCTGCGTGAAATCTAATATTATAAATGCGAAAGCTTAGATGGATGGATGTTTGTTAGAGTTTGTAGCCTAAACGGATCTAGGTAAAATTTGGCATACATATGGAGGACAGTTTGGAAGAACACATGGGCTACTCACTTTTATTTTTTTAATTTCACGCGGACGGAGTCGCAGGCGAAAGCTAGTTATAAAATAAACAAAATGCTATAAAAAAGCTAGTTATAATAAACACTGTTAACGTCGCTTTTTAATGGTGAAAGAATTTTTTAAATTAATCCCATAGTTCTTGAGTTATTTCACCATTAAAAAAGCTATGTTGTCAGTAACATAGGCTATACTTTTTATTGTTTTTTTTACGCGAACGTAGTTTTTTATATAATTATTAGTATTGACAGATAACATTATATTTTCTAGTAATTAACCATATCTTTGTTCTATCTAGGTATGGTTAGGTCACACACAGTGGCTAACCTAGAGATGGCAGGACATCGTATGCTGGGACACCATTTGCCAAGGGAACGTAATTATGGCTCCGTGCCTCCCCCACAGCACAACCAGGGTTATGGACAACATCGTAAGTAATTTACTACTATACTAGCTTTTGCCCGCGACGTCTTTCGCGTGGAATTATAAAAAAATGTAGCCTATGTTACTGACAGATTTGTACCTTTACTGTACTGTACCTTTCTAATGGTGAATTATTAAAATCGGTCCAGCAGTTTGTGTGTTATTTCAATGGTTTAAAGTACGGACTACCGATCTTGCGGTCGTGGGTTCGAATCCCAGTATTCGATTATTGTCGTAAACCATATCCTAGCACAAGCCTACAGCTTAGTTGGAGTGGATAAAGAAAATATTAGTAAAACAAAAATCTACTAATACTAGCAGTTCCCATGCGACTTCATCCGTTTAAAATTATATTTTTTTTTCGTTCACATTTGTCAAAACATGATGTCAAACCACGGCATCCTTGTTTCCTTGATGTTGGCAACAACGATCTCTTTCACACATTAGGGTTTTTATACAAAATATTTACCCCCTAAGTTTATCGGCGTGAAAATATATAGCCTAAAGCGTGACGTAAGTGTAGGGCTTTTTATTAAAAAAAGAGTTATTCGAAAATATGCTGTAATTGCTGACATCTTAGGCAACAAAGAAGTGTAATGTTTTAGATCCCAAAATTTCGGCACAGTTGCATGCGCCATGATCACGGGCTGACTGAAGTAATGCGGTAGAGTGAAAAAAAAAGTTACACGAAGCCATATCGGTCTACTTTTCTCCGTATCTTACGAACATTATATTTGTAAAAACCACGACAGTTTAAAGTTATATATAACAAAGAAGTGTGTTTACGCTTTATTATAATAGTATAAGTTATGTGTAACAAAAACATTAAAACTCAATCCCGGACCCGGCGATTATTTTTAAATCAAACTAATAGCCGTCAAACAACAGAATGGTTTTATTAAAAATTAATCCTTACGATACGTGCACAATGGCGGCGGGTAATTGCGCCACGTGTCCGTGCGACCCCCCACCCTCCACCCTCCACCCTCCCACACACGCTGTTTGTTTTTACAGCTATTTGGATTTGAATTATTGACTAACTACACTTTATACGATATTATGATCAAAATTACTTCTAAAATATACAACTTTCGCCCGCGACTTCGCCCGCGCGGTGTTATAAATCTGTTTTTCCAGACTTTATTTTTCTTTATTGTACAAATATCGAGTTCCGTTAGCTTTTAGGATACGAAGTAGCAAACATCCATCCATTTAAACCGTGTTATTTATAATATTAGTAAGAACTAAGATCATCTTGATCGTGTTTTAAAAATAATTCCTAAGTCGGTTTAGGTGGACATATTGTCTTTGTGGCAGAGACACGGTCATTAAAAAATTAACAATAGGGAATATGCATGTATTTTTTCTTTTTTTAAACGATGACGAACGACGACGCGAAAATATTCATATTAGATAAGCCATTTGCTTCGACCAATAGTGTGCGTTTTAGAACTTAGCGAGGGAATTTGAAAAAGACACTTTTTAATGATTAAATTTTGCCACTAAATCACATTATATTTAAAAAAATCTTTGCAAGAATATTTTTATAGTAATAAAGTATACTTAAAAAAAGTTTGGTGCAATTTGGCGTTATATGCATATTGCCTATTGCTTGCAAAAAGATAAATGCCATTAAAACCGTACCTGGGACGTTCATTTAAAATGTAACATGAAAAGCATTTAATAGTTAAAATTCCAAGTGACAAAGAGTCGGCGATCAACACTCAGACGTACCGGCTGCTAATTAGAGAGGGAATATTGTATTGTCTTGTAGATAACTTCGCTATACGGAATATACATTGCTTGTCAAGTATACGTAGTCAAGTAATAGTTACGACTGTAAGTTTTATACATTGCTTCTTAAGTATGCGTACAACTAACAGTTGGTTTCGACTGTAAGTATACTGTATGCCGACTGACTGAAGTTTCCATTTATTTTATCACTAGCTGTTGCATGTGACTGTCCGCGTAAACAAAAAATATAGCCTAAATTACTCACTGATGAGTATATTAGTTTTTGAGTCATTTTAATACATACAAAAATACAAACCATTCCTCTTTATAATGTTATATTTTATTATTACCTAGTGATTCATTAGTGTTAGGTTTAACCAAGTCTCAACGGAGTAAAACTCGAGTTACATAGTTCGGAAACGCAATAATGTAGTTATTTAACTAACGAATGGTTATAAGTACTAGGAAACCGACTATTTTTTCATTTTCATTGAAACAACAGACAACTCACATATGTCTCTGCAACAAGAACTTTATGGAGACGAAATAGTTGTCGCCGAAGACTGTCTGCCCGAAATTAAAAAGAACCTTAGTACATAAGTTCTACCAGACTATGTTCTATGTCTATGCTAAATAACAACGAGATCAGCTAAGTTGTTCTGGGGATATGTACAGACGTCCATGTAAACTTTCGCAGTTATAACATTAGTAAGAAGTAAGATAACGAAGTCCAGATCAGCAAAGAGCACGGTTATCGGTTCATAAAATATATAAGACATATATAGTCTAAAATGACTTAAAAAGAGCCCTAGTTAAGTTTCACTTTTGACTGCCGGATCGAATATCGCGTTGTATATGTCGTAAAAACCATATAGTTTCGTGCGTATATATGTTGATTTATAATTGTAAAAGTAAAAAATTAAGTGGAAAATAAAACGCAATGTATGCTACAAAATTGTAAACTCCGTTACGTACTAAAGTCATAGTAGAGGTTGGAGAGCGTCACTTGTCGGACGGATCCGTTCTTTTGTTTTATGTTGGTAGCTGCGCTGACGAACTGTTGGCCCGCATTGTTCCGATTTTATTGTCGGAGTAATTAAATGCAAGCGTGGACGACAGGGTGGGTTGAAGGGGGCTGGTGTCGAGGACGCAAGTTTTTTCAGGAACACGGACTGTTGCTACGCTAAATTGCTTGTCACTCGTCTATTGATATCTTTTCCAACAGTACAGCGTATTTTTTACGCTTTATTTGATCGTATATACGTTCAGTGAAAGATTTAGTACGATACTTTAAGGTTTCTAAAATTACAGTTAAATAATTAACAACTTAAATTGGATTTTTAGCTTCTTTTACTTAACTTAGTATATCGTTCATTTATAATTTAATTTCTAAACGTATTGTTATGTACAATTAAGATAATTAAAAAAAGTAGTTCCGTATTGTCGTGTGCAAATACTTTATCCTTGCGATATTCTTTACTCCAATTACTTCAACCAATTATGTAACAATTCCCTAATAGATCTACATAAAAGCAAGCTGTTTATATCTACAAAACGGGATAATAATTAGCTACGTTTTATCGCACGATCTTTCCGAAAACAAACTTGCCGCCGATATTCACGCTGAAATAACTCCATTATTCAAAAAAAGAAATTCAAATTGGCCTATCCGTTAGGCATTGACGTGTAATAGCGCGCGAAGGCAAACAGGAAGCGTAGGGACGCCATTGTCCGGCTCAGTGTCGCCAACTACCAAAATAATAATTATCTAGGGTTGCCAGAATGGAACTTTTTAAGGTTCAATCGCAAAATTGACAAAGGCTTTTAATTTTTTTCTTTTGTACAATAACACAGGTTTAACTAAAGATATTTGTCAATGAAATCGTAACGGAAAATTGAATTACTAGCTGTTTGCTCGCGACTTCTGCCGCGTGAAATTAAAATGACAAAAAATATAGTCAGTGATAACGTAGTTTTTTAATGATAAAAGAATTTTTTGGAATCGGCCCAGTAGTTTATCGAGTTATATCAATACATATGAAATAACAAATCTTTCCGCTTCACGATATTAGAAAAGATATATTTTATTCACTAAAATCTACTATTTATTCTTAATTTTATTTTCTATTTTCCTCCGTACTTTATAAGTTTCCGCTTCTATTTGCCAAATAGAATTTTAAGCTATATTATCCCCTATTTTATCTCAAAAATAAATAAATTATAAAGAAGCCAGCCACCCTAATGCGTGTCGTGACAGTTGACTAAATAACGGGTCGATAGACTGAAGTGGTTCCTATTACCCAGCGAGGGGCGATACTGTACCCGTTTTTTGGACCCCATTGCCAGGTGGGCGTGAAGGTGTCTTAATGCCTGTTTTACTTACCTTTTTATCTTTTATAATCCGATATAAATTGCTCCCGTATTAAGTAAAGAACTTAATACCCAAAAAAAGATATGTAAGTGTAACTCAGCGGAACTATATCCGCTTTAAAGTGCTTTTAAGAGATTTGATTCGTGTATTTCGTCCATACATAAAATTACCATAAAAGGTTAGGGTTTCAAATATATTTTAGCTTAAATATATGTCAAGCCTGTAATAATAACTAGCGTTTGGTGCGGTTTTTAACATCATGGCTATAGAATTGTGCTTAGACTGAAATTCGATATAGACCAATAAATAATTATTTTCTTGAAAGCACGTTGATGTCTCTACCAACGGTTCGCAGAGTTAAAACATGTTTAACTAAACAACGTTCATTGTGTTTTAGTTCAGTAATTGTAATTATCTATACTAATGTTATAGTGGAAAGTAATGTATTGAAATAATTTAAAAACTACTGGGCCGATTTAAAAAAAATCTTTGCTACGTTCGTCGACTAACATAGGCATATATAAAATTTACAAACGAAATCGCGAGCAGCTAGTCTTTTAATACATCGTACATCTGTGTGGTTAAGTTGTACTCGATTTTACTTCTTACTAATATTATAAATGCGAAAGATTGTAGTTTTTGTATTTGTTAAAAGATATCTCCTAAACTGTTGAATGGATTTTCATGAAATTTTCTATAAATGTAAAATATAGTCTAGGAGAACACATTTATTTAGGATAAGAAGGTTAAATATGTTTCTTTTTAATATGTTTTCTTTTTAATTGATTTCGAATTTTATATTTTGACTTTGGTTTTAAGAGAGAGAAAAAAGAGGAACGACGATGTATGAAGATGTGTTCTTTCGAAAAAGAGTGTAAATTTTAAAAATAGCGATAAAAAACGAGTTTATATTTAATTTGATCGAGCCACAACCTACATCTATATCTCTATGTATTACTATTTCTTATTTAATTCTATGCCGATAGTAACGCGGGCTACAGTCTCTCATAATATTGTTTTTTCTCTATCACCCTAACTTTTTCACATTTAGCTTGAGTTTTGTATGTTCATCAAATATTAAAATCCACTTGACTTGACGTCCAATTAATCTCTTTTTATTGAAGCAATCAAATCTAAAACGAATTGTTCTAATTTAATTTTGTACTTTATATCTATAGGCTTAAAGTTGAATGTTGTATTGTGATAGCAAATTATCATCTTTCCCGTAGTCGGAGCGGCACGTGGCCTAATTATTTGCCCCCTAAGCTGCAGGTTTGAATACGTGCATTTGATTTTTATATTGACTTTTTCCCTATTTCAAACATCGACTTAGGAAATAGGGGGCTAGGTGAGATCGATCGACAAACGACACGGAATATTTGTGGCGTTCTAAGTTCTGTCGCAATTAGGGCCTGTCCCATCTATGTATGATCCATGTATGATAACAATCGAACGTGTAAAATATCGTATTTTGTTCCCTTATCTGACAGTGACGTTATTTTTTATCAGAGCTTCTGTCAGCCAGTGGTGCGAAACCCCTTTGAGTTGTTAAATGTTCACTACACAGTTTCTAGTGTATTCTAAGTATGGGAAATACATTGAAAGTTGTGTTCAACATGACCGCAATCCATTCCTTAATTTATTGAAATTTGTTTAACAGATAGTGTGGATATCGACAATTTTGTCATGTATTTTTTTCTTAAATATTCATAGTACAGACGTAGATATTTCATACGTCTGCTTCTAAAATGAAATGTCAACTTCACTTATGTCGCGACGTGTTGCGGTTCTTGCTACGTGAGCTCTAGTGCAAGCTATGATAAACGGACCGTAAAATAGATGTCTTGTTTTTTGTATGGGTTCCTTGCATTTAATATACAAGATGTTTTTAAGTAGACAATCTTTTTAGTATATTTGATATTATAGGTCAGTATAAGCTGTAGAATGTTTCAGTGTTAGAAAACAATAATGGTTTTTAATCCAAAACAAACTGCATGATTATATAGTGTTAAGATTGAAGGTGCTACAAAGGTAGAGGAAGACAGAAGAATGTATGGATTGTGTGAGAGAATATGCTTAAGGGAGTGTATTCAAATATGACGGCTGATATAAATGTATGGAAGAGCAGCACATACTACGCCGAAGTCCGTAACGACAAGGTGAAGTTGTTGATGAATTATGTAGTAACTACTTTTCGCCCGCGACTCCGTCCGCGTGGTATTAAAAAAAAAAACAAAAAGGAGTAGCCTATGTTTTCTTCCAGACT
This sequence comes from Papilio polytes, assembly GCF_000836215.1. Taxonomy (NCBI): domain Eukaryota; kingdom Metazoa; phylum Arthropoda; class Insecta; order Lepidoptera; family Papilionidae; genus Papilio; species Papilio polytes. Next base: position 3,351,616 of record NW_013525180.1, read on the forward strand.
ATCCTTTGCGTCTATGCCAAATTTCATCAAGATCTTATCAGCCGTTTAGGCTACAAACTCTAACAAACATCCATCCATCTAAACTTTCACATTTAAAATATTAGTAAGATAAGAGAGTTTCATGGTCTTCCTATTCTTCCTACATCCCATTTAATTCCTAACAAATAAATTGGCAATTAACGTTTGCGTTGAACTCGTGCCCTGTCCGTCTCCAAGTCTTGCGGAGCCCTAACCCGTGGCGGAGGCCGGGCCCTTGAGCACGCGCGCACGCCTCTCATTATCCCGCCGGCTTCGAACCCGCAGCCCGCCGCTGTCTCCGTCGTACTCCACTCTGACGACACCATTATTTCCTTTTAGAATAAAATACTTAATATCTACAATTAAATGTTCCTGATTAACAGATTTAAGAGTGGAATTTTATTTTAATTGTCCGAAGAAAAGTACTATATATGGTATATTCAGATATTTGTATAGAATCTTGTCAAAGCTTTCAAATGTAAGGTAAACCAGACAGAAACTACCGTTTAAAAGAAAACTCCCAAAACATTTGATAGGAATTATAATTTCGGCGTCTGGCAAGCTAGGTTCTTGTAGAATTTTGGCGCGCGTCGCCATTGCTCTTATTTTGGCGCGCTTTTGACGCGCTGAATGTGTCGCGCCGGCGTCCATTAGTTGCCTATTATGTCTACCGCGGCAGGTTACGTTTTTTTCTTTTTTCACATAGGTGTAAAGGGTTAAGGCTGGAGGGTTAAAGTCGCGCTAAATTAGAATTCCACTGATTCTAGAAAGATCTATGAGTTGTGTTTTGTACTTGATCCCGCTTTTGATGTCATATTTGTGAATCTTGCTCAATGATGTGGCGTGTTACAGCTCAAAGGATTCTATTGATTGAAAGGAGAGTTTTTCAAGTATAGCGTTGGTACAAAAACGTACGAATTCATACATTTTTGATGCGTTTGATGTTAGGTTACCTAAAAGATTTCAAACGCAGGCTTTAAAAATTCAATTTTTTGTTCATACCTATACCTTTTTCACACTCATTTTACTAATAGTATAAATGAGAAAGTTCAAATGGATGGATGGATGTTTCTAAATTCTAAACTGCTACACGGATCTCGATGAAATTTAGCAAAGATGCAGAGGATAGCGGAAGAACACTTAAGCTACTTACTTTTGTTTTTTTTTTTACTGCGGACGGAGTCGCTGGCGAAATATAGTTTAAAATATTCGTCTATATACTTTTTAAATAATTTAATCACATCAAATAATCAATTCCATATAACTAGGGTACCAAATGTTAATACTTTTTGATTTCCAAAAGCCGAGTAGAGTGATTTGCGAGGCCGGGCGCCGCACACAATGGCCGCTAATGTCGGACTCGCCTGCAATTACAGACCTCTGTCACTCGTACACTAATAGACCTCTTGTACACTTCGAAGTGCTTAAAATACTGTGATGACCTACTATGTTCTGTCACTAATGTCATATTTCATGCTTTATTTAAAAATAGTCTATAAAAACGACGAAAGTGGTCAAATCCGTTTCATGATTATTGTGTACAATTTTGGTTTGTAAACTTTTATGATTAGTCCAGCTTTAGATCGCATCTTCGTCCGCGTGGAACTAAAAAAAAAAAAGTATATAGCCTATGTGTTCTTCCGACTATCCGACATCTATACCAAATTTCAAAGAGATCAGTAGTTTAGGCTACAAACTCTAACAAACATCCATCCATCGAAACTTTCGCAACTATAATATTAGTAAGACGTATTATACTTATTTTATAGATAAATAAAAAACATATAGAGGTCAAACACTACTTCTATATAATGTTTGGAGTCTGAAAAAAAAATCAATAAGATTTTTCTCGTTAATTGGAACATTATACGCTAACTTAAACAATTTTTAACAACTGACAACGCCTAAGTCAAATCCATTCGTCCGTTTCTTTAACATCCAAGTTAAGAATTACCCGCATTAACCTGTACATAACAATTCCTCCCTCGCTAAGCCCCGTCAAGAGGGCGGAGTGAAAATCTTTATTTGCCGTACCGCTGAGGGCAGGACTGCCTCCTGTCGCCTATCCCTTTACTTGGCCAACTTTGATGTGTGCCAACCTCACTCGACCGATGCATTCTAAGTTAATGCTAAGCCTCTCACACGTTCATATTAATACTGGATATGACTGATGTTAGATTATTGTCGATTCATAAGGGTCGTCAGCCGATGATTTTTTTACATCTAGGAGGAGGCTGTCTGTCTCTGGATAGTTTCCTCATTCTTGATGGTTGCGATCTTGATTCTCCTTGACCATCTCTTTAAGGGTGTTTCTCTGTGCGATTCTGCGACGTGGAGGATACCGTGGTTTTATTCCTAATATCCTATTCTTAAAAGTTTTTAAATCTATTTTACTATATACTGGGGAGGTTAGCTGCCCCCCTTCCTTGGTGACGCCCATACCATATCATAAAATGTAATTATTTAGTTTATTATTTTGCAAAAAATTTTTTGAGATTGATTTTCATGATTGTCAAGTTCATCATTCAAATAGTGATTCTATGTGCATATTTTTTTACTCGGCCCAGAGGTGTAATTTGTAAGACTTTCCTTGTAACTTCAGATTTGCGACCTTTTTTAAACAATTGACAATCACGGTGGCTGCCACTTCCAAGTTTTCAACATCTTTGTCCGAGCGTCATAGAGCGCACGATTAAATACTCGTGCGCCACTTCCAGTGCTAGTCATTAAGCTTGCGACACACAATGCATATCACTATATTATTGTGGTATTTCACGAATATTTGGTATATTTGTAAGCACAAAAAGCGAAGCGAGTACATTATCATACTTGCAAACATTTTTTTTAATATTTAAAAGAAGAAGAACACAGCCGCGTTGTGGAACGGTCTGTCCTCGGCGGTATTTCCAAACCAATACGACTTAGGGTCCTTCAAGAAGCGAGCCTACAATTTCCTCAAAGGACGGCAACTCATCTGTAGTTCCTCTGGTGTTGCGGATGTCCATGGGCGTTGACCACCTTTGTGTTCCCGCCGCTCGTTTGCCCCCTTCTCTTATAAATAAAAAAAAAACTGAAGGAAGTGGGAGTATTAAAAAAAACTAAAGTAAATTTCCTAGTTTATTTAAGTAAAACAATAGAACGAGATAGAAAGAAGTTTTACTTATGTAGGCATATTTTATGACAAATTTTTATTGTTATCTTAATTCATATTTCAAGTTAAATTTCTTGAAAGCATAGATTTTTTATCGCATCAATCTCTCGGTGTGTCACCGGCTTGTACTGTAATTGTCGTAATATAGGAAACGTGTAAAATGTTGCACTGTAGATAGCAATGGGAGTGAAACTCGGGATTGCATTCAACTCCATACAATGTGGGATTTAGGTTGGTTGGCTGCTCCTTTGTGTACTTTTATACTGGTAGACACGCAACTCGTCTCTACATTTTAACGCGTATTATTTGAACTGTACAGACGACCACTTTTACTTTTAAAACTATAACTTTTATGTCATCTACCTTTTATGTAATTTGTTGTCTGTCTAGACAAATTGTAAATAGTTGGCAAAATGGATGTCAAACGCAATTAACACCCACGATTTTGTTCGAGCAGAATTTAAAAATAAAACTTAAAAACATCCTGTATTCTTCTAGATCATGTTGTACATCTGTGCCATTTATAATATTAGTTATAAAGTAAGATATTCTTCATTTCTCTAGGAAAATAACAAACATTTAAAATCGATCGGCGTTGTTTCGAGAAATTAAATTACTGTGTTCAAGTATTATTAAATTGTTACAGAACGATCTCATTCCTTTGGACCGCAACGCAGCGGGTACACGTCAAATTATAACCAAGGACAGAACCGTGGATACCAGGGACAGGGTTACAGACAGAACTACCAGGGTAACAATCACCATGGTAATAATTACCATAGCAATCAGGGTTACTCTAACAACCAGGGTTACACTAGCAACCAGGGTTACTCCAGCAACCAGGGTTATTCTAGCAACCAAGGTTACACCACTCAGGGTTACAATAGTTCCCAGTCGAATGGCAGGGGTTACCACGGACAGGGGCAGAAGTATTCCAGAGGGCCGCAGTCGGAACGTCGTCCTACAGGACAAGGTGGTCGGCAAGGCGGGTCATGGCGTTGAAAAACTTTAAAACAAGCGATTTTTGTAAATATGCGACAAATCGATGGAGGATAAGTATAGATTGACGCCTAGTACTAGGATAATGATTTAGTCGAATATCGAGTAATTTAGTAGATAATATACTAAATTACTAAGCGAGTGGTGTTTTGCTTGATCAAAATTTACTAAATAAATCTATTAAAACAAAAGTTTTGGTCTTGTTTAGTAATTTAGTAAGTGGTGGGAGGTGCTACTAAATTATTTGCTAAAATACTCGAGAAAAAATTCCGTTTTTCCGAATTTAGCTACTAAATTACTCATTACTCGACTAACTACCATAGTGTGAAAAACGGCGATGACATGATTTCGAAATTCAAATTTGAACAAAGTTTTCTATGACGTTTTTTTTCAATATTTAGTATCCGTTTCCACTTAGCGGCTAATCGAGAAAGGCCAGTGGAAATAAGATTAAACAAACACAGTTTGTGTATAATGTACATATAAGTATGTATAAATTCTCACAACAATTCTTATATTTTAGGATTATTTGGTGGATTAGGTTAAGTTTTTAGCTAATTTTCGAATTAGGCCTTTTTTGTATTTTACCTACATTTTACACATTGTAATGAATTTATTCACGCAAACCTAATTATTTAGAAGTAAAAATGCACACGACGTAAAACACTGCTATACTCCGACACTAAGGAAATCCCTTAGTGTAATTTAATTTAAAAACACACCAATGTTCAAGTAGCCATTAAAGTTAAAATACGATTTTTTTCAATTATATAAATGTATTATTTTTCTTCTAAATAATTATTTTGACTGTATGTATAGAAAAATGTATTTTATTGTCTAAACAAGAACATAAAAATCTTACCCAAGGCGCTTAAATCGCATTTTTATGTCACTTTCTAATGTGCGTAAAAGAAAATAGTTCCGTATTTCTCCGCAAAATGGCGAGGGTTTTTATGTTTTTGGTCAGACTATAAATTTTTGGACGAATAATTAAAATTATTACAATTAAAAAAACACTTAGGTACATTGTTTTCTGTCGAAACACGTATAAAAATATACCTATTGTCTCTGGTTTCTTAAAGAACTCGGTCTCTTTAAAAAGCAAAAGACAGTTTGCTATTTGTGTTTTGAGATAGGAAACGAATTTCTAATGAAATTACAAATTATTATATGTTCAACATTTGATGTATTAAATATATTTGATTTTTATAGATTAATACATAGACAAATTTTAAAGAATAAATGATTAAAATATGAAATTACTCTATTTTATTTTAATGTCCTAAAAATGTTTTTACCCGATCTTTTAAAACGTTCAAAAGTGAGATATTAAAATTTTATAGCGGGGCATATTGTCTGAAACTAAAATTTTAGATAACCACAAAATTCTTAACTTCTAGGAGTGTAAATACTAGGTGAATTGCGAACCCATTAGCAAAAAAAAACATTACAAAGTATTGCGATAGTTTTTGCCGGTAACGCAACAGTAAGAAAAACAGCGTACTTCCGAACTCCGCTGTTAATAACGGCCCATTAAAATTGCTTACCTGGACAAAAAACTTTAAAACTCAGTTAAGTTCAACTCATTCATAGCTCGAGTGGCCTCCAGCGGTCCGCTGGGCCCCTAATTTCCTTTCATCTCAACAAATTCTGTTCGAACCTTCGATTGTGGTGCAAAAAAAAGGAAATTAAAAAACTATTGATCGAACAAACGCCACTTCAGACGCCATTGTCCGCCATCTTGGAAATCGTTTTTGACAGGTAAAGCTAACATGCGTCAAAATAAATGTTTTAAGAGGCAATTTAAAAAACGGTCCCTTTATCTTATTGTGTTTTGTTATTTTTTACTGGAATAATTGAAAAATGTCATAGGTTAATTTCCTTATATCAATCAAAAACTTGTAAAAAATCTCACGTAAAATTTATTAGCCTTTATACTAGGAAAAAACAAGACTTCATTACTATTAGCTTTTCTCGTTTTTCAGAGCACTTTTGTACCACTATTTACGTAGTGATAACTGTCTTACGATTTGTTCCTTGTACAATGGTACTGGAAAATAGCAAGCAAGTCACTTGAATGTAATAGACCGCTACCGATACACTTCTGCAGCAGCATAATGTGCTACCGCTGCGCCGTCAATTGGATGATGGATAGAATTCACATTTATTTCTTACCTATGTCAAATCCATCACTTTCCTAATATCTAATAAGATAAAGGTAGAATGGGAAAGGCGATATGAAGATGGCCCATAATGTTACCATTGGAATGAGCTCAATCTTTCGACTGTAAGTGTCGCAATCCCTGGTCTTAACTTTAGGTTGTCGGCACTTCAAATTACACATTCAGCATAGGTAATTTGAAAAGAAAACAAAACTAAACATTTCCAATTCATTTATATAAGGTCAATTCATAACATCTTTTATTGACATAAAAATGCTCAAAAAAGCAAATATATCACCTGAGTTTACAATTTCCTTTTTTTAAACCTATTCTCCCAAATATTAATTACTATTTCAGTGTATTGTCCTGCCCGTATGCCCCACCTCAGCCGCCAATTTCCCGCGCATTCTCACGTCACCCGCGCGGCTGAGTGACTTCGAGACGTCAAATGTCGCGAACCCGCGACGTGTTCACTTCCCATAAATTCAAGATCTAGAATGTTCATTTCACCGTGTCCTAATATGTCAAAGGTTTGTCTTTGTGATCCGCGCCGGAGCCCTAATGAGCCGGCAGGGGCGCGGCCGCCACGCTGCGCTCGCGTGACGCCGAATGGAGCCCCGCGGAGGCGCGCCGCTTGGCGCCTCTACTGAGATTCAAATTCGCTTTGACATATGCATTTGACTTCTTTAGTGGTCTTAAGTGTCCGCTGACGTTTCACTGGGCTCATCTAAGTGTGAATGAGCAATTTCCGATACGGTGGGAAAAGTTTGCGAGTGAGAAATAGACTTGTTACCTGCACATTTTGTGTATACAAGTTAAGTTAGATTGAAGTTTATTGAAAAAAAAAACTTAGTTGATTATTTTACAAAACAACGGTTGTTATAGTATAAGGATTTTAGTTTTACTATTTTTTACAACTTTTATTATTAAGGTAAATCTATACTTAAAATTATAAAGAGGAATGGTTAGTGTTTTTGTGTGTATTGAAAAAACTCAAAATCTAATGGGCCGATTTTCAAAAATTATTTCACCACTAAAAAGCTACGCTATCAGTGAGTAATATAGGTTATATGTATTTTTTCACGCTTGTGAAATTGCGAGCATCAGCTAGTTAATCTTATCTTAGTAATAATCTAAATGCGAAAGTTTAGATGGATGGATGGATAGATGGATGGATGGATGGATGTTTGTTAGCGTTTGTAGCCTAAACAGCTGAACGGATCTCCATGAAATTTGGCACAGGTTTAGAGCATAGTCTGGAAGAACACATAGGCTACTTTTTATCCCTGGAATAGTTACGGTTCCCGTGGGATTCATTAATTTAGTTTTTTAATGTTTATTCGATCATTCTGCAACGGTTCAACATATCTTATTGCAATTTGGCACAGATATAAAACAAAGTCTGGAGTACACATGGGATAAGCTTCATCCCCGAGAAATCCCCGGTTCCCGAGGGATACGTAGCTTTTTGTAATTTAGATAGTTTGTATGTTTTCTAATACCACGCGGACGAAATCGCGGGCAACAGCTCGTTATAAATAAGCCGGATTGTGAGAACAGTGGGAAATGGTTGCGAAAGGCAGAGGACCACATTCCGTGGAAGACATTGGGGAGACCTATGTCCAACAGTGGGCAGACAAAAAAAATTATGATGATAAAAACAGATACAACGAATCTATATATTTAGCGGGTAATTAAGAACAGTATCGGCGTAAGATAGGACACGGTTAAGTGACGTTCTAGGGCGCCGGTTAGATAGCGGCAAAATAAGTCCGTGAATTATTTTCACATACCATTCCAACCCCTTGCTTCGCCGACATAGATATCTCTCCAAGGGCACAAGAGCTAGAATTCGTATTGATTGAGAAATATGACTTCACAATAAAAATATGCGTTTTAAATAAAAATCGTAGTTCATAGTGACAACTTGACGTAACTTTCAGCGTAGAGGTCAGATCTCAAACCCATCTGCCGACGCGATGGCGACCGCTGGCGCGCTGCCAGCGCCACCGCCTTGATAATGTTTAACATCGACAACAGTTCGCCTTTTCACAATGAATTTCTAATGTAAGTGCTTTGTCACTTTCTTTGTTGGAAACACGTTCTTTGTCTATTATTGTTTATTTTTGTAACACAGCCCGATATCTGCCTTACACGGTACTTAAGCTGGTACGGACGTAGAAAACTATGTTCTTCTCGCTAGTCGAAACGATTATCTTACTTTTTACTATATATAATATTATAAATGCGAAAATTTAGATGGATGGATAGATGGATGTTTGTTAGCGTTTGTAGCCTAAACGGCAGAACGGATCTCCATGAAATTTGGCACAGGTTTAGAGCGTAGTCTGGAAGAACACATAGACTTTTTATCCTGGGAATAGTTACGGTTCCCGTGGGATTCATTAAGTTAGTTTTTAATGTTTACTCGATTATTCTGCAACGGTTAAACATCTTATTGAAATTTGGCACAGATATAAAACAAAGTCTGGAGTACACATGGGATAAGCTTCATCCCTGAGAAATGTCCAGTTCCCGAGGGCTACGAAGCTTTTTGTAATTTATATAGTTAGTATGATTTCTAATACCACGCGGACGAAGTTGCGGGCAACAGCTCGTATATTATATTCCCACAAAGTTATAGTCAATTTAATCTATCCTAGTGCTGGTGGGTCTAGAAAGACCTGTCACACACTGGCGGAATTACCACTGGGGGCGCATTTTGGCCCACCGCCGCACCAGATGAACAATTATGATTTTCTTTGCCTCAGTAAACTTGTTAACCACTTACTATTAAAACACCTATAGAAAACCATTATTCGTTAGTTCTCAAGAGTTTAAATGAATATAATATTTTTATTACTATCATTTTGCAATGCTAATGTTTTTGATCGAGGTCAAGCCTTTTTAGAAGTATTGTTGGCCAACTTGTGCTATTAATGGGCCTAATTAAAAAGTTTTCGCTTTCTATTGCGATGGCCGGCTGCCCGGCTGCCCGACAGTCCGCGCGCCCGTCTGCAGATAATGACGGCCAGTTAAGTTATATGACTAGAGGGTAGAAGTCCCCATCGTAAATTAAATTATTCAATATTTGATCAAACGTAAGGTTCTTTTTCAAGGGCATTATGTATTTTAGTAATTGAACAATAACCTAGTCCGATTTCTTGTTATAGATTACATTCCAATGAATCTGTACGCATTTTTTACTAATTAAAATATGCTATGACGTAATGATGTACCAATGCATTCAACTTTTATGGAGTGAGGTCGTGTATAAATTTATTGTATTGATCTAAGTAAATATAAAATATTTATTTTGCAAATAAAATGTTCGCTAACTTTCCCGTGCGTAAAAAACTTTACAAATTGAATAGTTCCATAGTTTCCGGACAAATTTCGCATTCGGAACACGCACTCAAATAACCGTTGATTGGTCGGCGTTGCGCCGCGCTGATTGGCTCACAATTTGACAGTAATGGCGTTAACTCGCACGAGCCTCGTTTTAAAACGACATTACACACAATTTTAAACATTAAAATAAGTACCATAACCCGTAGGAATAAAGTGTAAATTGCTAAAGCAAGGAGTTCTTTTTGTGTCGTATAAGGTTAATCTGTCATTCCCTCTGGACAGATGTTGCTACACTTTAGTAACAATTTCACCCACAGCTCGCTTAAAAAGCTATTGTGTAACTTTTTTTGTATTATTTTGCCTAATTCTTTTGTCGTGTGGTTGGTTAGATTCTATGTTGAGGGAGAGTTAATTCATTGGACGCGTTATTGTTTACCGCTACCGGTTTTTAATAACTTTGATATGTAGTTTTATTATTTTTTCATTGATGATGAAAAATTGCATACTTATTAAAATGGTATAAGTTTTATTAGTTATGATTCTAATTATCTGTGGTGTTCGTTTTAAACCATCATAAAAAGATAGCTTAGTATAGAAATTAAGTCGTTCTTTATAAATTTTAATGTAATCCATGTAATTTAATTTAATATCTATAACTTTAGCAACGGATCGGTATTTAATATTTCGAATTTTTAATTTAATTGGATACAGGGGGGTTTCCCAACTATCATTTAACTTTCTTTTTTTGAGATATTAAAACTCGGACAGGAACACATTTATTTTTCTTAAATTTCACACCTCGGTTTAGAATTAACTCTAGCTATCTAACGCAAAAACTTATTAGTAACAATTCTGAGCATTCAACTTGTGTTAAATATTAACGTTATTAGAAATGTCTATCATCAAAACAATTACATTTACATTGTGAGAAATCAAGATAATTTTGCTAATGGCGATATACCATATAACGTAAACATTTGTTGCGGTTACCGGCGGCAATAAACATAACATTTTTAATCTCCATCGAAGGGAACAAATTGGAATCAATAATTACACGGTATAATCATGTCGGCGACTAAGCCACCATGTTATATTCACGGCAGGCCGCGCTTTCGAGTGCGTCATATTTTTTTTTATTTTATACTTTTTAATAATTCGCGCGGCAACAGCGCAGCGGCCGAGCGCGCCACTCGAGCACGGACCCAAAAAAATCTCGAAAATCCACCCATGTGTCGCAATTATTCAAACAAATTGGTTGAGGGTTCCGTATTAGATATATAGTTACTATTCACAAATCGTTATCTTCTTTAAATAATTAAATCAAGAAAAATCATTGATAATATTTGTTTAAAAAAAACGCAGTTTCGCATACATTACTGTCAGTACATATTTGTTAAAGACAAGCTATTCACAGAAAGGTTATAAGGTAGATGAAGTAGATGTTACCTTTAATTTAGGAGCAAACAATTATAGAAACCGTTGTAAAGTAGCTGTTCTGCTGAATCCTGGTAGAACAACAAACCGTTAGGCGGCTGTTCGCGGACCTCTCAGCGTACAGCAGCGCCATTTGACGCGGAGCATTATTATGTATTTTGGAAAAATCCATTGTTTTGTAATCTCCCCTGGCCCTTGAACTCGAGTGGCGAGCCATTGAACGCTGTGAAATTTTCTATATGAATACATCGCGGGCTCAGCATTATGTACGCACGCGTTACGCCTGCGAAAGGTGACATTATGTAATTTTCGTAATGAGGCCGAATGAACACACACTCGACATATGCAGTTCATCTCTTTTTTTCCACTCTATTTATTTTGTAATCTATGTGTTCATTAGGGAAGCTCGTTTTTGTTATTCCTCAGTGAGTCGACACGTTGTGTGTGTCTTTCAGAAATAAAATTAAATGTATTGAAGCAGGCAAAACATTTTTAGTTATGTAGGAAAATGAAAGGTAATGTAGTCATCAAAATTTAATTAACGATATTAATTACGGTATGATTCATAGGCGAAATCAAAATTCTTCAATCAACGCTACCTCGGCCATAAGACTGCAATTGTAACCTACATGCCAACAGAAATTTTGAAATATTTGGTGTTTTGTATAAACAGTGGATCCGATCTAAGATCAATGGATCTAAATCCCTATTTTACACCGAGAACATATTTTATATTTGTATAATAACATACATGTTTAAAATCAATCTCACATGCGAATTCAAAACAACAGGAGCGTTTCACATCAAACGGAAATACGCTTTGTGTCTCAAGTCCGCGTGTTTCCCCATTGTTTCGCAAATGCACCATTAGTGGGCAACAATCGGCGCGAGCCCGCCAAAGCGCTCGGCTGTCAGATCGCGCGCCATTTCGCTGGAGAGGATAAAAGTCGTTTTGTTTCTTTACTCGCAACATTTAAAAGGAACAATTACAACAGCGATCATAAAGGTCAAAGCGTTGAACGGTAATACCTTCAATAGAGTTACATTACACTAAAAGGAAAGCGCTAGTTCGCTGATACTTGAAAAGCGATGCGATTTCATCTCATAATTTAATAAAGGAACACATTAATTTTGTTATTTATCTAGTAAGTCATAAAGTGAATAGATTATAAAATCTATTGAAGACGCACATCGACGACAGCAAATCAAAAGTTATGGCTACCCTACACGTGATAGTAAGTAAAGAAAATAGAAGATAGCCGTAGGTCTATGGGATATCGAACATCAGACCTTTTACTAGTAAATTAGAGTTTACTTCAAATTCAAAAGTCCTTCTTTGATGTGATGTTTTATCATTTATCTTCTGTTATAAAATGAAGAGTGAACCAGTGCGCATTAATTAAACCAATATTAACAGGAGTGTTTTGATCTGTGGCACATTTGACGTAACAAGGTGCGGCCATCTTGACACACATCATGGCGGCCACCTGTCAACGCACACGAGCTTGTCAAAATAATATATCCTGAGAATGGATTAAAATAAAAGGCATTTTATTGAAGAGCTTTGATTTGTCGAGTCATGTAGGTGCTGAGTTTTGGGATTCCTCAAATATATTACAACTAAAATTTATTTCGTTTTCTATTACGTTAATTTCTTATTAATTTTACACCAGAAGCTACGGGATGTTTAAAGAGTAAAAGCGGGCGCACACCTTTTACACAAATGTGCGATTGTCGATTGTTTTGAAGTCAATTCAACTGTTTAGTTGCAGAAATAAAAATCGAGAGGCACCAAAAGGTATGCGAATTACAACCAACAAACAAACAACAAACTACAACCCCGTCTCCCTCGATATAAGCTCAAGAATCAAAGACTAGGAAACTAGCTAGCTAGTTGTGCGATAATTTAGTCAAAGGAGTGTGCGCATTCTAAGAATAAGTTTCGTGGCTTTGATTGCTCTACTTATATCATGGGCAAAATTTCTACGGCACCTTCTTTCTTTATCATGACAAGAGGGTTGGTTGGCTGTAATACAGGCATTTTGGTGTTTCATTCTGTCAGCCGGATTTATTTGAATTTTACTAGAGAGTCAAACATCTAGGTATAATCGATGTACTGAACCCTGCACGTAATGTATTCACCCGGTGGTCGAGTGACCGCTCTGTGAGTGACAGCCTCACTCGCGGTGGTAATGAGACGGCGACGACGGACGGCGTGACTCGACGCATGCCTTCACATGTTTGAACAGTTAGCAATTTGTATATATCATTTTATATTCTTGTATTTTAAATGTGTGAAAATGTCTTTCGTCTGTTTACTTTATTCGAATTAAAAAAAATACAGTGATTAGCTACGCCGTAGCATTGTTCTGTGTTCATTATCGTTGTGACAA